>NC_042991.1:36908258-37145758 GCF_901001165.1 Salmo trutta
TATATTTTTTACATTACACGCATTATGAAATAGTGACATTAAAATAATTGTAGAGCTTTTTAATGGAAATTACAAAGCCAAAAATAGTAAACATTCAAGTTGCCAAAACATTGAAAATATTCCATAGTCACTGTCAGGTCCACATTGGGTAGACATCAATACAAAAACAGGAAATTACTATGAAGTAATATTTTATCTGTGTAATATCACTTAGTTCTTATTTGATTACTTTATTATTTTTCATTCCTTAAAGTCATCATCTCATCTGTGCTCAGCCAGTCAGCCAGCCAGTCAGCCAGCCAGCCAGTCAGCCAGCCAGCCAGTCAGACAGCCAGTCAGCCAGCCAGCCAGTCAGCCAGCCAGTCAGCCAGTCAGCCAGCCAGCCAGTCAGCCAGCCAGTCAGTCAGCCAGTCAGCCAGCCAGTCAGCCAGCCAGTCAGCCAGCCAGTCAGCCAGACAGTCACCCAGCCAGCCAGTCAGCCAGCCAGCCAGTCAGCCAGCCAGCCAGTCAGCCAGGCAGTCAGTCAGCCAGTCAGCCAGCCAGCCAGTCAGCCAGCCAGTCAGCCAGTCAGTCAGCCAGCCAGTCAGCCAGTCAGCCAGCCAGACAGTCAGCCAGCCAGTCAGCCAGCCAGTCAGTCAGCCAGTCAGGCAGTCAGCCAGCCAGTCAGCCAGTCAGTCAGCCAGCCAGCCAACCAATCAGCCAGCCAGCCAGTCAGCCAGCCAACCAGTCAGCCAACCAGCCAGTCAGCCAGCCAGTCAGCCAGCCAGCCAGCCAGCCAGCCTTTAGTCATCCTATTTAGCTAGGCTAGCCTGCCTGAGTATGCTGCAGAGCTGTCTGACTAAATCACTTGACTAGTTCTTCAAAGTATGTAAGGCATATTTTCAAGACTGCTTATTACCAACTACTACAACTATCAATCAGCTAGACCTACCTCAGGAACCGTCTCTATCCCTCTCACTATCTTAGACTTAGAATATATGGATAACTACAAATACCTAGGTGTCTGGTTAGACTGTAAACTCTCCTTCCAGACACACATTAAACATCTCCAATCCAAAATTAAATCTAGAGTCGGCTTCCTATTTTGCAACAAAGCCTCCTTCACTCATGCTTCCAAACATACCCTCGTAAAACTGACCATCCTACTGATCCTCGACTTCAGCGATGTCATTTATAAAATAGCCTCCAATACTCTACTCAACAAATTGGATGCAGTCTATCACAGTGCCATCCGTTTTGTCACCAAAGCCCCATATACTACCCACCAATGCGACCTGTACGCTCTCGTTGGCTGGCCCTCGTTTCATACTCGTCGCCAAACCCACTGGCTCTAGGTCATCTATAAGTCTTTGCTAGGTAAAGCCCCGCCTTATCTCAGCTCACTGGTCACCATAGCAGCACCCACCCGTAGCACGCGCTCCAGCAGGTATATCTCACTGGTCACCCCCAAAGCCAACACCTGCTTTGGCCGCCTTTCCTTCCAGTTCTCTGCTGCCAATGACTGGAACGAACTTCAAAAATCACTGAAGCTGGAGACTCATATCTCCCTCACTAACTTTAATTACCAGCTGTCAGAGCAGCTCACAGATCATTGCTTCCTGTACATAGCCCATCGGTAAACAGCCCATCTATCTACCTCATCCCCATATTGTTCTACATTTATCTTGCTCCTTTGCACCCCAGTATCTCTACTTGCACATTCATCTTCTGCACATCAACCATTCCAGTGTTTAATTGCTATATTGTAATTACTTCGCCACCATGGCCTATTTAATGCCTTAACTTACCTCATTTGCACTCACTGTATATAGACTTTTTGTTTTCTTTTTTTCTACTGTATTATTGACTGTATGTTTTGTTTGTTCCATGTGTAACTCTGTGTTGTTATATGTGTTGAACTGCTTTGCTTTATCTTGGCCAGGTCGCAGTTGTAAATGAGAACTTGTTCTCAACTAGGCTACCTGGTTAAATAAAGGTGAAATAAATAAAAAAGAATCAAATAAAATCATCTCAACCTACCTCATGAACTGTCTCTATCCCTCTCACTATCAATCAGGTAGAGCTACGTCATAAACTGTCTCTATCCCTCTCGTTGTTCTGCCCAGCGTCCCACATAGTTCTTGACTTAATTATTTGATTTCTCTCTAGAGAAATGGCGCGTTGAGCTCACCAAAAAAACTAAATGGATTTCAAGTAACTCACCTCGACTCTATTTTCCTCTGTCTCTCGCTCTCTCTCTCTCTCTCTCTCTCTCTCTCTCTCTCTCTCTCTCCCCCTCTTTCTCCCTCTTTCTCTCTCTCTGTCTCTCTCTCTCTCTCTCTCTCTCTCTCCCTCTTTCTCTCTCTCTCTCTCTCTCTCTCTCTCTCTCTCTCTCTCTCTCTCTCTCTCTCTCTCTGTCTCTGATCACAGAGTTCTTTCAGAGGAGCGTACAGGTGTCTGTGGCCCAGCTGTGGCAAGGTGCTCACATCTTCAGTACGGATGAAGAGACATGTCCGTGTGCTGCACCTCGGGTGAGATCTCTTCTCAGACAGCTGGTATTAACTCCAAAAAATGATCTCGTTAACTTACTCTCTCTCCTTTGTCTATCCCTTCCAAATTCTATACACACACGTATGCACGCACGAACACACAAACACACACCACAACCCTACACACACACACACACACACACACAGCAGTGGATCGGAGCAGTCCCACAGAGAGGAGGATTTCTACTACACTAAGTTCTCCTGCAAAGCTCCACCAGGCCTCGTCCCAGCCTTGTCCTCTCACGTCCCATGGGCGTCCTGTGGCTCCCCTCCACGTCCTGGTCCAGGTTCCTGTCTCCAGATCCCCTCCTCTACCTCGTCCTCACCCTCAGGGTCAGGCAGCTCCAGGCCCAGCTCAGGCCCAGGGTCAAACCCAGGGTCAGGCAGCTCCAGGCCCAGCTCAGGCCCAGTGTCAACCCCAGGGTCAGGCAGCTCCAGGCCCAGCTCCAGGCTCAGCTCAGGCCCAGTGTCAACCCCAGGGCCAGGCAGCTCCAGGCCCTGCTCAGTCCCAGGGTCAACCCCAGGGTCAGGCAGCTCCAGGCCCAGCTCCAGGCCCAGCTCAGGCCCAGTGTCAACCCCAGGGCCAGGCAGCTCCAGGCCCTGCTCAGGCCCAGTGTCAACCCCAGGGCCAGGCAGCTCCAGGCCCAGCTCAGGCCCAGGGTCAACCCCAGGGTCAACCCCAGGGTCAACCCCAGGGTCAGCTCCAGGGTCAGCTCCAGACCAGCCCAGCCCTCTCAGCCAGTCTGCCCCCAGTTCCTTTTCGCAGATACAGACAGACCACCTGTATCAGGTGGGTTGATTTATTTAACCGGGATATTCCACTCAGTAACAATTGATGCTCTGGGTCTGACCTGGCTTGCAGAGTGTCCAGTACTTCTCTGTTTCGTATTTTAAATCATTTGTCTTTTATGGCAAGGCAGTGATGTTGCCTTGTTGAATTCTATTATTATGGGTTTAGAAACAACAGCAAGGCATCTTGAAAAGGGGTGGAGTTTGACTAGAATGGCTGTAAAATAAATGTATGGGAGTCTGAGAGATGTCTGGTCTGTTGTTGTCTTCCTGTCTTCCAGGCCTGCACTCCCCTCCAGGTGACGGTGTCCTGTCACAACCCCGCCCCCTGTTGTTGGACCCCTCCCCCTCTCACCGTCTCTAACCAGCACAGTCACCACAACTCCCAGGTACGTCTGCTCTCTTCTCCTCCTGGTTAGCCTCAACCCCAGTCGTTCCTTCCAGGTCACTCCAGAACGAGAATATCTTGTGATATCTTGTGGGTATCTATCTCCTGATATCTATCTCCTGATATCTATCTCCTGATATCTATCTCCTAATATCTGTCTCCTGATATCTGTCTCCTGATATCTATCTCCTGATACCTATCTCCAGCAGAGCACCAGTAGGACAACAGCTGGATGTGATATTAATTGTGACTATTTAATTATTTCTTATTACAAGAGATGCCATACTTATCTAAAAATAAGAATCCTCCTCTTCTCTTCCCCCCTCCCCCTGCTTCCTCTCTCTTGCCCACTACAGGTGGTGAGGGGTCGCTGCAGGTCTGTGAGTATAGGAGAACAGTGGCTACAACAGAACAGCGCCACCAACAGGCTAACGACCACGAGAGCAGCCTCCCCGTCACGCTCTCACTGCTCCTTCAGGTAGTCCCCGTGTACCCTCTCTCCTCCCCGTCACGCTCTCACTGCTCCTTCAGGTAGTCCCCGTGTACCCTCTCTCCTCCCTCCTCCCCGTCACGCTCTCACTGCTCCTTCAGGTAGTCCCCGTGTACCCTCTCTTCTCTCTCCTCCCTGTCACGCTCTCACTGCTCCTTCAGGTAGTCCCCGTGTACCCTCTCTCCTCCCCGTCACCCTCTCACTGCTCCTTCAGGTAGTCCCCGTGTACCCTCTCTCCTCCCCGTCACCCTCTCACTGCTCCTTCAGGTAGTCCCCGTGTACCCTCTCTCCTCCCCGTCACGCTCTCACTGCTCCTTCAGGTAGTCCCAGTGTACCCTCTCTCCTCCCCGTCACGCTCTCACTGCTCCTTCAGGTAGTCCCCGTGTACCCTCTCTCCTCCCTCCTCCCCGTCACGCTCTCACTGCTCCTTCAGGTAGTCCCCGTGTACCCTCTCTCCTCCCTCCTCCCCGTCACGCTCTCACTGCTCCTTCAGGTAGTCCCCGTGTACCCTCTCTCCTCCCTCCTCCCCGTCACGCTCTCACTGCTCCTTCAGGTAGTCCCCGTGTACCCTCTCTCCTCCCCGTCACCCTCTCACTGCTCCTTCAGGTAGTCCCCGTGTACCCTCTCTCCTCCCCGTCACCCTCTCACTGCTCCTTCAGGTAGTCCCCGTGTACCCTCTCTCCTCCCCGTCACGCTCTCACTGCTCCTTCAGGTAGTCCCCGTGTACCCTCTCTCCTCCCCGTCACCCTCTCACTGCTCCTTCAGGTAGTCCCCGTGTACCCTCTCTCCTCCCCGTCACGCTCTCACTGCTCCTTCAGGTAGTCCCCGTGTACCCTCTCTCCTCCCCGTCACCCTCTCACTGCTCCTTCAGGTAGTCCCCGTGTACCCTCTCTCCTCCCCGTCACCCTCTCACTGCTCCTTCAGGTAGTCCCCGTGTACCCTCTCTCCTCCCCGTCACCCTCTCACTGCTCCTTCAGGTAGTCCCCGTGTACCCTCTCTTCTCTCTCCTCCCTGTTACGCTCTCACTGCTCCTTCAGGTAGTCCCCGTGTACCCTCTCTCCTCCCCGTCACCCTCTCACTGCTCCTTCAGGTAGTCCCCGTGTACCCTCTCTCCTCCCCGTCACGCTCTCACTGCTCCTTCAGGTAGTCCCCGTGTACCCTCTCTTCTCTCTCCTCCCTGTTACGCTCTCACTGCTCCTTCAGGTAGTCCCCGTGTACCCTCTCTCCTCCCCGTCACCCTCTCACTGCTCCTTCAGGTAGTCCCCGTGTACCCTCTCTCCTCCCCGTCACGCTCTCACTGCTCCTTCAGGTAGTCCCCGTGTACCCTCTCTCCTCCCTCCTCCCCGTCACGCTCTCACTGCTCCTTCAGGTAGTCCCCGTGTACCCTCTCTTCTCCCCGTCACGCTCTCACTGCTCCTTCAGGTAGTCCCCGTGTACCCTCTCTCCTCCCCGTCACCCTCTCACTGCTCCTTCAGGTAGTCACCGTGTACCCTCTCTTCTCTCTCCTCCCCGTCACGCTCTCACTGCTCCTTCAGGTAGTCCCCGTGTACCCTCTCTCCTCCCCGTCACGCTCTCACTGCTCCTTCAGGTAGTCCCCGTGTACCCTCTCTTCTCTCTCTCCTCTCTCTTGTCTTCTCTTCGCTCCTCTTCTTTAGTTAAGCACCATTTAGCCTCCCCACTCTTCTCCTCTCCCCTCTGTCTCAACTATCTCTCCTCTCCCCTCTGTCTCAATTCTCTCCTCTCCCCTCTGTCTCAACTATCTCTCCTCTCCCCTCTGTCTCAGCTTTCTCTCCTCTCCCCTCTGTCTCAATTCTCTCCTCTCCCCTCTGTCTCAACTATCTCTCCTCTCCCCTCTGTCTCAATTATCTCTCCTCTCCCCTCTGTCTCAACTATCTCTCCTCTCCCCTCTGTCTCAACTATCTCTCCTCTCCCCTCTGTCTCAACTATCTCTCCTCTCCCCTCTGTCTCAACTATCTCTCCTCTCCCCTCTGTCTCAACTATCTCTCCTCTCCCCTCTGTCTCAACTATCTCTCCTCTCCCCTCTGTCTCAACTATCTCTCCTCTCTCAACTATCTCTCCTCTCCCCTCTGTCTCAGCTATCTCTCCTCTCCCCTCTGTCTCAGCTTTCTCTCCTCTCCCCTCTGTCTCAGCTATCTCTCCTCTCCCCTCTGTCTCAGCTTTCTCTCCTCTCCCCTCTGTCTCAGCTATCTCTCCTCTCCCCTCTGTCTCAGCTATCTCTCCTCTTCCCTCTGTCTCAACTATCTCCCCTCTCTCAACTATCTCTCCTCTCCCCTCTGTCTCAGCTATCTCTCCTCTCCCCTCTGTCTCAGCTTTCTCTCCTCTCCCCTCTGTCTCAACTATCTCCCCTCTGTCTCAACTATCTCTCCTCTCCCCTCTGTCTCAATTATCTCTCCTCTCCAGTTCCTTATAGCCCCTCTAGCTTTCTCTTCTATCTCTGTCTCTACACTCCACACGTCTCCCAATGGGATGAGAGGGCCTGATTAGTTAGCTAGATAAGAAACATGAAGGAGAATGTGTCTCTCTAATCGTATTCTCTCTAACACGGTCTTTTCTCTTGTACTGGTAGATCATATTCCTTTTCTCTCACCATACTGTATGTATTGGGTTTACAATTATCCCCACATTGATTGTCTCTTCCCAGCAAACCGAAATTGGTTCTGTGAAGGTTCCCAGAACATTCGTAAGGTCGCTGCAAATGTTCTCATAACAACAAAAACATGTCTCGTCGTAGTGATAATTCTAGAATGTTTGTATAAAACCTTCACCTGATGTTGCAAGAACGTTCCTAGAACACATTTAATCTGTTCTTTAAAGCTCAGAATGTTACATTAGGTTGTGGGAACAATCTGGTGGTAACATTTTGGGGACATCAAGAAAGATATGTTCCCCAAAAACACCAAAACTGTCCCAGTTGTGTGGATAATTCTACAATGTTTATTTTAGGTTGCAAAAAAAAAATGTGCCTGATGTTGTAAGAACATTCCCAGAACACATTTTTTAAGTTCTTTTAAAAGTCCCGAAAACATTTATTTAGGTTGTGTAGAACATTGTGGGGATAAGATGAGAAATAGGTTCCCAAAACACCAAAACTTTCCAGTTGTGCTGACATTCAGATAATATTTGTATCAGGGTGCAAAAAAAACATTCCTTTGATGTTGCAATAATGTTGACAGAACAGCCTTTCTGAGTTCTGTAAAGGTTCCCAGAACATTTGATTAGGTTGTGGGAACAGTGTGGATACATTACAATAGATAGGTTCCCAAAACACAAAATATGCTCAATAGATATTCATACAATGTTTAAGTTAGGTTGGTACAGGACATTCCCTTAATGTTGTAAGAATTAAATAAGTACGTTTTCATTACGTTCATAGCATATTTGATTTAGGTTTAACATAATATTCCATTGATGTTCACACAATATACATTTTAACTTGTTTTTGAGGTCTTCAGAACATTTCGAAATTGTTATATTTCAGTTTAACATAATATTACCCAAACATTCTCAGCATGCAAATTTGTAGCTACTTTTAAAGCATATTGGAATACATCCCCATCCCATCATTGATTTAATGGCGATTTGCGTTTGAGGACTGTATTGTAGGTCATATGGAGACACATTTTAAATTAATTCACAGGATATTTGAAGAACATTTTGTTATACAAACACACCCATGTTTTCTTATACTTCATATGTTGACAACATGCACATGTGGGGTTTGAACCTGCAATGTTTGGTTCCCTAGCCTATAATATTTTTTCCACCATTTATTTTTCCCACAGGGGATTTTTAGAAATACTTAAGATTAAGGGCTGTGTTTCATGTAGGCTTACCCTGGCGTGACCTTTTGATAACCATGTAAATCTCTCTAGGACAAGGTGACTTTTATCAATATATTCGCCTGTATTTACCTCAGAAAAATGAAATGCTAATTAGCTGCTAATGTTGCTATCATAAAAAACTACAAATACCATGATGATCTGGACCAGACTGCCGAATCAAGGCAAAGGTAAGAATCTCTGTATTAACTATCTAATGCTAGCTAAATTTAATAATGAATAAATTCGCTACATTTCTTTAAATTGGCAATTCTGTGAACTCTCTTGTGCAAGTTTTAAATTTACACAATACCTGTTAGCAAAAGTGTCAGTTAGAGATGACGTGCAAGAGCATGCTGGGATATGTCGTCTTGCATGATGTCTACTTTGATGTCTAATTAGCATTTTCAAATCTGAGAGTAAATAGAGCCGAATATATTGATAAAAGTCACCTTGTCCTAGAGAGATTTAAATGGATAAGCCTACACATTTTAAAAATGAATGAGGGGGGAAAAAACGATTGGAACCATTTCCCTGTTTGACCGCTAGGTTTTATGGGTATTATGACACCGCCACTGTGGGGCTCTATACAGTCCTCTAAGGCGAGAACAGTAATAGGGATGTATTCCAATATTCTTTAATTTGCATGCTGAGAATCTTGTGGTAATATTAAACAAAACTTAAATACAACATTTTCTAAATCTTCCGAGTACCTCCAAGACAAGTTAAAATGTATATTGTGTGAACATCAATGGAATATTATGTAAAAACCTAAAACAAATATCCTATGAACGACATAAAAACAGACTTATTTTGATTCTTATTTGATTAAGGGAATGTCCTAATGTTCTGGGACTGTTTCCGATTTGCTGGGTGGTGTATCATCTCTGTAGGAAGGGACGAGGGGAGGCCAAAACGTTTCTTGTGTATCATCCCTTTAGGAAGGGACGAGGGGAGGCTAAAACGTTTATTATGTATCATCCCTGTAGGAAGGGACGAGGGAGGCCAAAACGTTTATTATGTATCATCCCTGTAGGAAGGGACGAGGGGAGGCCAAAACGTTTATTATGTATCATCCCTGTAGGAAGGGACGAGGGAGGCCAAAACGTTTATTATGTATCATCCCTGTAGGAAGGGACGAGGGGAGGCCAAAAAGTGTCGTAAGGTGTACGGAGTGGAGCGTAAGGAGCAGTGGTGCACGGCCTGCCGCTGGAAGAAAGCGTGCCAGCGCTTCCCTGACTAAACAAGTGTGTGAACAACAGATGAGAGAGAGGACACGATCACAACCAGGGCCTGTTAGCCATCAAGAACAACAAATTCCTTTTTTTTCCTACCTTGTTGTCCCCCCCCCCTCAAGGAATAAAGTGATTTGTGTATTTTTTGTTGTAAACGTTGACCTGAGCAGTGAGTCAGTGTGTGATGTTAGTAGCTAGTAGTTGAGACTGTGTTATGACGTGGTAGCGCTACAATGTTCATCCTTCCTAGCCTGGTCCCAGACCTGTAGGTGCTGTGTAGCATGACAACGACCAGCTATACACAGGGACTGAACTTTTCGGGGGTACTGGCTTGTAACCCTGGGTAACAATCGGCTCAAAAGTCTGCCGTGCGATATTTCTAAGGACAAACTTTAGACCGTCCTGGCGGGCTAGTGTGGCACATTTTCTACTAGCCCAATCTGAAAAGTACTAGCCCGATCTGAAAAGTACTAGCCCAATCTGAAAAGTACTAGCCCAATCTGAAAAGTACTAGCCCAATCTGAAAAGTACTAGCCCGATCTGAAAAGTACTAGCCCAATCTGAAAAGTACTAGCCCAATCTGAAAAGTACTAGCCCAATCTGGCGGGCTGGTTTAGATTCCATCCCTGGTTGAACAAGGCACTTCATCCTTAACTGTTCTCCCAACCTCTTCTTCTTCTTCTATACAGCACAAACAGATCTGGCCCCAGGATACTCCTCACCTTCCACTGAGACCATGTCTCTCCTCACACCTCCCACTGAGACCATGTCTCTCCTCACCTTCCACTGAGACCATGTCTCTCCTCACACCTCCCACTGAGACCATGTCTCTCCTCACACCTCCCACTGAGACCATGTCTCTCCTCACCTCCCACTGAGACCATGTCTCTCCTCACCCCCCACTGAGACCACGTCTCTCACCTCCCACTGAGACCATGTCTCTCCTCACCTCCCACTGAGACCATGTCTCTCCTCACACCTCCCACTTAGACCATGTCTCTCCTCACCTCCCACTGAGACCATGTCTCTCCTCACCTCCCACTGAGAACGTCTCTCCTCACCTCCCAGAGACCATGTCTCTCCTCACCTCCCACTGAGACCATGTCTCTCCTCACCTCCCACTGAGACCATGTCTCTCCTCACCTCCCACTGAGACCATGTCTCTCCTCACCCCCCACTGAGAACGTCTCTCCTCACCTCCCACTGAGAACATGTCTCTCCTCACCTCCCACTGAGACCATGTCTCTCCTCACCTCCCACTGAGACCATGTCTCTCCTCACCTCCCACTGAGACCACGTCTCTCCTCACCTCCCACTGAGACCACGTCTCTCCTCACCTCCCACTGAGACCATGTCTCTCCTCACCTCCCACTGAGACCATGTCTCTCCTCACCTTCCACTGAGACCATGTCTCTCCTCACCTCCCACTGAGACCATGTCTCCTCACCTCCCACTGAGACCATGTCTCTCCTCACCTCCCACTGAGACCATGTCTCTCCTCACCCCCCACTGAGAACGTCTCTCCTCACCTCCCACTGAGAACATGTCTCTCCTCACCTCCCACTGAGACCATGTCTCTCCTCACCTCCTGAGACCATGTCTCTCCTCACCTCCCACTGAGACCACGTCTCTCCTCACCTCCCACTGAGACCACGTCTCTCCTCACCTCCCACTGAGACCATGTCTCTCCTCACCTCCCACTGAGACCATGTCTCTCCTCACCTCCCACTGAGACCATGTCTCTCCTCACCTCCCACAGTATTGTACCTCTCTTCTTCTTTAATCTCCTGCTCCAACACATCATTGCTCCCCGTGGTGTCTACAGAAGCTATGAAATACCTATACCTCTATGTGATGTGCTATCTATGAGATCTTCTTTTGGACTATTTTGTATTTTTGTGTTTTTTTATTGTTATATAAAGAGTTTAATGTCATGTTTTGGCACATTTTATTTCTTTATTTTACAAGGATAATAATGAATGAGCTACATTTGGTTTGACTCGTTGTGGTTTGAATCGAATCAGTTTCTTCCATACAGTATTTTACTCTTCCTCGTCTTGGTGAACAGTGTTATAGTCCTGTCTGTATAAGACAGTGTTATGGTCCTGTCTGTATAAGACAGTGTTATAGTCCTGTCTGTATAAGACAGTGTTATGGTCCTGTCTGTATAAGACAGTGTTATGGTCCTGTCTGTATAAGACAGTGTTATAGTCCTGTCTGTATAAGACAGTGTTATGGTCCTGTCTGTATAAGACAGTGTTATGGTCCTGTCTGTATAAGACAGTGTTATGGTCTGTATAAGACAGTGTTATGGTCCTGTCTGTATAAGACAGTGTTATAGTCCTGTCTGTATAAGACAGTGTTATGGTCCTGTCTGTATAAGACAGTGTTATAGTCCTGTCTGTATAAGACAGTGTTATGGTCCTGTCTGTATAAGACAGTGTTATGGTCCTGTCTGTATAAGACAGTGTTATGGTCCTGTCTGTATAAGACAGTGTTATGGTCCTGTCTGTATAAGACAGTGTTATGGTCCTGTCTGTATAAGACAGTGTTATGGTCTGTATAAGACAGTGTTATAGTCCTGTCTGTATAAGACAGTGTTATGGTCTGTATAAGACAGTGTTATGGTCTGTATAAGACAGTGTTATGGTCTGTATAAGACAGTGTTATGGTCCTGTCTGTATAAGACAGTGTTATGGTCCTGTCTGTATAAGACAGTGTTATGGTTTGTATAAGACAGTGTTATGGTCTGTATAAGACAGTGTTATGGTCCTGTCTGTATAAGACAGTGTTATGGTCCTGTCTGTATAAGACAGTGTTATGGTCTGTATAAGACAGTGTTATGGTCTGTATAAGACAGTGTTATGGTCTGTATAAGACAGTGTTATGGTCTGTATAAGACAGTGGTATGGGGATCAGGCAATGTTAGACTGCAATTTTTAATATCCTTCTAATGACAGAAGAAACATTATGTCTAAAGTTATTAAAAACACAGTCAAATAAAGTAAATAATAAATAAATAAATAAATAAAAAAGAGAATTCTGGGACAATGATAGTTTTCTGAATTACAATCCTCAAGAGGAATAGCAAACTCATTTATTACATTTTTCTCTATACAGGTTTCATTAAGACTTAAACAAATAGCTAGAAATGTAGACTGTATTCAGTGTTATTTGTAGTATATGAACGAGAGACGTACTCCCTAACACATACACACAAACTCTTACATACGTCAAAAGAGTACTGGATAAATACTGCCTGAAGGAATGTGCTGGAAAACAAAACCTCTATTACTAACAGGTGAACCATAACATAATGTTGTGCTAACGAGTGTTTTCAGACAAGAAAACAAACTCTATTCCATACTGTAACAAGAACATAACAAACACAATAGATCTCTCGCCTCTTTTTGGAAAAATCAGATAGTTGGTAAGTTCAGTTTGGTATGTAAACTGGAAGACAAATGCAGGACATGATCTACTTTATAAACACCAGGGGGCAGTGTTACCCTACTGTCTGGGATGCTGATCTACTCTACCAACACCAGGGGGCAGTGTTACCCTACTGTCTGGGATGCTGATCTACTCTACCAACACCAGGGGCCAGTGTTACCCTACTGTCTGGGATGCTGATTCTACTCTACCAACACCAGGGGGCAGTGTTACCCTACTGTCTGGGATGCTGATTCTACCAACACCAGAGGGCAGTGTTACCCTACTGTCTGGGATGCTGATTCTACTCTACCAACACCAGGGGGCAGTGTTACCCTACTGTCTGGGATGCTGATCTACTCTACCAACACCAGGGGCCAGTGTTACCCTACTGTCTGGGATGCTGATTCTACTCTACCAACACCAGGGGGCAGTGTTACCCTACTGTCTGGGATGCTGATTCTACCAACACCAGAGGGCAGTGTTACCCTACTGTCTGGGATGCTGATTCTACTCTACCAACACCAGGGGGCAGTGTTGCCCTACTGTCTGGGATGCTGATCTACTCTACCAACACCAGGGGGCAGTGTTGCCCTACTGTCTGGGATGCTGATCTACTCTACCAACACCAGGGGGCAGTGTTACCCTACTGTCTGGGATGCTATATCGTAAAAATGGTTTATCGAGACCCAGATTCGTTCACAAACTGCCAGATGATAAAGCGTGATTCATCACTCCAGAGAACGTGTTTCCACTGCTCCAGAGTCCAATGGCGGTGAGCTTTACACCACTCCAGCCGACACTTGGCATTGCGCATGGTGATCTTAGGCTTGTGTGCGGCTACTCGGCCAAGGAAACCCATTTCAGGAAGCTCCCGGCAAACAGTTATTGTGCTGACGTTGCTTCCATAGACAGTTTGGAACTCAGTAGTGAGTGTTGCAACCGAGGACAGACGATTTTTACAGGCTACGCGCTTCAGCACTTTGCGGCTGAGCCGTTGTTGCTCCTAGACGTTTCCACTTCACAATAACAGCACTTACAGTTGACCGGGGGGCAGCTCTAGCAGGGCAGAAATTTGACGAACTGACTTGTTGGAAAGGTGGCATCCTATGATGGTGCCACGTTGAAAGTCACTGAACTCTTCAGTAAGGCCATTCTACTGCCAATGTTTGTTTATGGAGATTGCATGGCTGTGTGCTAAATTTTATATACTTGTCAGCAACGGGTGTGGCTGAAATTGCCAAATCCACTAATTTGAAGGGGTGTCCACATACTGGAAGATACTTTCGCCAAGTAGTGTACAGGGCATTCGGAAAGTATTCAGACCCCTTGACTTTTTCCAAATGTTACGTTACAGCCTTGTTCTAAAATGGATTAAATTGCTTTTTTCCCTTATCAATCTACACACAATACCTCATAATGACAAAGCAAAAACAGGTTTTTAGAAATGTTTGCAAATTTATATGTAAAAAAACAAAAACGTTAATATTACATTTACATAAGTATTCAGACCCTTTACTCAGTACTTTGTTGAAGGACCTTTGGCAACGATTACAGCCTTGAGTCTTCTTGGGTACAAGCGTGGTACACCTGTATTTGGGGAGGTTCTCCCATTCTTCTCTGCAGATCCTGCAGATCAGGTTGGATGGGGAGCGTCGCTGCACAGCTATTTTCAGGTCTCTCCAGAGATGTTCGATCGGGTTCAAGTCTGGGCTCTGTCTGGGTCACTCAAGGACATTCAGGACTTGTCCCGAAACCACTCCTGCATTGTCTTGGCTGTGTGCTTAGGGTTGTTGTCATGTTGGAAGGTGAACCTTCACCCCAGTCACGTCCTGAGTGCTCTGGAGCAGGTTTTCATCAAGGGTCTCTCTGTACTTTGCTCCCTTCATCTTTCCATCGATCCTGACTGGTTTCCCAGTCCCTGCCCCTGAAAAACATCCCCACAACATGATGCTGCCACCACCATGCTTTGCCGTAAGGATTGTGCCAAGTTTCCTCCAGACGTGACGCTTGGCATTTAGGCCAAAGAGTTCAATCTTGGTTTCATCAGACCAGAGAATCTTGTTTCTCATGGTCTGAGAGTCCTTTATGTGCCTTTTGGCAAACTCCAAGTGGGGTGTCATGTGCCTTTAAGTGAGAAGTGGCTTCTGTCTGGTCACTGTACCATAAAGGCCTGATTGGTGGAAGGTGCTCCCATCTCCACAGAGGAGCTCTGTCAGAATGACCATCAGGTTCTTGGTAACCTCCCTGACCAAGGCCCTTCTCCCCCGATTTCTCAGTTTAGCCGGGCGGCCAGCTTTAAGATGAGTCCCGGTGGTTCCAAACATCTTCCATTTAAAAATGATGGAGGCCACTGTGTTCTTGGGGATCTTCAATGCTGCAGAAATGTTTTGGTACCCTTCCCCAGATCAGTGCCTCGACACAATCCTGTTTCTGAGCTCTAAGGACAATTCCTTCGACCTCATGGCTTGGTTTTTGCTCTGACATGCACTGTCAACTGTTGGACCTTATATAGACAGGTGTGTGCCTTTCCAAATCATGTCCAATCAATTGAATTTACCACAGGTGGACTCCAATCAAGTTGTAGAAACATCAAGGATGATCAATGGAAACAGCTCCTGAGCTCAATTTCGAGTCTCATAGCAAAGGGTCTGAATACTTAGTGGGCTCCAAAATTACTGGCACCCCTGACTGGCAATGCACAAACAATACTATCATTATAAAGATAAACTCAAAATACCAACAAGTGAGAAATACTGTACTTTACTCATGTTTCAATGGAACCCACCACAATCATACAATTATTTAATACAAAATACATTTCTCCAAAATCAAGGTTTCATAATTATTGGCACTCCTCATTTAGTACTTAGTGCCTCCACCTCTGGCAGGGATAACAGCATGGAGTCTCTTCCTGTGATGTTTGACAAGGTTAAGGAACACATTTGGAGGGATTTTGGAACATTTCTCTATGCAGATCCTTTCAAGATCCTTCACATTCTTGGGTTTTGTTCTTATCAACTGCCCTCTTCAACTCAGCCCACAGGTTTTCTATTGGATGGAGGTCTGGCGACTGAGATGGCCATGGCAGGACATTGATTTTGTGGTCACGGAACTATTTCTGTGTGGATCTTGAGGTCTGTTTTGGGTCATTGCCTTGGAAAGTCCACCTACGGCCAAGTCCCAGCCTTCTGGCAGAAGGAACCAGATTGTCAGCTAAAATTGCCTGATACTTGGTGGAATTCATTATGCCATTAATCTTAACCAGTGCCTCTGGACCTCTGGAATTAAAACAGCCCCAAAACATCACTGATCCCCCTCTATATTTCACTGTCTGTATAAGGAGCTTCTCCTTGTATTCATCTCTGTTTCGACGCCAAACATGCCCAAGGTGTATCTGACCAAAACTTTCAATTTTGGTCTCATCTGACCAGAGCACCTTCTTCCAATCATAATTTAAATTACGTTTGACAAACTCCAAGCGCTTGCGTCTGTGTCTTGGGGTCAGAAAGGGCTTTCTTCTGGAAACCCTTCCAAAGAGCCTGTGGTTGTGGAGGTGGCGTCTGATGGTGCTTTCTGAAACCTGGTGACCCCAAGACGCCACCAAGGCCTGCAATTCTTTCACAGTGATTCTTGGGGATTTTGTTGCTTCTCTCACCATCCTCCTCAGTATCCTGGGGGGTCAAATGCATTTGCGTCCTCAACCTGTGAGGTTTTCAACTGTTCCATATGTTTTGAATGTTTTAATAATTGCCCTGACAGAGCTCAGTGGTATATTCAATCGTTTGTGGATCTTCTTGTAGCCAATACCAGATTTATGAAGGTCTACGACCATCTGTCTCTCTTGAACTGCCAGTTCTTTTCTTTTCTTCATGGTGTTGGATGACGAAGGGATATTGCATGCCTGTTACCTCATTTTAATACCCTAGTGAAACAGGAAGTGATGTAATGGCTCAATATAGTTCCTTAACACTTAGATAAACTTAAATAAGTGGAATATAATTCCTGGTTTAATGTTGGTAGATGTTATTTACAATAATATTTAAGGGTGCCATTAATTGTGAAACCTTGATTTCGAGGACATAGATTTTTTATTAAATCAATAAATGATTGTGGTGGGTTCCATTGAAACATTAATAAAGTATTTTTCACATGTTGGTATTTTGAGTTTGTCTCTATAATTATATTGTTTATATTTTTTTAAGTATTGTTTCTGCATTGCCAGTCAGGGGTGCCGGTAATTTTGGAGCCCACTATATGTAAATAAAGTATGTATGTTTTATATTTTTAATACATTTGCAAATATTTCTGAAATAGTGTTTTTGCTTTGTCATTATGGGATATTGTGTGTAGATTGATGAGAGGGGAAAAAACAATATAATACATTTTAGAATAAGGCTGTAACGTAACAACATGTGGAGAAAGTCGAGGGGTCTGAATACTTTCAGAATGCTCTCAGAATAGAGAAGATTCAGACCACCAGTTGTAGAATTACCCAGAGACCAGTGCAAATAGCAACTGCAACCCTCACTCGCTCAAGATTTAAATGAAAAAAGATCAAGTGCATATATATATATACATACATCATAAACATCCAATCGTCACCATAACATGGGTGGTATTATATCCAGCATATAGCATCATGAAGTATGGCTTTACAATACTGACACACAATATTACATTGCACTTTTTATTCATTAACTGGGGCGGTAAGGTGGGAGCAACGTTGATGGTTGGAAGGAAACATTCCTTACTTCTCTTTCAGAATGATGATGTCATTCCTCTTCTTCACGAGGCCGATGAGGTATGAAGGAGTTCCCAGTCCCCATAGCTGTAGCTGTACACGTTGTTGGTAACTATGGGATTGGAAAACCAACATAATAGTAAGCAAGTAGTAAACTATAGTAATTCTATTTCTATGGGAGGTACCTGGGAGGGTGGAGGCACGGGAGAAGAGAAGAGCAGAGAGGCCCCAGGGGATGGAGGGAAGGTTACAGTCGGCTGGGTAGCCTCCGGAGGCCCTGGGCTGGGTTAGTGAACCTCCCACCACCGCGACCAGGGGTGCTGCTGCTGGTCATCCCCAGGTACTGCCGGAGGAGCTGGCTCACCCTCTTCTGGTTGTTCCACTTCCTGGCCGACTTCCTGATCCCGATGAACCCTCCGAGGCGTTTCTGCAGCGACTTCCTCACCGGGCTGCCAATCAACTTCCTGTAACTGTGGCGACCTTTCAGGAAGCCCCCGAAACGCTTGGTCAGCTGGACCACGGCATCCTCCTCCTCGTCTCCTCCCTCCCCCTGGCCGCTCCTCCTCCTCCTGACCTCCTCCTCCTTCTCTTCCTCCTCCCCGTTCTCCATACCCAGCGCCAGCGAGTCTCCCTCGGCGGTCAAGCCCAGCGGAGAGGAGTCGTACTGGGCATCACGTCGCACCAGGGCCTCGTCTTCCTGTTCCGCTCCATCCTGTTGGTAGCGCTCCATGGCTGCAGAGTAGAGCATTTTTCCATCTGACTCCAGGTCAGCAGGTGCAAGGTTTAAGGACAGTTTTTCCTCTGGTCTCTTAGACACAGCGCTGTCGTCTGTTGGGAGGGGGTACTGCGGTAGCATGGCTCGCTGACACAGATCCCAGGTGAGGGCAGGGGAGATGTGACCGTCACACTCCAACAGACACACCTGTGGACAGACATAAGAGAAGAGCAGAGAGAGATGAAAGAGACCTGACACCCATACTGTACTCTCTCACTGCAGTCTCATTCTGCAGTCTCATTCTGCAGTCTCATACTGCAGTCTCATACTGCAGTCTGTAGTCTCTCACTGTAGTCTCATACTGTAGTCTCATACTGTAGTCTTTAGTCTCATACTGTAGTCTGTAGTCTAATACTACAGTCTCATAGTGTAGTCGGTAGTCTCATACTGTAGTCTGTAGTCTCATACTGTAGTCTGTAGTCTCATACTGTAGTCTCATACTGCAGTCTCATACTGCAGTCTCTCACTGCAGTCTCTCACTGCAGTCTTATACTGTAGTCTCATACTGTAGTCTTTAGTCTCATACTGTAGTCTGTAGTCTCATACTACAGTCTCATAGTGTAGTCGGTAGTCTCATACTGTAGTCTGTAGTCTCATACTGTAGTCTCATACTGTAGTCTGTAGTCTCATACTGTATTCTGTAGTCTCATACTGTAGTCTCATACTGTAGTCTGTAGTCTCATACTGTAGTCTGTAGTCTCATACTGTAGTCTCATACTGTAGTCTGTAGTCTCATACTGTAGTCTGTAGTCTCATACTGTAGTCTCATACTGTAGTCTGTAGTCTCATACTGTAGTCTGTAGTCTCATACTGTAGTCTCATACTGTAGTCTGTAGTCTCATACTGTAGTCTCATACTGTAGTCTCATACTGTAGTCTGTAGTCTCATACTGTAGTCTGTAGTCTCATACTGTAGTCTCATACTGTAGTCTGTAGTCTCATACTGTAGTCTAGTCTCAAACTGTAGTCTGTAGTCTCATACTGTTGTCTCATATTGTAGTCTGTAGTCTCATACTGTAGTCTGTAGTCTCATACTGTAGTCTGTAGTCTCATACTGTAGTCTGTAGTCTCATACTGTAGTCTCTCAGACAAACAGAGGAGTACGAGTAGAGATGTTTCTCCACTATAGCCTGGGGTTATAACATGGCTATGACCTCATTCAACAGAGTAGAGATGTTTCTCCACTATAGCCTGGGATTATAACATGGCTGTGACCTCATTCAACAGAGTAGAGATGTTTCTCCACTATAGCCTGGGGTTATAACATGGCTATGACCTCATTCAACAGAGTAGAGATGTTTCTCCACTATAGCCTGGGGTTATAACATGGCTATGACCTCATTCAACAGAGTAGAGATGTTTCTCCACTATAGCCTGGGGTTATAACATGGTTATGACCTCATTCAACAGAGTAGAGATGTTTCTCCACTATAGCCTGGGGTTATAACATGTGTGTTACCTCATTCAACAGAGTAGAGATGTTTCTCCACTACAGCCTGGGGTTATAACATGGCTATGACCTCATTCAACAGAGTAGAGATGTTTCTCCACTATAGCCTGGGGTTATAACATGGCTATGACCTCATTCAACAGAGTAGAGATGTTTCTCCACTATAGCCTGGGGTTATAACATGGCTGTGACCTCATTCAACAGAGTAGAGATGTTTCTCCACTATAGCCTGGGGTTATAACATGGCTATGACCTCATTCAACAGAGTAGAGATGTTTCTCCACTATAGCCTGGGGTTATAACATGGCTATGACCTCATTCAACAGAGTAGAGATGTTTCTCCACTATAGCCTGGGGTTATAACATGGCTGTGACCTCATTCAACAGAGTAGAGATGTTTCTCCACTATAGCCTGGGGTTATAACATGGCTATGAACTCATTCAACAGAGTAGAGATGTTTCTCCACTATAGCCTGGGGTTATAACATGGCTGTGACCTCATTCAACAGAGTAGAGATGTTTCTCCACTATAGCCTGGGGTTATAACATGGCTGTGACCTCATTCAACAGAGTAGAGATGTTTCTCCACTATAGCCTGGGGTTATAACATGGCTATGACCTCATTCAACAGAGTAGAGATGTTTCTCCACTATAGCCTGGGGTTATAACATGGCTATGACCTCATTCAACAGAGTAGAGATGTTTCTCCACTATAGCCTGGGGTTATAACATGGTTATGACCTCATTCAACAGAGTAGAGATGTTTCTCCACTATAGCCTGGGGTTATAACATGGCTATGACCTCATTCAACAGAGTAGAGATGTTTCTTCACTATAGCCTGGGGTTATAACATGGTTATGACCTCATTCAACAGAATAGAGATGTTTCTCCACTATAGCCTGGGGTTATAACATGGCTATGACCTCATTCAACAGAGTAGAGATGTTTCTCCACTATAGCCTGGGGTTATAACCTCAGCCTCAAATACGCCTCCATCACAAGGCCTGTAGGTTTGACTTGTCTGTATGGGTAAAAGTGAATAGTTTTAGAGTTTTGTGCGTAAACCACATGCCTATCAGGCCCTTGAGGAACTGTAATTGTCAGTTTTGATGAGGTAAACGGTAAATGATGTATCCTGTAATCCCATTCAGATGAGATGAATTAAAAATCAGGCGGAGATTAGAGAGAACCCGCTCACATCAAAAGAGATTGTGGGGAGAGGGAGCAGTTCTGAGGAGTTATCAACAGAAATTAATTACCCGTAGCAAATAGGTGGACTGATGGACTATTCCCAGCAATCTGAATGTGTCTGTGTGTGCGTGTGTGTGTGTATGAATGCGTGTCTGTGTCTGTGTGTGCGTGTGTGTGTGAATGCGTGTGTGTGTGTGTGTGCATACGTGTGTCGGTGCATGCCATGTCATGGTCTTACGATCTCCTCCCTCAGTGTGTGGTAAGGAAACTATAACAATATAACCCAGAGGATTCCATCTGGCCTCTATAGGTCTATAACAATACAACCCAGAGGATTCCATCTGGCCTCTATAGGTCTATAACAATATAACCCAGAGGATTCCATCTGTCCTCTATAGGTCTATATCAATATAACCCAGAGGATTCCATCTGTCCTCTATAGGTCTATAACAATACAACCCAGAGGATTCCATCTGGCCTCTATAGGTCTATAACAATATAACCCAGAGGACTCCATCTGTCCTCTATAGGTCTATATCAATATAACCCAGAGGATTCCATCTGGCCTCTATAGGTCTATAACAATATAACCCAGAGGATTCCATCTGGCCTCTATAGGTCTATAACAATATAACCCAGAGGATTCCATCTGGCCTCTATAGGTCTATAACAATATAACCCAGAGGATTCCATCTGGCCTCTATAGGATCCTGATACAATGGGTCAATCAAATCAAAGCACCAGTCAATTAACTCCTATATTACCACAGAGCCCCAGCTGTACCAATCAACTAACTCCTATATTACCACAGAGCTCCAGCTGCACCAATCAATTAACTCCTATATTACCACAGAGCCCCAGCTGCACCAATCAATTAACTCCTATATTACCACAGAGCTCCAGCTGCACCAATGAAATAACTCCAATATTACCACAGAGCCCCAGCTGCACCAATCAACTAACTCCTATATTACCACAGAGCTCCAGCTGCACCAATCAAATAACTCAATATTACCACAGAGCCCCAGCTGCACCAATCAATTAACTCCTATATTACCACAGAGCTCCAGCTGCACCAATCAAATAACTCCAATATTACCACAGAGCCCCAGCTGCACCAATCAATTAACTCCTATATTACCACAGAGCCCCAGCTGCACCAGTCAATTAACTCCTATATTACCACAGAGCTCCAGCTGCACCAATCAATTAACTCCTACAGTGCCTTCAGAAAGTATTTATACCCCTTGACTTGTATTCCACATTTTGTTGTGTTATAGAAAGAAGTCAGAATTGATTTAATTGTATTTTTCCTCACCCATCTACACATAGTACCCCATAATGACAAACTAAAAATATGTTTTTAGAATATTTTGCAAATATAAGTATTCATACCCCTAAGTCAATACTTTGT
Source organism: Salmo trutta (assembly GCF_901001165.1). NCBI lineage: Eukaryota > Metazoa > Chordata > Actinopteri > Salmoniformes > Salmonidae > Salmo > Salmo trutta. The sequence continues at coordinate 36,930,534 of NC_042991.1, forward strand.
AGAAGCACCTTTGTCAGCCATTACACCTGTGTGTTGATCTGGGTGAGTCTCTAAGAGTTTTCTATCCATGGATTGTGCAACATTTGCCCATTTTTATTCTTTTCTAAATTCTTCAAGCTGGGTCAAATTGGTTGTTGATCATTGCTAGGCAACCATTTCAGGCTGTGTCGCAGCCGGCCGTGACCAGGAAGACCCATGAGGCGGTGCACAATTGGCCCAGCGTCGTCCGGGTTAGAGGAGGGTTTGGTCCAGCGTCGTCCGGGTTAGAGGAGGGTTGGTCCAGCGTCGTCCGGGTTAGAGGAGGGTTTGGTCCAGCGTCGTCCGGGTTAGGGGAGGGTTGGTCCAGCGTCGTCCTGGTTAGAGGAGGGTTGGTCCAGCGTCGTCCGGGTTAGAGGAGGGTTTGGCCCAGCGTCGTCCGGGTTAGAGGAGGGTTTGGTCCAGCGTCGTCCGGGTTAGAGGAGGGTTTGGTCCAGCGTCGTCCGGGTTAGAGGAGGGTTTGGTCCAGCGTCGTCCGGGTTAGAGGAGGGTTGGTCCAGCGTCGTCCTGGTTAGGGGAGGGTTTGGTCCAGCGTCGTCCGCTTTAGAGGAGGGTTTGGTCCAGCGTCGTCCGGGTTAGAGGAGGGTTTGGTCCAGCGTCGTCCGGGTTAGAGGAGGGTTTGGTCCAGCGTCGTCCTGGTTAGAGGAGGGTTTGGTCCAGCGTCGTCCTGGTTAGAGGAGGGTTGGTCCAGCGTCGTCCTGGTTAGAGGAGGGTTTGGTCCAGCGTCGTCGGGGTTAGAGGAGGGTTGGTCCAGCGTCGTCCTGGTTAGGGGAGGGTTTGGCCCAGCGTCGTCCTGGTTAGGGGAGGGTTTGGTCCAGCGTCGTCCTGGTTAGGGGAGGGTTTGGTCCAGCGTCGTCCTGGTTAGAGGAGGGTTGGTCCAGCGTCGTCCTGGTTAGGGGAGGGTTTGGCCCAGCGTCGTCCTGGTTAGAGGAGGGTTTGGTCCAGCGTCGTCCGGGTTAGAGGAGGGTTTGGCCGGCTGGGATGTCCTTGTCCCATTGCGTTCTAGCAACTCCCTGTGGCAGGCCGGGCACATGCACGCTGACTTCAGTCGCCAGTTGTGTGATGTTGTGTAAATGTTTCCTCTAACAAATTGGTGTCGGCTGGCTTCCGGGTTAAGCAAGTAGTGTGTCAAAAAGCAGAGCTGCTTGGCAGGTTGTGTTTCGGAGGACGCATGGCTCTCGACCTTCGCCTCTCCCGAGTCCGTACGGAGTTGCAGCGATGGGACAAGACTGTAACTACCAATTGGATGTCACAAAATTGGGGGTAAAAAGTACAACAACAAAAAACCTACAAAAATAATAGTCCCGAAACTGAAAACTCACCGCCCAACCTGGCACTCCAGACAAGTTAGAGTAAACACTGAAAGTATTGAACAGATTTCTAACGGTGTTTCAACAGCAGTTTTGTACTTGAAGCTGCCTCAGTCAGAAGCATCATTAGAATGATTATCTACATTAGCACTGCTACTGCTATGTCCCATGAGTCATCCCGAATGGCACAATATTAAATTACTGTTCTAACGTTGTAAAAGCTGTGTTGGGGATTAGTGTTTTTCAAATAAATGATGACGATCACACTACAACTGTCATCCATTTAACCGTCATCCACTACAACCGTCATCCACTACAACCATCATCCACTACAACCGTCATCCACTACAACTGTCATCCACTACAACTGTCATCCACTACAACCGTCATCCACACAACTGTCATCCACTACAACCGTCATCCACTACAACCGTCATCCACTACAACCGTCATCCCCTACAACCGTCATCCACTACAACCGTCATCCACTACAACTGTCATCCACTACAACTGTCATCCACTACAACCGTCATCCACTACAACTGTCATCCACTACAACCGTCATCCACTCAACTGTCATCCACTCAACCGTCATCCACTACAACCGTCATCCACTACAACTGTCATCCACTACAACCGTCATCCACTACAACCGTCATCCACTACAACTGTCAACCAATCAACCGTCATCAACTACAACTGTCATCCACTACAACCGTCATCCACTCAACTGTCATCCACTCAACCGTCATCCACTACAACCGTCATCCACTACAACTGTCATCCACTACAACCGTCATCCACTACAACTGTCATCCACTACAACCGTCATCCACTACAACTGTCATCCACTACAACCGTCATCCACTCAAACGTCATCCACTACAACTGTCCTCCACTACAACTGTCATCCACTACAACTGTCATCCACTACAACCGTCATCCACTACAACTGTCATCCACTACAACCGTCATCCACTCAAACGTCATCCACTACAACTGTCATCCACTACAACTGTCATCCACTACAACCGTCATCCACTACAACCGTCATCCACTACAACCGTCATCCACTACAACCGTCATCCACTACAACTGTCATCCACTACAACTGTCAACCAATCAACCGTCATCCACTCAACCGTCATCCACTCAACCGTCATCCACACAACCGTCATCCACTACAACCGTCATCCACTACAACCGTCATCCACTACAACCGTTATCCACTACAACCGTCATCCACTTAACCGTCATCCACTACAACTGTCATCCACTACAACCGTCATCCACTCAACCATCATCCATACAACCATCATCCCCATTCTACATGCGGGACACGCATATGCACACATCACACACACCAGCATACAGTACATTCGGAAAGTATTCAGACCCCTTGACTTTTCCAAATGTTGTTAAATTACAGCCTTATTCTAAAATTGATTTTAATTTTAATCCATCAATCTACACACAATATCCCATAATGAGAAAGCAAAAACAGGTTTTAAGAAAAATTGTATAATACTATAACATTTACATAAGTATTCAGACCCTTTACTCAGTACTTTGTTGAAGCGCCTTTGGCAGCGATTACAGCATCGAATATTCTTGGGTATGACGCTACAAGCTTGTCACACCTGTATTTGGGGAGGTTCTACCATTCTTCTCTGCAGATCCTCTCAAGCTCTGTCAGGTTGGATGGGGAGAGTCACTGCACAGCTATTTTCAGGTCTCTCCAGAGATGTTAGATCGGGTTCAAGTCCGGGCTCTGACTTGGCCACTCAAGGACATTCATAGACTTGTCCCGAAGCCACTCCTGCATTGTTTTGGCTGCCTGCTTAGGGTCATTGTCCTGTTGGAAGGTGAATTCTTGTCTCCCAGTCCCTGCCACTGAAAAACATCCCCACAGCATGATGCTGCCACCACAATGCTTCACCGTAGGGATGGTATTGGCCAGGTGATGAGCGGTGCCTGGTTTCCTTCAGATGTAACACTTGGAATTCAGGCCAAAGAGTTCAATCTTGGTTTCATCAGACCAGAGAAGCTTGTTTCTCATGGTCTGAGAGTCCTTTAGGTGTCACGTCCTGACCATAGAAAGCCTTTATTGTCTATGGTAGAGTAGGTCAGGGCGTGACTAGGGGTTTAGTCTAGTTTGTTTATTCTATGTTGGTGTTTTGGTATGATTCCCAATTAGAGGCAGCTGGCTATCGTTGTCTCTAATTGGGGATCATACTTAAGTAGCATTTTTCCACCTGTGTGTTATGGGATATTGTTTTGAGTTAGTGCACGTAGCATCTCTGTAGTCACGGTTCATTTATTCATTCATTTATTGTTTGTTTTGTGTTTTGCTAAGTTTCACTTTATAATAAAGATGTGGAACGCTACTCACGCTGCGCCTTGGTCCGTTTATTCCAGCGAACGTGACAGAATATCCCATCAAACCAGGACCAAGCAGCGTGTCCGGGAGGAAATGGCATCCTGGTCTTTGGAGGAGATCAGGGAGAAGATAAGTTGGACCTGGGAGGAAATAATGGAAAGACAGGAGATCCTTCCTTGGCAGGAGTCACAGCAGACGCAAGGAGAGAAGGAGGATCAACGACGACTCCGGGGTTCGCAACCACGACGGAAGCCCAAGAGACAGCCCGAAAAGTTTTTTTGGGGGGGGGCACATGGAGTGGTTGGCGGAGCCGAGGAGTGAGTCAGAGACCGAGGTGGAATATTGGGACAGATTGAGCGAGGAATGGTTGGCAAAAGTTGTGGAGAGTGATGAGAGAGAGCTGTTGGTTTGACGTAGTATGCACGGCATTCGCCCTGAGGAGCGTGTTAGCCGTCCGAGGCCACCTGAGTCAACTCCTCGTACTCATCCTGAGAAGTGTGTTAAAGTTCCAGTACAATTGATGCCGGCTATATGCACCAGGTCTGCAGTGCGCTTCCACAGCCCGGTGCGTTCTGTGCCAGCTTCCCGCACTTGCCGTGCGAAGGTGGTCATCTGTCCAGGACGCGCTGTGCCAGCTCTATGCTCCAGGCCTCCAGTACGCCTCCTCAGTCCAGTACGTCCTGTGCCTGCTCCTCGCGCTTGCCCTGAGGTGCGTGTCACCAGCCCGGTACCACCAGTGCCGGCCCCATGCACCTAGCTTCCGGCGACAGTTCCCAGTCCAGAGCTTCAGGCGACAGTTCTCAGTCCAGAGCTTCTGGCGACAGTTCCCTGTCCAGAGCTTCAGGCGACAGTTCTCAGTCCAGAGCTTCTGGCGACAGTTCCCTGTCCAGAGCTTCCGGCGACGTCCACAGTCCGGAACCTCCTGAGACGGTCCACAGTCCGGAACCTCCTGAGACGGCCCACAGTCCGGAACCTCCTGAGACGGCCCACAGTCCGGAACCTCCTGAGACGGCCCACAGTCCGGAACCTCCTGAGATGGCCCACAGTCCGGAACCTCCTGAGACGGCCCACAGTCTGGAACCTCCAGCGACGGCCCACAGTCCAGAACCTCCAGCTACGGTCCACAGTCCGGAACCTCCTGAGACGGCCCACAGTCCGGAACCTCCTGAGACAGTCCACAGTCCGGAACCTCCAGCTCCATGGCCAGAGCCTTCCCATGCGCTGGTGCCCAGTCCAGGCACAGTGTCCAGTCCCGCTCCATGGCAGGAGTCTTCTTCTGCACCGTGGTCCAGTCCAGGTACAGTGTTCAGCCTGGGTCTATGACTGGATCCGCATGATGAGCGGGTTCTTCGGCCCGCACCAGAGCCACCACCAAAGATGGTGGATCCAAGAGCTGAGCGGGTTCATCGTCCTGCACCAGAGCCGCCACCGACACTAGACACCCCCCCTAACCCTCCCTTTTTGTTTCAGGTTCTGCGGTCGGAGTCCTGACCATACAAAGCCTTTATTTTCTATGGTAGAGTAGGTCATGAAGTGACTAGGGGTTTAGCCTAGTTTATAATTTCTATGTGGTGGTTCTTGTTTGTTTGTATGTTGGTGTTTTGGAATGATTCCTAATTAGAGGCAGCTGGCTATCGTTGTCTCTAATTGGGGATCATACTTAAGTAGCATTTTTCCACCTGTGTGTTATGGGATATTGTTTTGAGTTAGTGCACGTAGCATCTCTGTAGTCACGGTTCATTTATTCATTCATTTATTGTTTGTTTTGTATTTTGCTAAGTTTCACTATATAATAAAAATGTGGAACGCTACTCACGCTGCGCTACTCACCTTGGTCCGTTTATTCCAGCGAATGTGACATTAGGTGACTTTTGGCAAACTCAAAGCGGGCTGTCATGTGCCTTTTGCTGAGGAGTGTTTTCAGTCTTGCCACTACCATAAAGCACTGATTGGTAGAGTGCTGCAGAGATGGTTGTCCTTCTGGAAGTTTCTCTTAACTCCACACAGGAACTCTGGAGCTCTGTCAGAGTGACCATCAGGTTCTTGGTCACCTCCCTGACCAAGGCCCTTCTCCCCTATTGTTCAGTTTGGCCAGGCGGCCAGCTCTAGGAAGAGTCTTGGTGGTTCCTAACTTCTTCACTTTCAGAATGATGGAGGCCACTGTGTTCTTGGGGACCATCAATGCTGCAGAAATGTTTTGGTACCCTTCCCCAGATCTGTGCCTCGACACCATCCTGTCTCGGAGCTCTACGGACAATTCCTTGGACCGCATGGCTTGGATTCTGTCTCTGACATGCACTGTCAACTGTGGGACCGTAAATATACAGGTCTGTGCCTTTCCAAATCATGTTCAATCAATATTTGTAATACATTTGCAGAAATTTCTACAAACCTGTTTTCTCTTTGTCATTATGGGGTATTGTGTGTAGATTGATGAGGGATTTTTTTCTTATCTAATCCATTTTAGAATAAGGCTGTAACATAACACAATGGGTAACAAGTGAAATGGTCTGAATAATGTCTCAATGTACTACATACACACACACACACACACACATACACACACACACACACACAGTCACTCACCAGTGTATTGAACGCTTGCTGCTGGCTCTGGGGGTTGGATAGTAGGAGGCCACAGGCCAGGCAGTCCCCCTGGCAGTCACTCCGTCCTGGGGTACACAGGCACAGCAGCAGCAGGCTCCACAGAGACCACTTCATGACTCACTACTGAGGGACACCCAGTCGGACAGACAGAGGGATGCAGGAGAGGGACGGGAGGAGGCCTGAGGGTGTAGGGAAGGATGTAGGGTTTAGGGTGTAAAGTGTAGCGCACAACCTGTTGGGAAGAGACAGAAGTGAGGAAAAGGAGTTAGAAGAAGAAGGAGGAGGAGAAGAAGGAGACGTAGAAGGAGGAGAAGGAGGAGAAGGAGGAGGGGGAGGAGGAGGAGGAGGAGGAGAAGGAGGAGGAGGAGAAGGAAGAAGAGGAGGAGAAGGAGGAGAAGTAGGAGGAGGAGAAGGAAGAAGAGGAGGAGAAGGAGAAGTAGGAGAAGTAGGAGAAGGAGGAGAAGGAGAAGGAGGAGAAGGAGGAGGAGGAGAAGGAGGAGGAGAAGGGGGAGGAGGAGAAGGAGGAGGAGAAGGGGGAGGAGGAGAAGGAGGAGAAGGAGAAGAAGAAGGCGGAGAAGTAGAAGGAGGAGAAGGAGGAGGAGAAGGAGGAGGAGAAGGAAAAGGAGAAGGTTAGTCGCTCATTTCAAAATGTTCATTTCCAAGGGGCGAGCAGGTATTCTGGCTGACACCATGGTGAGTCGGGTCAGCCAGACTAGTGAGCAGATTCATAGAGGTATGATATCGTCACAGCAACAAGAGCAACGTCAACTCACCAACATTACGACCAGGAATACGACTTTCCCGAAGCGGATCCTCTGTTTGGCCCACCACCCAGGACAATGGATCGGATCCCAGCCGGCGACCCAAAACAACGACGCCGTAGAAGGGCGCAGACGGAGCGGTCTTCTGGTCAGGCTCCGTAGACGGGCACATCGCTCACCGCTCCCGAGCATACTACTTGCCAATGTCTAGTCTCTTGACAACAAGGTAGACGAAATCTGAGCAAGGGTAGCATTCCAGAGAGACATCCGAGACTGTAACGTTCTTTGTTTCACAGAAACATGGCTCACTCGAGACACGCTATCTGAGTCGGTACAGCCACCTGGTTTCTTCACGCATCGCGCCGACAGAAACAAGCATCTCTCTGGTAAGAAGAAGGGCGGGGGTGTATGCCTTATGATTAACGAGACGTGGTGTGATCATAACAACATACAGGAACTCAAGTCCTTTTGTTCACCTGACTTAGAATTCCTCACTATCAAATGCCGACCGCATTATCTACCAAGAGAATTGTCCTCGATCATAATCACAGTCGTGTATATCCCCCCCAAGCAGACACATCGACGGCCCTGAAAGAACTTCATTGGACTCTATGTAAACTGGAAACCACATATCCTGAGGCTGCATTTATTGTAGCTGGGGATTTTAACAAGGCTAATCTGAAAACAAGGCTCCCTAAATTCTATCAGCATTTCGATTGCGTGACCCGGGCTGGCAAAACCCTGGATCATTGTTATTCTAACTTCCGCGTTTAAGGCCCTCCCCCGCCCTCCCTTTGGAAAATCTGACCACGACTCCATTTTGTTGCTCCCAGCCTATAGACAGAAACTAAAACAGGAAGCTCCCGCCCTCAGGTCTGTTCAACGCTGGTCCGACCAATCGGATTCCACGCTTCAAGATTGCTTCGATCACGTGGACTGGGATATGTTCCGCATTGCGTCGAACAACAACATTGACGAATACGCTGATTCGGTGTGCAAGTTCATTAACAAGTGCATCGGTGATGTTGTACCCACAGCGTCTATTAAAACATTCCCCAACCAGAAACCGTGGATTGATGGCAGCATTCGCGCAAAACTGAACGAGCGAACCACTGCTTTTAATCAGGGCAAGTTGACCGGAAACATGACCGAATACAAACAGTGTAGCTATTCCCTCCGCAAGGCAATCAAACAAGCTAAGCATCAGTATAGAGACAAAGTGTTGTTTCCACCAATGCCCATGAAACTAATTCCCTACAATGGTCTTGTTCCCACCAAGATCCATGAAACTAATTTCACTACAATGGTCTTGTTCCCACCAAGGCCCGAGAGACTGAAAAACAGCTTCTATCTCAAGGCCATCAGACTGTTAAACAGTCATCACTAACATTGAGTGGCTGCTGCCAACATACTGACTCAACTCCACCCACTTTAATAATGGGAAAATTGATGTATTCAATTTATCACTAGCCACTTTATATTATATAATGTTTACTTACCCTACATTACTCATCTCATATGTATATACTGTACTCTATACCATCTACTGCATCTTGCCATCTTGATGTAATGTATCACTAGCCACCTTAAACAATGCCACTTTATATAATGTTCTCATACCCTACATTGCTCATCTCATATGTATATACTGTACTCTATACCATCTACTGCATCTTGCCTATGCCGTTCAGCCATCACTCATTTATATATTTATATGTACATATTCTTATTCATTCCTTTACACTTGTGTGTATAAGGTAGTTGTTGTGGAATTGTTAAGTTATATTACTTGTTAGATATTACTGCACGGTCGGAACTAGAAGCACAAGCATTTCGCTACACTTGCATTAACACCTGCTAACCATGTGTATGTGACAAATACATTTGATTTGATTTTGATTTGATTTGAACAACAACAGCAGCATAATACAATACAGAAAAGTTAAATAGGTGTTTCGAGATAGGATAGATAGACCTGGAGGGCCTGTTTTGTAAAGCACAGAGTGTCGACGAGCAGAATGTTCTCAATTGGTCTACAACCATAAAGCACCAGCTGTTTCATACAAAACTTTCATTTCAGAGTTAAAGTGAAGTTCATTAATGGAACTCCAACTCATCAGGCTCAGTAATTGTGGTATGAATTAGCTGCCTCATGGTTTATAATGAGAAGGAAATGAATGAGAGTGAGGGAACAAGAGGAAGGAACACTCAGGGCTCGCTCACGATCCGTCCAAACCAACGAAAGCTCTGACTCATGTTGCCCCTGGACTCTCCTCTTGCGTTCGTGAGGAACATAAGGGCTTAAAACCCTTTGACTGACAGGAACAATAGAGACATAAATACCCAATATCTGACCAGTCTCTATCTGGCACCCTATTCCCTACGTAGTGCACTACTTTAGACCAGAGCCCATCAAAAGTAGTGCACTATAAATAGGGAATAGGGTGCCATTTTTGGGGACTCATGCTCTGTCTGCGTGCGGCCGTTAAGTGAGATGTTCGGATCATGAAGACGATAAAAGGCATTAAGATTTCACATAGTACAGTCGCTTCGGTCTTTTCTAGAGTTTACTTTAAAAAAAAAAACCCTGCAGATTGAATCCCGGCTATTCTGTTTAGTCTGGGTCAGACGAGGTAATTAAATAACAGGCCTTTTTGAAGAGAAAATGTCCTTCTCATACCTATAAATATCTTAATTCGTCATTAATACTTCATGATTCATTTTTGAGAAGGGATTTTTAACGATCTCCTGCTTCCTGTTTAATGTGTTTGTTTGACCTGATAGAGTGAAGTGAAGATAGTGTTTAGGACGCCAAAGTGCTTCTGAAAAGGCACCCTACACCCCATAGGGCTCTGGTCAAAAGCAGTGCACTATAAAGAGAATAGGGTGCCATTTCAGGCAACACACGAAGACAATTACAGAGAGCAGAAATGTCTCTCTCCACCATTTAGCCTATCCTGTCCCTAATTCACTACAATGGTCTTGTTCTCACCAATGCCCATGAAACTAATTCACTACAATGGTCTTGTTCTCACCAATGCCCATGAAACTAATTCACTACAATGGTCTTGTTCTCACCAATGCCCATGAAACTAATTCACTACAATGGTCTTGTTCTCACCAATGCCCATGAAACTAATTCACTACAACGGTCTTGTTCTCACCAATGCCCATGAAACTAATTCACTACAACGGTCTTGTTCTCACCAAGGCCCATGAAACTAATTCACTACAACGGTCTTGTTCTCACCAATGCCCATGAAACTAATTCACTACAATGGTCTTGTTCTCACCAATGCCCATGAAACTAATTCACTACAACGGTCTTGTTCTCACCAATGCCCATGAAACTAATTCACTACAACGGTCTTGTTCTCACCAAGGCCCATGAAACTAATTCACTACAACGGTCTTGTTCTCACCAATGCCCATGAAACTAATTCACTACAATGGTCTTGTTCTCACCAATGCCCATGAAACTAATTCACTACAATGGTCTTGTTCTCACCAATGCCCATGAAACTAATTCACTACAACGGTCTTGTTCTCACCAATGCCCATGAAACTAATTCACTACAATGAATCACTACAATGACTCACTACAATGGTCTTGTTGTCACGACTTCCACCGAAGGTGGCTCCTCTCCCTGTTCGGGCGATGCTCGGCGGTCGTCGTCGCCTGCCTACTAGCTGCCACCGATCCAATTTTCCTTTTCGTTTGTGTCTGTCTGTTTTTTCACACCTGTGTTCAGTTAGTTGATTTCGGTGGGTTTATCTACACCCCGCTGCATGCTAGGCTTTGTGTGGGATTGTTTGTATGAATTTCATGTTAGGCTCCTGATTCCTACACCCCCCCTCCTACTAGGAGGCATTGTAACACTTGTTTCCACCAAGATCCATGAAACTAATTCACTACAATGGTCTTGTTCTCACCAAGACCCATGAAACTAGTTCCTATCTGGCACCAAGGCCCATGAAAAAAGTTCTGCCTTGAGGTATATGGTATTCTGACATAACGGACAAACACAAAGCTGTGGCTTCAGCAAGTAAAAGTAGAACAAGTTTGTTAGCGGTAATTAAATAACAGGCCTTTTTTTGAAGAGAAAGTCTGAGTGAAAGTGTCTGTTAGAGGTGATCCTGGAGGAGGAAATGATGAAAATGAATGACTCATCTATATCTGAGAGAATGTGTTTAATCCTATTAGATGTCTGTATTGTTTCCACCTCCCAGGGTGGAGATAACAATCTGATTGGATCAGCCGCTGGTGCATCATCATCCCACTCAAGTCTCAATTCTTATCATCTGACTAAGATGGCGCCGGTGAACAAGGCTGACATTTTATGTATTCCTAACCAATTGTGGGTTTTTTTCTTTTTTTTTCTTCTTTGCGTTGTTTTTAACTTTTTTTTTAAAACTTATTTTGTACATAATGTTTCTGCTACTGTCTCTTATGACCGAAAATAACTTCTGGGCATCAGGACTGAGATTACTTACCATGGACTGGTAGAATCCTTTTTTTCTCCTTTAACGAGTCTGATGAGCCAGGCGTGAATGATATACGGCTCTCCCGGGAACAGGCCCAGATCCCGGTCATTTTCATGAAGAGAAGGCGAAGAAAAGGGGCCAGAGGGCGGCCTGCCTTCTGAGAATTCATAGGCGATCGAATAAACACCCACTTCCTTCCATTCTGCTAGCAAACGTGCTAATCTTTGGGAATAAAATCAATGACCTGCGCGGAAGATTAAACTACCAACGGGACATTCAAAACTGTAATATCTTATGCTTCACGGAGTTGTGGCCGAACAACGACATTACCAAAATATAGCTCTCTGGTTATACGCTGTATCTGCAGGACAGAACAGCGACGTCTGGTAAGACAAGGGGCGGCGGACTATGTATTATTGTAAATAACAGCTGGTGTACGATATCTAAGGAAGTCTCTAGGTTTTGCTCGCCTGAGGTAGAGTATCTCATGATAAGCTGTAGACCACATTATCTACCTAGTGTCACATCCTGACCATAGAAAGCTGTTATTTTCTATGGTAGAGTAGGTCAGGGCATGACAGGGGGGATTTTCTAGTTTAGTTTTTCTATGTTGTCATGTTCTAGTTTTGTAGTTCTATGTTGGTTTTGTTTGGGATGATCTCCAATTAGAGGCAGCTGGTCCTCGTTGTCTCTAATTGGAGATCATACTTAAGTAGGGTTTTTTTCTACCTGGGTTTGTGGGAGATTGTTTTTGAGTAGTGTATATTTCACCTCTGCGTCACGGTTTGTTGTTTTGTTCTTTAGTTTATGTTTATGTGTTGCATAGTTTCACAGTGTAAATAAAATGTGGAACGACACACACGCTGCACTTTGGTCCGCTTCTCCTTACGACAACCGTGACACCTAGAGAGTTTTCATCTGTATTTTTTGTGTCTGTCTACATACCACCACACTGGCACTAAGACCGCACTGAATGAGCTGTATTCCGCCATAAGCAAACAGGAAAACGCTCACCCAGAGGCAGCGCTCCTAGTAGTCGGGGACTTGAATGCAGGGAAACTTAAATCTGTCTTACCAAATTTCTATCAGCATGTAAAATGTGTAACCAGAAGGAAAAAAACTCTGGACCACTTTTACTCCACACACAGAGACACGGACAAAGCTCTCCCTTGCCCTCCATTTGGCAAATCTGACCATAATTCGATCCTTCTGATTCCTGCTTAAAAACAAAAATGAAAGCAGGAAGCACCAGTGACTCGATAAATAAAAAAGTGGTCAGATGAAGCAGATGCTAAGCTACAGGACTGTTTTGCTAGCACAGACTAGAATAACATCGATGACGTCGTCCCCACAGTGACCGTATGTACATACCCCAACCAGAAGCCATGGATTACAGGCAACATCTGCACTGAGCTAAAGACTAGAGCTGCCGCTTTAAAGGAGCGGGACTCTAACCTGGAAGTTAATAAGAAATCCCGCTAAGCCGTCTGACAAACCATCAAACAGGCAAAGCGTCAATACAGGACTAAGATTGAATCGTACTATACTGGCTCTGATGCTCGTCGGATGTGGCAGGGCTTGCAAACCATTACAGACTACAAAGTGAAGCACAGCCAAGAGCTGCCCAGTGACACAAGCCTTCCAGACGAGTTAAACTACCTCTATGCTCGCATCGAGGCAAATAATACTGAAACACGCATGAGAGCACCAGCTGTTCCGGATGACTGTGTGATCACGCTCTCCGCAGCCGATGTGAATAAGACCTTTAAACAGGTCAACATTCACAAGGCCGAAGGGCCAGACGGATTACCAGGACATGTACTCCGAGCATTACTTGACCAACTGGCAAATGTCTTCACTGACATTTTAAACCTCTCCCTGTCCGAGTCTGTAATACCAACATGTTTTAAGCAGACCACCATAGTCCCTGTGCCCAAGAACACTAAGGTAACCTGCCTAAATGACTACCGACCCGTAGCACTCACGTCGGTAGCCATGAAGTGCTTTGAAAGGCTGGTCATGGCTCACATCAACATCATTATCCCAGAAACCATAGACCCACTCCAATTTGCATACCGCCCTAACAGATCCATAGATGATGCAATCTCTATTGCAATCTCTATTGCACTCCACACTGCCCTTTCCCACCTGGACAAAAGGAGCACCTATGTGAGAATGCTATTCATTGACTACAGCTCAGCGTTCAACACAGTAGTGCCTCAAAGCTCATCAATAAGCTAAGGACCCTGGGACTAAACACCTCCCTCTGCAACTGGACTTCCTGATGGGCCGTCCCCAGGTGCTAAGTGTAGGAAACAACACATCCGCCACGCTGATCCTCAACACAGGGGCCCCTCCTGTACTCCCTGCTCACTCATGACTGCACGGCCAGGCACGACTCCAACACCATCATTCAATTTGCCGATGACACAACAGTGTTAGGCCTGATCACCGACAACGACGAGACAGCCTATAGGGAGGAGGTCAGAGACCTGGCCATGTGTTGCCAGGACAACAACCTCTCCCTCAACGTGATCAAGACAAAGGAAATGATTGTGGACTACAGGAAAAAGAGGACCGAGCACGCCCCCATTCTCATCGACGGGGCTGCAGTGGAGCAGGTTGAAAGCTTCAAGTTCCTTGGTGTCCACATCACAAACAGACTAACATGGTCCAAGCACACCAAGACAGTTGTGAAGAGGGCACAACAAAACCTATTCCCCCTCAGGAGACTGAAAAGATTTGGCATGGGTCCTCAGATCCTCAAAAGGTTCTACAGCTGCACCATCGAGAGCATCCTGACTGGTTGCATCACTGCCTGGTAAGGCAACTGCTTCGCCTCCGACTACAAGGCACTACAGAGGGTAGTGTGAACGGCCCAGTACATCACTGGGGCCAAGCTTCCTGCCATGCAGGACCTCTATACCAGGCGGTGTCAGAGGAAGGCCCTAAAAATTGTCAAAGACTCCAGCCACCCTAGTCATTGACTGTTCTCTCTTCTACCGCACCACAAGCGGTACCGGAGCGCCAAGTCTAGGTCCAAGCGGCTTCTAAACAGCTTCTACCCTCAAGCCATAGGACTCCTGAACATCTAATCAAATGGCTACCCAGACTATTTGTATTGCCCCCCCCCCTCCCCCCTCTTTTACACCACTGCTACTTTCTGTTGTTATCATCTATGCATAGTCACTTTAATAACTCTACCTACATGTACATATTACCTCAACTAACCGGTGCCCCTGCACATTGACTCTGTACCGGTACCCCCCTGTATATAGTCTCGCTATTGTTATTTTACTGCTGCTCTTTAATTATTTGTTACTTTTATTTCTTAGTCTTATTCATATTTTTTTAAACTGCATTGTTGGTTAGGGACTCGTATGTAAGCATTTCACTGTAAGGTCTACACCTGTTGTATTCAGCATTTCACTGTAAGGTCTACAGCTGTTGTATTTGGCGCAAGTGACTAATAAACTTTGATTTGATACATCATACACACACACACAGACGTTGGTTATACTATCCTTGTGGGGACCGGAAAAATGTATTGCCATTCAAAATCCTACTTTCCCTAACCCTTAACCCTAAATCTAATCCTAACCTTAACCTTTAACCTAACCGTAACCTCAAACAACTCCAAACCCTAATTCCTAACCCCTCATTCTAACTCTAATTGTAACCCGAACCCTAAACCTAACCCCTAAGCCTAAAAGAGCATTTTTCCCTTTTTTGTCCCCACTTGTCAGAATTGTCCTTGTTTTTTTTTTATATCCTTGTGAGGACTTTTATAACACAAATGGATAGTAAAGTTAGACTAATACACACGCACACACACACACACACACACACACACACACACACACACACACACACACACACACACACACACACACACACACACACACACACACACACACACACAGACAGTTTTGTACTGCTATCTTTGTGGGGACCAAATAATTGTTTCCCATCCAACATCCTAACCCCTAACCCTAAATCAAATCCTAACCTTAACCTTTAACCTAACCCTAACTCCTAAGCGTGACCCCTAACTCTAATTGTAACCCTAACCCTAACCCCTAAGCCTAAAATAGCATCTTTCCTTGTGAGGACTGGCAAAATGTCCCCAGTTGTCAAAATGTTTATTGTTTTACTATCCTTGTAAGGACTTCATGGTCCCCACAAGGATAGTTAAACAAAAACACCACATACATACCACCATAATCCTGCAGTGTGGATCCACACAGCTGTGCTATCTCACAGCAGTAGGTCAAATCACGTTCACAGAGCAGAGGCTGGGGATATGGGATAGATGTCACGTCCTGACCCTGGTATGAGGTCATTTTTCCCCTAGTAGATTGGTCAGGGCGTGACAGGGGGGTGTTTTGTCTATGTGTTTTGGGTTTTCTGTTTTCTATGTGGGTTGTCTAGAGTTTCATTCTATGTTGTCATTTTCTATGTTGTGGCCGGGTATGGTTTCCAATCAGAGGCAGATGTCTTTCGTTGTCTCTGATTGGAAGCCATACTTAGGCAGCCTGTTTTCCTTTGGGGTTTGTGGGTAATTGTTTCCGTTCAGTCTAGTGTACCTGACGGGACTGTTGTTGGTGGTTTTTGTTGTTACAGTGTATTTCATTAAAGACAAATAATGAGCACTATACACGCTGCGCCTTGGTCTCCATTCAACGACCCCTGTGACAATAGATATGTACATCGCCATCAGAAAGTATTCACACCCCTTGACTTTTTCCACATTTTGTTGTGTTACAGACTGAATTTGAACTGGATTAAATTGAGAGTTTTTGTGTTACTGACATACACACAACACCCAACGAAGTGGAACTTTGTTTTTCTAAATTATTGCAAATTAATAAAAATTCTAAAGATGAAATGCTTTGAATCAATAAGTATTTAACCCCTTTGTTATGGCAAGACTTAAGACGTTCAGGAATAAAAATGTGCTTAACACGTCACATAATAAGTTGCATGGACTCACTCTGTGTTCAAAAAGAGTGTTTAACATGATTTTTGAATGACTAGCTTGTCTCTGTACCCCACACATACAATTATCTGTAAGATCCCTCAATTTGTCCTTAAATTGAGCATGTCTTTAACTGTCGTAACTATTTCTGCTATGGCATTATGACACAGAGATCTCATAAGGTTGCAGATGGACAGATAGACAGTGCGGGGGCACTCCCCTCTGTAGAGCTAGTTACCTTAATAACCCCTCTGTTAGAGCTAGCTACCTTAATAACCCCTCTGTTAGAGCTAGTTACCTTAATAACCCCTCTGTTAGAGCTAGTTACCTTAATAACCCCTCTGTTAGAGCTAGTTACCTTAATAACCCCTCTGTTAGAGCTAGCTACCTTAATAACCCCTCTGTTAGAGCTAGCTACCTTAATAAGCCCTCTGTTAGAGCTAGTTACCTTAATAACCCTTCTGTTAGAGCTAGCTACCTTAATAACCCCTCTGTTAGAGCTAGCTACCTTAATAACCCCTCTATTAGAGCTAGCTACCTTAATAACCCCTCTGTTACAGCTAGCTACCTTAATAACCCCTCTGTTAGAGCTAGCTACCTTAATAACCCCTCTGTTAGAGCTAGCTACCTTAATAACCCCTCTGTTAGAGCTAGCTACCTTAATAATCCCTCTGTTAGAGCTAGTTACCTTAATAACCCCTCTGTTAGAGCTAGTTACCTTAATAACCCCTCTGTTAGAGCTAGCTACCTTAATAATCCCTCTGTTAGAGCTAGTTACCTTAATAACCCCTCTGTTAGAGCTAGTTACCTTAATAACCCCTCTGTTAGAGCTAGCTACCTTAATAACCCATCTGTTAGAGCTAGTTACCTTAATAACCCCTCTGTTAGAGCTAGTTACCTTAATAACCCCTCTGTTAGAGCTAGCTACATTAATAACCCCTCTGTTAGAGCTAGTTACCTTAATAACCCCTCTGTTAGAGCTAGCTTACCTTAATAACCCCTCTGTTAGAGCTAGCTACCTTAATAACCCCTCTGTTAGAGCTAGCTACCTTAATAACCCCTCTGTTAGAGCTAGTTACCTTAATAACCCCTCTGTTAGAGCTAGCTACCTTAATAACCCCTCTGTTAGAGCTAGCTTACCTTAATAACCCCTCTGTTAGAGCTAGTTACCTTAATAACCCCTCTGTTAGAGCTAGCTTACCTTAATAACCCCTCTGTTAGAGCTAGCTACCTTAATAACCCCTCTGTTAGAGCTAGCTACCTTAATAACCCCTCTGTTAGAGCTAGTTACCTTAATAACCCCTCTGTTAGAGCTAGCTACCTTAATAAGCCCTCTGTTAGAGCTAGTTACCTTAATAACCCCTCTGTTAGAGCTAGTTACCTTAATAACCCTTCTGTTAGAGCTAGCTACCTTAATAACCCCTCTGTTAGAGCTAGTTACCTTAATAACCCCTCTGTTAGAGCTAGCTACCTTAATAACCCCTCTGTTAGAGCTAGTTACCTTAATAACCCCTCTGTTAGAGCTAGTTACCTTAATAACCCCTCTGTTAGAGCTAGTTACCTTAATAACCCCTCTGTTAGAGCTAGCTACCTTAATAACCCCTCTGTTAGAGCTAGTTACCTTAATAACCCCTCTGTTAGAGCTAGCTTACCTTAATAACCCCTCTGTTAGAGCTAGCTACCTTAATAACCCCTCTGTTAGAGCTAGCTACCTTAATAACCCCTCTGTTAGAGCTAGTTACCTTAATAACCCCTTTAGAGCTAGTTACCTTAATAACCCCTCTGTTAGAGCTAGTTACCTTAATAACCCCTCTGTTAGAGCTAGCTACCTTAATAAGCCCTCTGTTAGAGCTAGTTACCTTAATAACCCCTCTGTTAGAGCTAGTTACCTTAATAACCCTTCTGTTAGAGCTAGCTACCTTAATAACCCCTCTGTTAGAGCTAGTTACCTTAATAACCCCTCTGTTAGAGCTAGCTACCTTAATAACCCCTCTGTTAGAGCTAGTTACCTTAATAACCCCTCTGTTAGAGCTAGTTACCTTAATCACCCCTCTGTTAGAGCTAGTTACCTTAATAACCCCTGTGTTAGAGCTAGTCACCTTAATAACCCCTCTGTTAGAGCTAGCTAACTTAATAAACCTAGGCCTATCGGCATAAAACTACATAATGCAGTGCACAGTTGTACACTTAAAACACTACTTAAAACACTACTTAAAACACTACATAAAATGTGTACGTCATTCAGGGAACACTTGTTACAAACTTCGTAAAGTACATGGTCCAGTGCATGTAATTTAAAACACTACAAGCACTACTCACGGATTAGCATTGCTGACTGGGGTGAAAAATGAACATAATTCATTCAATTAACTTACTGTAAGTGGTTTATGAATTTAAATCCGATAATGACACTGCTAGTTTTACCTAATTAAAGCTAGCATTTACCTTCTGTAATGGCTTATGGTGACCAAATCAATTCTGCACGCTTACATCAACTGTACTACTTTTGACCAGATTCCTATTGGCGGATATGGATTTCTAGTTACTATTTGACCTAATAAACCAACTGGAAACATTACTGTTGCGTTAGTATAAACGTAAAATTTTGTGCAAATTGTTCAAACTTTTGATCAACTCTAGCCAGCCGTTACTTAGCTTATTACTCATTTATTTCAATCTATATTAGTGTCACGCCCTGACCATAGAGAGCCCTTGTTTCTCTATGGTGTAGTAGGTCAGGGCGTGACTAGGGGGTGTTCTATGTTGTTTATTTCTATGTTGGTGTGCTTGGTATGGTTCCCAATCAGAAGCAGCTGTTTAGCATTGTCTCTGATTGGGGATCATATTTAGGCAGCCATTTCCCCACTGTGTTTTGTGGGATCTTGTTTTGTGTAGGTGACTGTTTGCACTTCACTGTCTTCACATTTCGTTTGATCATTTAATAGTTTTTTGTATTTTGCTGAAGTTTCACGTTATAATAAAGATGTGGAACGCTACTCACGCTGCGCCTTGGTCCAATCATTACGACGAACGTGACAGAAGATTCCACCACACCAGGACCAAGCAGCGTGCCCGGGAGGAGAAGGTATCCTGGGCTTGAGAGGGGATAAAGGAGGAGAAGACATCCTGGACTTGGGAGGAAATTATGGCTGGAGACGAAAGCCTTCCTTGGAAGCAGACGAATGGAGAGAAGGGAGGACAGCGATGACGCCGGGGTTCGCGGCCACAAAGAGAGCCCAAAGGACAGCCCAAAAAAATATTTTTTTGGGGGGGGCACACGGGGTGGTCGGTGGAGCCGGGGAGTGAGCCAGTGACAACCTGGGAGGAGATAGAGAGGTGGTCAGTCGACCCAAGGAGAGTACCAAAGCCCGCCTGGGAGTCAATGGAACAGTGCAAGGAGGGATACCGGAGAATGGAGTTGGCTAGGATTATGCGGCAATGCAGGCGTTTGGAGGAGCATGTCACCAGTCCGATGCAACTTGTGCCGGTCCCACGCATCAGGCCTCCAGTGCGCCTCCCCAGTCCGGTACGTCCTGTGTCCCCTCCTCGCACTCTCCCTGAAGTGGGTGTTCCCAGTCCGGTACGTCCTGTGCCTGCTTCTCGCACTCGCCCTGAAGTGTGTGTCACCAGTCCGGTACCATGTGTGCCGGCTCTACGCACCAGGTCTCCAGTGCGCCTCCACAGCCCAGTACGTCCTGTGCCAGCTCCCCGCACTCACTGTGCGAAGTGTGTCATCGTTCCGGTACAACCTGTGCCGGCTATACGCACCAGGTCTCCAGTGCACCTTCACAGTCCAGAGCTTCCGCCAATGGTTCCCAGTCCGGAGCTTCCAGCAACGGTTCCCAGTCCAGAGCTTCCAGCGACGGTTCACAGTCCGGAGCTTCCGGCGACGGTTCACAGCCCGGAGCTTCCGGCGACGGTTCACAGCCCGGCGCTTCCGGCGACGGTTCACAGTCCGGAACCTCCCGCGACGGGCCACAGTCCGGAACCTCCCGCGACGGGCCACAGTCCGGAACCTCCAGCTCCATGGCCGGAGCCCTCCTTTGCGCCGGTGCCCAGTCCAGGCACGGCGTCCAGTCCAGCTCCAAGGCTGGAGCCTTCCTCTGCGACGGGGCCCAGTCCAGGCACGGCGTCCGGTCCAGCTCCATGGCCGGAGCCCTCCTCTGCGCCAATGCCCAGTCCAGGCATGACGTTCAGCCCAGCGCCATGGTCGGATCCGGGGAACTGGGGGGGACTACGACCCGCACCGGAGCCGCCACCGACACTAGTCACCCCCCCTAACCCCCCATTTGGTTTCAGGTTTTGCGGCCGGAGTCCGCACATTTGGGGGATGTACTGTCACGCCCTGACCATAGAGCCCTTGTTTCTCTATGGTGTAGTAGGTCAGGCTGTCACGCTCGTCGTACGAACTGGAAGCATACTCGGACCAACGTGCAGTGTGATCTGGGTTCCACATCTTTATTAGTGAAACACACAAAACAATAAACAGCAAACGAAACGTGAAGTCATGGAGTGCTCACAGGCACTTACACATAAACAAGATCCCACAAAACACAGTGGGGAAATGGCTGCCTAAATATGATCCTGATTAGGAACCATACCAGGCCAACATAGAAAGAAAGAAATAACCTAGACTAGAACACCCCCCCCCTAGTCACACCCCGACCTAACCAAAATAGAGAATAAAAAGGCTCTCTATTGTCAGAGCGTGACACAGGGCCTGACTAGGGGGTGATCTATGTTGTTTATTTCTATGTTGGTGTGCTTGGTATGGTTCCCAATCAGAGGCAGCTGTTTAGCGTTGTCTCTGATTGGGGATCATATTTAGGCAGCCATTTCCCCACTGTGTTTTGTGGGATCTTCTTTTGTGTAGGTGCCTGTTTGCACTTCACTGTCTTCACGTTTCGTTTGATCATTTAATTGTTTTTTGTATTTTTGCTGAAGTTTCACGTTATAATAAAGATGTGGAACGCTACTCACGCTGCGCCTTGGTCCAGTCATTACGACGAACGTGACAATTAGAGTTCTCTCTCCCGATCAGTAGAAAAGATTATACACATTCATTACTACTATCACCATCATCATCACCATCATGATTAAGTGCTCAGGGTAATGCCAGGTAAGGCGTTAAATCTTAGAGATTGGCGAGCGTGTGGTTGTCCTCTGGCTATTCTGCATACAACCTTGGACACAACTTTCTGGGAATGGTGCAGGATAGTTGCTTGGTTTTTGGAACATCCAAAGCACATTTTAAGGAACTTGACAAAATAAAGTTATTTTCTTGGTATTTTATTACTTTAACAAAACGTTTCCTAAAAGTTCAAACGTTATCGTAATGTTCTAGGAATATTCTCCAATTGGTGGGAATTTCAGTACTTCTGCATAATATTTCCTACCGTTTTTCTCATGGTTTTATTTAATGTCATGTTCTCAAATTGTTTTTCCCGAGAATGTTAACCTCTTCAAAACCTTGTGAAAACTTTCCATAAAAACCACACGAAAACTTCTAAGAGTGTTATTTAAAAACATATACCGTTCTCAGCAGCAACACAACTCTCTCTCTCTCCTTTATCTTGTGTTCTCTGAACGAGCTGAAAACTTGACTTTAAAATAGAACCACGATGAAACCTGTAGGAAACGTTATGTTGACGAACTGAAATTCCCACAGAAGAACGTTGTTTCTTAACGTTCTCTGAACTATTTGAGAACATTCCCAATGTCAAACCAGTCGAATAACGTTCCTAGAATTTAACCCTGTTTGAACTTTTAGAAGAAAAAACACAGTTGAAGTAATTAAATACCAGGAAAATAACATTATTTTGTTAAGTTCCTTAAATTTGCTGAGAATGTTCCAAAGCCAAGCAACTATCCTGCACAATTCCCAGAACATTGTCGGGAAGGTTTATGCAAAAATAACCACGCTTTATACCAATCTCGAAGAAACATTAGGTTCTCAGAACATTATGCGCTAGCTGAGAAGTCTCTCACTTACCTGTATATGTGGCTTATAAAACCTTATCTCAGTCTCTTGTAGATGCAGACAGTTGTTAGGTCTTATCCTTTACGCTTGGAGAGTTTGACTGAACCCAACTGACTGCATCCGTCTCTTTTGGCTTCTTATAGCGACACACACCCTTTTTCGCCTAGCACAACACCGACCCCGCCCGCCTGCCTTCCCCTCACTCACCATTCACAGGCGGGGAGGGAGCGAGGCAGGTGGGGGGTATACCCTGTTACGCACAAAGTGGAGCTACCCATACACTCATTCCGTGATCAACGCTGACGCAATTTATGAGGCATGGCCTAAGTCACTTACTTCTATCTCTAGTCCTCTAGGAACAAACTAATGGTATCTACGTTATACTGTATCTACAGACTGTATGTATATTGTTTCCATAACTACTAAAACCACAATCTAAGGCCAAACAAAGCAAAATATATTCTGAAGATGCAAATTAGAAAGTACAACATCAATACAATCGATCAGTGATCAATAGACTTGGTCCTGGTTTAATAATATATATATATATATATATATTTATATATATATCCTTAATGCTTTCCTAGACAAAGACAATGTAGAGCCAGAAAACTAGAGTCATTTAAACTCTGGAATGAAAAACACCACTAAGTCCCCAGAGGCACAGTGGCACCTCAGAGGACTCTGGTGAAAAGGTTGCTACGGCACCTCACCTCACCTCACCTCACCTCATCTCACCTCACCTCACCTCACTTCAACTCACCTCACCTCACCTCACCTCACCTCATCTCCCCTCACCTCACCTCATCTCACCTCATCTCACCTCACCTCATCTCCCCTCACCTCACCTCAACTCACCTCATCTCACCTCAACTCACCTCACCTCACCTCACCTCATCTCACCTCACCTCATCTCACCTCACCTCACCTCACCTCACCTCACCTCATCTCACCTCACCTCGACTCGCCTCACCTCGCCTCAACTCACCTCAACTCACCTCACCTCAACTCACCTCATCCCACCTCACCTCACCTCGACTCGCCTCACCTCACCTCATCTCCCCTCACCTCATCTCCCCTCACCTCACCTCACCTCGACTCGCCTCACCTCACCTCATCTCGCCTCACCTCATCTCCCCTCACCTCACCTCATCTCCCCTCACCTCACCTCACCTCGACTCGCCTCACCTCATCTCCCCTCACCTCATCTCCCCTCACCTCACCTCACCTCACCTCATCTCACCTCACCTCGACTCGCCTCACCTCACCAGATGGGAGGGGAGAAGAGCGGAGAAGCTGTTGTTATGATGATGAAGGTTTACCCGAAGCTACTATTGTATGAAGTTTGAAAATCACATTTTGAGGAGATTAGGTTTGCAACATTCTGATAAAAATCCAAGGAACCTGAGAAGTTTGGGAAATATACCAGAATTTTGCAACCCTAGTGGAGACTAGTCCTGAAGAACTTGTGAAGGGTCTAGTTTCTGTGTGGTCTGATACAGAAAGAAGAGTTGTCCCCTGTCTACCAGGCAGGCAGGCAGGCAGGCAGGCAGACAGACAGACAGACAGACAGACAGACAGACAGACAGACAGACAGACAGACAGACAGACAGACAGACAGACAGACAGACAGACACTTGGGGTAGCTCTGGGACAGCTCAGATAAGAGCCAGCGTAGTGGACACATTAGTTTAGGAGACCACTGCTATCTCTGTTATATGTGCTCTCAGCTTTCAGTATCTCTACTCTCTGCTATCTTAACTCTCTATTATCTCTACTATCTCGGCTCTCTACTATCTGCCATCTCTGGTCCCTGTTATCTCTACTCGCTTCTATGTGCTATCTCTATTCTCCGCTATCTCTGCTCTCTACGTTATCGCTGCGATCTGCTATCTCTGCTCTCTCCGATCTCTCTGCTCTCTACTATCTCTACTATCTGCTATCTCTGCACTCTACGTTCTGCTATCTCCGCTATATTTGCTATATCCGTTATCTCTTCTATCTCTTCTATCTCTGCTATTTACTCTCTAATATATCAGCTCTTTGCTATCTATGTTATCTCTGCTATATGTTATCTCTGCTCTGCTATCTCTGCTATCTGATACCTATGCTTTCTGCTATTTCTGCGCTCTACTATCTCTACTCTATGCCATCTCTGCTCTCTGCTATCTCTACTCTCTGCTATCTCTGCTATCTCTACTCTCTGATATATGCTATCTCTGTTCACCGCTATCTCTAGCATATGCTCTCTACTATATCTCCTCTCTGCTATCTTTGCTATCTGCTATCTGTGCTTTCTGCTATATCTGCTCTCTGCTATCTCTGATATATCTGCTCTCTGCTATCTCTGCTATCTCTGCTCTCCACTTTCTCAGCTCTTTGCTATTTCTGCTATCTCTCCTCTCTGCTATCTCTGCTCTCTGTTATCTCTGCTATCTCTACTTTCTGCCATCTCTGCTCTCTGCTATCTATATATATGCTCTCTGCTATCTGTATTCAACATTTCAGTTGAATACATTGTTGGACAACTGACTAGGTATCCCCCTATCTGCCAACTCTACTCTCCGCTATCTCTGCGTTCTACTATCGCTGCTCTCTGATATCTTTGAACACTACTATCTCTGCTACCTGTGTCATCTCTGCTATATGCTATCTCTGCTCTCTACTATCTCTACTCTTTGATATATGCCATCTCTGTTCGCCCGATATCTCTAGTGTATGCTCTCTACTATGTCTGCTCTCTACTATCTCTCCTCTCTGCTATCTGTACTCTCTGCTATATCTGCTCTATACTATCTTTGCTCTCTGTTATCTCCGCTATCTCTGCTATCAGCTATCTCTACTATCTCTACTATCTCTGCTCTCTGCTATCTCTGCTATCTGCTCTCTACTATCTCTGCTCTATACTATCTGCTATCTCTGCTCTCTGCTATCTATTCAATAAACTATCACTGATCTTTCTGCTATCTCTGCTACAGCTGCTCTCTCTGCTCTCTACTATCTCTACTCTGCTATCTCTAATCTCTACTATCTCTGCTCACTATTATCTCTGCTACATTGCTCTCTACTATCTTATCTCTCTGCTATCTCTACTATATCTGCTATCTCTGCTCTCTGCTCTCTCTGCTATCTATAATTTCTGATATTTCTGCTATCTCTGCTATTTGCTATCTCTGCTATACCTGCTACCTCCGCAATCTCTGCACTCTGCTATCTCTGCTCTCTGCTATCTCTGCTATCTACAATCTCTGTTCTCTACTATCTCTGCTACCTGCCATCTCTTCTCTCTGCTATCTCTGGTATCTCTGCTCTCTCTGCTCTTTAGAATCTCTGCTCTCTACTATATCTGTTCTCTTCTATCAGTATCTCTGCTCTCTGCTATCTCTGCTCCCTGTTATCTCTGGTATCTCTGCTCTCTTCTATCTCTGAGAGAGAGCGAGATAGATAGATATAGTTGAAGTCGGAAGTTTACATAAACTTTAGCCAAATACATTTAAACTCAGTTTTTCACAATTCCTGACATTTTAATCAGAGTAAAAATTCCCTGTCTTAGGTCAGTCAGGGTCACCACTTTATTTTAAGAATGTGAAATGTCAGAATAATAGTAGAGTGAATGATTTATTTCAGCTTTTATTTCTTTCATCACATTCCCAGTGGGTCTGAAGTTTACATACACTCAATTAGTATTTGGTAGCATTGCCTGTAAATTGTTTAAGCCATTTTGCCACAACTTTGGAAGTATGCTTGGGGTCATTGTCCATTTGGAAGACCCATTTGCGACCAAGCTTTAACTTCCTGACTGATGTCTTGAGATGTTGCTTCAATATATCCACATCATTTTCCTGCCTCATGATGCCATCTAATTTGTGAAGTGCACAGTCCCTCCTGCAGCAAAGCACCCCCACAACATGATGCTGCCACCCCCGTGCTTCACGGTTGGGATGGTTTTCTTCGGCTTGCAAGCCTCCCCCTTTTTTCTCCAAACATAACAATGGCCAAACAGTTTTATGTTTGTTTCATCAGACCAGAGGACGTTTCTCCAAAAAGTACAATCTTTGTTGCAAACCATAGTCTGGCTTTTTTATGGCGGTTTTGGAGCAGTGGCTTCTTCCTTGCTGAGCGGCCTTTCAGGTTATGTCGATATAGGACTTGAATATAGGTAGTTTTGTACCTGTTTTCTCCAGCATCTTCACAAGGTCTTTTGCTGTTGTTCTGGGATTGATTTGCACTTTTCGCACTAAAGTACGTTCATCTCTAGGAGACAGAACGCGTCTCCTTCCTGAGCGGTATGACGGCTGTGTGGTCCCATGGTGTTTATACTTGCGTACTATTGTTTGCACAGACAAACCTAGTACCTTCAGGCGTTTGGAAATTGCTCCCAAGGATGAACCAGACTTGTGGAGGTCTACGATTTACTTTCTGAGGTCTTGGCTGATTTCTTTAGATTTTCCCATGATGTCAAGCAAAGAGGCACTGAGTTTGAAGGTAGGCCTTGAAATACATCCACAGGTACACCTCCAATTGACTCAAATGATGTCAATTAGCCTATCAGAAGCTTCTAAAGCCATGACATCATTTTCTGGAATTTTCCAAGCTGATTAAAGGCACAGTCAACTTAGTGTATGTAAACTTCTGACCAACTGGAATTGTGATACAGTGAATTATAAGTGATATAATCTGTCTGTAAACAATTGTTGGGAAAAATACTTGTGTCATGCACAAAGTAGATGTCCTAACCGACTTGCCAAAACTATAGTTTGTTAACAAGAAATTTGTGGAGTGGTTGAAAAACGAGTTTTAATGATTCCAACCTAAGTGTATTGTGGTGGCTAATTTCTGCATTACCATATGAGGAGAGTTACAAACACACCAGTCTGAGTTAAACTACATATTTAATCATTAAGATACCTTTACTAAAGCAGTTGACCTTCAATAATGCAATAATAATCTCTTGAATGAACCATTGAATAAGGTGATTACACAATGGCTGCAGAGATATTTTATAGCAACGATACACCCCCTTCAACGTACATTGACGAACCACAAATCTTAGTAACAGTTCACAAAGGTTAAGTTTTGTATGACAGATCTCCATAAAACACAGCAGGCAGTAACTGCTATGTCAACAGGGTTCATTATATAAACCAGTCTCCTTAGAACCGTCCCTCCCTGGTACTTCATAGAACAAAAACACCATTTCATCCAATGGCATATATCAATTGTCAACTCTACATACTCCCATTTCAAGTAAACCCCTTCTTGACCCCACTCCTGGACAAGCTCACTGAGGGGAGTGAGCCTCTTGGCCATATACTATCACAGGATAAGTGCGAGATCTAAGAGAGGACATACAATGGTCCCAGACGCAACCATAAACCTCCCCACAACAAAGAAAAGGAGGGAGTGACAGACATTGTGGAGACAAGTCATTGGTTCCCCCTTAATCACGCCATCCCTTCACATGGTTTAAGAATAGGTAAAGACACATTCACATGAAGACAAGTTTGACCTCTCCCCTCTCTGGGCCCCAAGTGACTGAGCCCCAGCGAAGGGAAACGTGCAACTGAAAGACACCAGAGTCCAAAGGACACTTTCTAATGACAAGTATCTCACATAAGCATATTATACTAATAAAACATCTTAATTATCTACGTTACCCAACTAATTCTGATTCATCCACCACAGTATGTAAACTTCCGACTTCAACTCTATATAGACAGAGAGAAAGAGAGAGAGAGAGAGAGGGATCCAGGTGTCACGTTCGTCGTAGGAAGGAGACCAAAGCACAGCGTGGGTATCGTTCCACATCTTTTATTTAAACGTGAAACTTTGCAAGACAAACAATAAACTATAAACAAAACACAAACCGTGACGACAGAGGTGCAACATGCACTAACTCAAAATAATCTCCCACAAACACAGGTGGGAAAAACAACTACTTAAATATGATCCCCAATTAGAGACAACGATGACCAGCTGCCTCTAATTGGGGATCATCCAAAAACCCCAACATAGAAAAACAGAAACTAAATAAACTAGATAAACCCCCCCAGTCACGCCCTGACCTACTCTACCATAGAAAATAAGAGCTCTCTATGGTCAGGACGTGACAGTACCCCCCCCCCCCAAAGGTGCGGACTCCGGCCGCAAAACCTGAAACCAAAAGGGAGGGTTAGGGGGGGTGTCTAGTGTTGGTGGTGGTTCTGGTGCAGGACGAAGAACCTTCTCATCCCGCGGATCCTTCCGCATCGGAGGCGGTTCTGGTGCGGGACGAGGAACCCTCTCATCCTGCGGATCCGCCAGCATAGGAGGCGGCTCTGGTGCAGGACGAGGAACCCTCTCATCCTGCGGATCCGCCAGCATAGGAGGCGGTTCTGGTGCGGGACGAGGAACCCTCTCAAACTGCGAACCCGCCAGCATCGGTGGAGGCTCTGGACTGCCGACCGTCGCTGGAGGCTCTGGACCGCAGATCGTCGCTGGAGACTCTGGACCACCGCTGGAGACTCCGGACCGTCACTGGAGACTCCGGACCATCGCTGGAGTCTCCGGACCGCGGACCGTCGCTGGACACTCCATTTTACATTTACATTTTAGTCATTTAGCAGACGCTCTTATCCAGAGCGACTTACAGTATTGAGTGCATACATTTCTTTTCATGCATTTTTTTTGTTGTTGTACTGGCCCCCCGTGGGAATCGAATCCACAACCCTGGCGTTGCACACACCATGCTGGCGTTGCAAACACCATGCTCTACCAACTGAGCCACAGGGAGGACTCCGGACCGGGGACCGTCGCTGGAGACTCCGGACCGTCGCTGGAGACTCCGGACCGTCGCTGGAGACTCTGGACCGTCGCTGGAGACTCCGGACCGCGGACCGTCTCAGGAGGCTCCGGACTGTGAAATGTCGCCGGAAGCTCTGGACTGGGAACTGTCGCCGGAAGCTCTGGACTGGGAAGGCGCACTGGAGGCCTGGTGTGTGGAGCTGGAAACAGTAGCACCAGACTGGTGACACACACTTTAGGGCAAGTGCAAGGAGCAGGCACAGGACGTACCTGACTGGGCAGGCGCACTTCAGGGAGAGTGTGAGGAGGAGGCACAGGACGTACTGGACCGTGGAGACGCACTGGAGGTCTGGAGCGTAGAGCTGGCACAACCCGTCCTGGCTGGATGCTCACTTTAGCCCGGCAAGTGCGGGGCACTGGACCGAGGAGACGCACCGGAGACCAGGAGCGCTGAGCCGGCAGAGAAAACGATGACCAGCTGCCTCTAATTGGTGATCATCCAAAAACCCCAACATAGAAAAACAGAAACTAGAACCAAACAACATAGAACTAAATAAACTAGATAACCCCCCCCCAGTCACGCCCTGACCTACTCTACCATAGAAAATAAGAGCTCTCTATGATCAGGACGTGACACTAGCATAAATCTTAAGTACGATTATTAGCCACATTGACTAGCATTTGAATATATATATATTTACAGATAAGCACCAAAAATACATTCTTTACCGATGTTATGTCATGGTCAAAATCATATTTTCATACCCAGTTTGATCTTATGAATCATTGCTAAATTAGAATTATGAAGGAACACAAATAACCAAACATTCAATGTGTAATTGGTTTCCACACAGGCAACATCCAACCCAAACGTTACAACATAACACAAAAACCCCACAGACTACTGTCTAGTAATCTATTTCAGTGGATATGTATTCCCCGGAGGCACTATGCGGCGGTGAGAATTAACACTGCGTTCTCTTCACCTCATAACAACGGATGGAACTCTCTGACGTCACACAGTGATACATAAAGTCCTATGAAAATAGTACATATACACAAATGTGAAGAAAAATGCAGTTGTATGCAACTTTAGGATAGGATTCCAATGACAAATTGACAAAGCTATTCAACGGAGTGGCCACAGGCCTAACCCTACGGTCTGTTCACCTTTAGGATGGACGCGTTAAACTCAGCGAGCTTTCCCAATGTTGAATCACCTCCCTCAAACCAGCCCGACCCTCTCCGTCACTTCCAGTCTGTCTTACATCTACCACACACACAAACAAACAATCACACAAAAACACACACAAACAATCACACAAAAACACACACAATCATAGGTGTACCAGCTCCCCACATATTTCCTTTTAATAGCTCCTTGTTGATACAATAAAAGGCATGGAGAAACTGACTGCGGACCAAACATGGGTCAGCCCAGGAGACAGATGTATCGATATGTCATTCTCTTTCCTGTTCACTAAGCTTTAAAAGATAAGGATGGTGGGGGGGGGGGGGGGGGGGGTGCGGAGAGAAAAGGACACTGTGGACTTCAATAAGAGCTCGGCTCCAGTCCACGAACAAATAATGATTCATGAATGTGTGTCTACTATTTATTAAATGGAGATGGAACTGAAAAGCTGTGGAGAATGTCTCTCTCTCTCTCTCTCTCTCTCTCTCTCAGAGAGAGAGAGAGAGAGAAACACACTGCAACTAAATGAGAGGCTTTGACCCCAATCACAGATAATTGCAAGAGCCGTTTTGATAATTAGCAATGGCACAGCAACCTCACAGATGCACTATTCAGTTAGAAAACAGAAGAGGTGATTAAAGCCGTAACTCTTACTGGAGGGTCATTACATCGTTAGCATCCTCCTATCTACCACACACACACACACACACACACACACACACACACACACACACACACACACACACACACACACACACACACACACACACACACACACACACACACACACACACACACACACACACACACACACACACACACACAAACAGTACCGGTCAAAAGTTTGGACACACCTACTCATTCCAGGGTTTTTCTTTATTTTGACTATTTTCTGCATTGTAGAATAATAGTGAAGACATCAAAACTATGAAATAACACATACGGAATCATGTAGCAACCAAAAAAGTGTTATACACTGCTCAAAAAAATAAAGGGAACACTAAAATAACACATCCTAGATCTGAATGAATGAAATAATCTTATTAACTACTTTTTTCTTTACATAGTTGAATGTGCTGACAACAAAATCACACAAAAATAATCAATGGAAATCCAATTTATCAACCCATGGAGGTCTGGATTTGGAGTCACACTCAAAATTAAAGTGGAAAACCACACTACAGGCTGATCCAACTTTGATGTAATGTCCTTAAAACAAGTCAAAATGAGGCTCAGTAGTGTGTATGGCCTCCACGTGCCTGTATGACCTCCCTACAACTCCTGGGCATGCTCCTGATGAGGTGGCGGATGGTCTCCTGAGGGATCTCCTCCCAGACATGGACTAAAGCATCCGCCAACTCCTGGACAGTCTGTGGTGCAACGTGGCGTTGGTGGATGGAGCGAGACATGATGTCCCAGATGTGCTCAATTGGATTCAGGTCTGGGGAACGGGAGGGCCAGTCCATAGCATCAACGCCTTCCTCTTGCAGGAACTGCTGACACACTCCAGCCACATGAGGTCTAGCATTGTCTTGCATTAGGAGGAACCCAGGGCCAACCGCACCAGCATATGGTCTCACAAGGGGTCTGAGGATCTCATCTCGGTACCTAATGGCAGTCAGGCTACTTCTGGCGAGCACATGGAGGGCTGTGCGGCCCCACAAATAAATGCCACCCCACACCATGACTGACCCACCACCAAACCGGTCATGCTGGAGGATGTTGCAGGCAGCAGAACGTTCTCCACGGCGTCTCCAGACTGTCACGTCTGTCACATGTGCTCAGTGTGAACCTGCTTTCATCTGTGAAGAGCACAGGGCGCCAGTGGCGAATTTGCCAATCTTGGTGTTCTCTGGCAAATGCCAAACGTCCTGCACGGTGTTGGGCTGTAAGCACAACCCCCACCACGTCGGGCCCTCATACCACCCTCATGGAGTCTGTTTCTGACCGTTTGAGCAGACACATGCACATTTGTGGCCTGCTGGAGGTCATTTTGCAGGGCTCTGGCAGTGCTCCTCCTGCTCCTCCTTGCACAAAGGTGGAGGTAGCGGTCCTGCTACTGGGTTGTTGCCTTCCTACGGCCTCCTCCACGTCTCCTGATGTACTGGCCTGTCTCCTGGTAGCGCCTCCATGCTCTGGACACTACGCTGACAGACACAGCAAACCTTCTTGCCACAGCTCGCATTGATGTGCCATCCTGGATGAGCTGCACTACCTGAGCCACTTGTGTGGGTTGTAGACTCCGTCTCATGCTACCACTAGAGTGAAAGCACCACCAGCATTCAAAGTGACGAAAACATCAGCCAGGAAGCATAGGAACTGAGAAGTGGTCTGTGGTCCCCACCTGCAGAACCACTCCTTTATTGGGGGTGTCTTGCTAATTGCCTATAATTTCCATCTGTTGTCTATTCCATTTGCACAACAGCATGTGAAATTTATTGTCAATCAGTGTTGCTTGGACAGTTTGATTTCTCAGAAGTGTGATTGACTTGGAGTTACATTGTGTTGTTTAAGTGTTCCCTTTATTTTTTTGAGCAGTATATATTTGAGATTCTTTGAAGTAGCCACCCTTTACATTGATGACAGCTTTGCACACTCCTGGTATTCGCTCAACCAGCTTCATGAGTTAGTCACCTGGAATGCATTTCAATTAACAGGTGTGCCTTGTTAAAGGTTAATTTGTGGAATTTCTTTCCTTCTTAATGCGTTTGAGCCAATCAATTGTGTTGTGACAAGGTAGGGTTGGTATACAGAAGATAGCCCTATTTGGTAAAAGATCAAGTCCATATTATGGCAAGAACAGCTCAAATAAGCAAATAGAAACGACAGTCCATCATTATTTTAAGACATGAAGGTCAGTCAATACCGAAAATTTCAAGAACTTTGAGTTTCTTCAAGTGCAGTCACAAAAACCATCAAGCGCTATGATGAAACTGGCTCTCATGAGGACCACCACAGGAAAGGAAGACACAGAGTTACCTCTGCTGCAGAGGATAAGTTCATTAGAGTTACCAGCCTCAGAAATTGCTGCCCAAATAAATGCTTCACAGAGTTCAAGTGGTTGAATTGCTGCAAAGAAACCACTACGAAAGGACACCAATAAGAAGAAGAGACTTGCTTGGACCAAGAAACATGAGCAATGGACATTAGACCGGTGGAAATCTGTCCTTTGGACTGATGAGTCCAAATCTGAGATTTTTGGTTCCAACTGCCGTGTCTTTGTGAGATGCAGAGTAGGTGAACGGGGGATCTCTGCATGTGTGGTTCCCACCGTGAAGCATGGAGGAGGAGGTGTGATGGTGCTTTGGTGGTGACACTGTCTGTGATTTATTTCAAATTCAAGGCACACTTAACCAGCATGGCTATCACAGCATTCTACAGCGATACGCCATCCCATCTGGTTTGTGCTTAGTGGGACTATAATTTGTTTTTTCACAGGACAATGACCCAAAACACACCTCCAGGCTGTGTAAGGGCTATTTGACCAAGAAGGAGAATGATGGAGTGCTGCATCAGATGACCAGGCCTCCACAATCACCTGACCTCAACCCAATTGAGATGGTTTGGGATGAGTTGGACCGCAGAGTGAAGGAAAAGCAGCCAACAAGTGCTCAGCTTATGTGGGAACTCCTTCAAGACAATTGGAAAAGCATTCCAGGCGAAGCTGGTTGAGAGAATGCCAAGAGTGTGCAAAGCTGTCATCAAGGCAAAGGGTGGCTACTTTGAAGAATCTAAAATACATTTTGATTTGTTTTATCACTTTTTTGGTTACTACATGATTCCATATGTGTTATTTCATAGTTTTGACTTCTTAACTATTATGCTACTAAAACCCCTTCAATGAGTAGGTGTGTCCAATCTTTTGACTGGTACTGTAAAGAGAAATTAGAGAGAGACCGAGACACACACACACACACACACACACACACACACACACACACACACACACACACACACACACACACACCATGTATTTGGGGGACTGAATGCTCTACAGAACTAGTTGAAGGAATTTCATTTTCACCCACTCCAGTGGCTACCAAAAGTCATGACAATAAATCCTAGCTACTATGTATTGATATTAATAATACCCAGTATTATTCCACTGTATGTGAATGCAGATATACTGCAGATATCTAGTAGAAAGCCTTCCCAAAATAGAGGAGGCAGTTATAGCAGCAAAGGAGCAGGTGTCCACATACTTCTGGTCATGTAGTGTCTCTGTCAATTGGATGTGAAATATGATTAGGGACCATGGAGGGCCTTTCCTGATAGATGAATACTAGTGAAGTGTGACAGAACCCATCTTCTGTAGGTAGTTAACTGTATTCGCGATCAGAGGCTTGATTAGAACTACAGATCACAAACATCTCTGTGCATTGTCTCTCACACACACACACACACACACACACACACACACACACACAGACACACACATTAGTATCTGTTATCACACACCCACACACACACACACACACACACACACACACACACACACACACACACAACCTATTATGTGATGCTGCTTCTACAACAATAGAATGTTGGTGCTGCTTCTACAACAATAGAATGTTGGTGCATCTTCTACAACAATAGAATGTTGGTGCATCTTCTACAACAATAGAATGTTGGTGCTGCTTCTACAACAATAGAATGTTGGTGCATCTTCTACAACAATAGAATGTTGGTGCTGCTTCTACAACAATAGAATGTTGGTGCTGCTTCTACAACAATAGAATGTTGGTGCTGCTTCTACAACAATAGAATGTTGGTGCATCTTCTACAACAATAGAATGTTGGTGCTGCTTCTACAACAATAGAATGTTGGTGCATCTTCTACAACAATAGAATGTTGGTGCATCTTCTACAACAATAGAATGTTGGTGCATCTTCTACAACAATAGAATGTTGGTGCATCTTCTACAACAATAGAATGTTGGTGCATATTCTTTTCAAACGTTCTTTGTTTCTTTCAGCTTTATACACCTGGAATCACAACCCCTACTCACTGCAGCCCACCAACACACCAGACTGACTACTCACTGCAGCCCACCAACACACCAGACTGACTACTCACTGCAGCCCACCAACACACCAGACTGACTACTCACTGCAGCCCACCAACACACCAGACTGACTACTCACTGCAGCCACCAACACACCAGACTGACTACTCACTGCAGCCCACCAACACACCAGACTGACTACTCACTGCAGCCCACCAACACACCAGACTGACTACTCACTGCAGCCCACCAACACACCAGACTGACTACTCACTGCAGCCCACCAACACACCTGACTGACTACTCACTGCAGCCCACCAACACACCAGACTGACTACTCACTGCAGCCCACCAACACACCAGACTGACTACTCACTGCAGCCCACCAACACACCAGACTGACTACTCACTGCAGCCCACCAACACACCAGACTTACGTGCTTATTGAAGTGTGACATTTAGAAATAATAAGGTATTATTACAGTAAAATACTGTTTTGTCCCCACTAAAAAGTGCAGTTCATTACAATAAATCTATGTCTCTGACTGGTTTTAGAATCTTTATTGAGAAGGAAGATCTGTGTCTGGGAAAACGGCCAATCATGTGCTACATGCAATCTAATACTTGAATTATTCATGACTGGAAAGTGTGTGATTTATTGCTTTTATTAATCACTGAGCTTATTTGTGTTTGTATTTATTAAGGAACCCCATTAGTTAGTGCCAAGGCAGCAGCTCCTCTTCCTGGGGTTTATTATGGATCCCCATTAGTTCCTGCTAAGGCAGCAGCTACTCTTCCTGTGGTTTATTATGGACCCCCATTAGTTTCTGCCAAGGCAGCAGCTGCTCTTCCTGGGGTCCAAACACATTAAGACACCTCCATTACATATAAAACTATAGATAAAACAGTACATCATATAACACTGTCACACCACATGTCCACAACACAAAATGTGATTTATTATAATCTAGACTTGACTAGAATAATGTTTTTTGCTGCCCTGGGATCAACGCTATTAACAGTGGAAAATGGTTGGACACAAGAATAATGGTAATTACAATACAGTGGAAGGGCCAAGTGCAATGCTAATTTAACTGTGGCAGCTTCAGAACAAAAGACCATATGATTGAAGTATGATAATTACAAAAGGCAACCACATGTATCCACAGCTGGCATTGTGTCACGTCTGCTCCTGCTCCCCCTCTCCTGTGTTCGACATCGACGGTTTACTAAACCATCGGTCCTGGCAACCATCAATCCTCGCACCTGGCATCAATCATTACGCGCACCTGGCATCAATCATTACACGCACCTGGCATCAATCATTATGCGCACCTGCTCCTCATGAGGAGGCACACCTGGACTCCATTTCCTCTCTCATTACCTCCCCTATATCTGGCACTCCCTTAGGTTTATTCCCCAGGCAGTATTGATGTTGTTTTGTTTTCGTACATGACTCTTGTTTCTTGTATTGTGCCATGTTTAGTTTGTTATTTAACTCGCCATTTGCTTCCTGGCTCCCAGCGTCTACGTTACACATTGGGCTTTGGTAACACTGGCAACAGATTTTTCATGTATCTATTCCATGGAACGAGGTGTATGAGCTGATGTACAAAACAAACTATGCAAGGTTCAACACTTCAAGTTCTTCAATTTAAATTAATGCACAAAATTCAGTGGGTAACAGGTCAGCAATAACGCAGAGCCGGGCTGCCCTCTTTCACCCCCTGGTTCCTGTCCCTGGTCCCTGCCACTAGTCTCTCTCCATCCTCCCTCCACTCTCAGCTGCTGGCTGTCTTTGTGTTCCAAATGGTACTCTATATAGTGCATTACATTGAACCAGGTCTCATAGGACTATGGTCAAAAATAGTGCACTACATAGGGAATAGGGTGCCATTTGGGATGCAACCCAGTGGAGGCTGGTGGGAGGAGCTATAGGAGGATGGGCTCATTGTAAATGCTGGAATGGAATTTATGGAACGGAGTCAAACGTGGTTTCCAGGTGTTTAATACCGTTCCATGAATTTCATTCCATCCATTACAATGAGCCCATCCTCCTATAGCTCATCCCACCAGCCTCCTCTGACTCGGTCTGCTGTCCATTATGTTAATGAGGCCCTCTTTCAAGGGGAACTAAGAGGTGTAATTGGTTTGCACTCAAAAAAGATGTCGCATAAAGCTTACTTCATTATTTCACTGCATCAGGGAGAGCGTACACAGACATTTCGGGCTTTACAGTCTTCTTCAGTGTGTAGGTACAATTTAATTTGAATTCAAAACAGCATCTGTAAAAAACAACAGATGAGCAGCAGGTGCTTTTAATCAGGGTTGCCATTCATCTGCCAATCAGAGATGTTGCTTTTCTGGTCTATCTGTATACAAATGAGTCACAAAGAAATACAGAATTATAGGGTATGGGAGCGGGCACGAAGGGCAAAACATATTTCAGGGTTCCAGATTTCTGATCTCTGTACATTTTTACGAGGGTCATCTCCAGCTGGGCTGAGTGAGTGATAAGTGGAACGCCTATGGCTGATACAGAGCAAGTCTCAAGTACATTTGCCATGAAATACATTGGAAATATTATAGCCTGGGTACAGTACCAGTCAGTTTGTGCCATCATGGCACTCGTCATGTTTGGCATGACAAGGAGTGGAATGACAGCATAAACAGATCTGAGACCAGGCTAGAAATATTATTCAGCTTGGATTATGAGTATAGTGATATAGTTCCTGAGACATAACAACATGCTACTGTGGACTTGGAGAATGGTCCATGTCATTTAGACTGAACAACATGCTACTGGAGACTTGGAGAATGGCCCAAGTCATTTAGACTGAACAACATGCTACTGGAGACTTGGAGAATGGCCCAAGACATATTCCTCATTGATCAGGCATTAGGAACTGTATTTAATATGTCTGAAAGCATGCACAGAAAGCATCAACTGAATGTTAAATGTGTTTCCTGTCAGGTATTTTAATTGTGTAAGGGCTGTCGTCGGAAGAAGACCAAGGTGCAGCGGAGTTAGTGTTCATCTTGACATTTAATTCAAACAAAGAGAACACTATAGAAAAAAACAGGAAAACCGACAGCCAAACAGTACTGACAGGAAACACACTGAACAGAAACAATTACCCACAAAACCCAAAGGAAAAACATGCTCCTTATGTGTGACTCCCAATCAGCAACAACGAGCTTCAGCTGTGCCTGATTGGGAGCCACACACGGCCCAAAACAAAGAAATACAAAAACATAGAAAAAGGAACATAGAACGCCCACCCAATGTAACACCCTGGCCTAACCAAAATAAAGAATTAAAACCCCTCTCTATGGCCAGGGCGTTACAAATTGTCTGTATTGTCTACATGTTAATTGGTTTTGGATCCCGGGAAGATTAGCTAACGTAAATGGAAAGATTCTAGCTAGGAATATGAAACTCAAATCAAATCAAATTTTATTGGTCACATGCAGATGTTAATGCGAGTGTAGCAAAATTCTTGTGCTTCTAGTTTCGACCGTGCAGTAATATCTAACAAGTAATCTAAGAATTTCACAACAACTACCTTATACACACAGGTGTAAAGGAATGAATAAGAATATGCACATATAAATATATGGATGAGCGACGGCCGAACGGCATAGGCAAAATGCAGTAGATGGTATAGAGTACAGTATATACATATGAGATGAGTAATGTAGGGTATGTAAACATTATATAAAGTGGCATTGTTTAAAGTGACTAGGGATACATTTATTACATCCAATTTTTTATTATTAAAGTGGCTAGAGATTGAGTCAGTCTATTGGCAGCAGACACTCAATGCTAGCGATGGCTGTTTAACAGTCTGATGGCCTTGAGATAGAAGCTGTTTTTCAGTCTCTTGGTCCCAGCTCTGATGCACCTGTACTGACCTCTCCTTCTGGATGATAGCCGGGTGAACAGGCAGTGGCTCGGGTGGTTGTTATTCTTGATCTTTTTGGCCTTCCTGTGACATCAGGTGGTGTAGGTGTCCTGGAGGGCAGGTAGTTTGCACCCGGTGATGCGTTGTGCAGACCGCACTACCCTCTGGAGAGCCTTGCGGTTGAGGGCGCTGCAGTTACCGTACCAGGCTGTGATACAGCCCGACAGGATGCTCTCGATTGTGCATCGGTAAAAGTTTGTGAGGGTTTTAGGTGACAAGCCAAATTTCTTTAACCTCCAGGGGTTTGCGCCTTTTTCACCACGCTGTCTGTGTGGGTGGACCATTTCAGTTTGTCCATGATGTGTGCGCCGAGGAACTTAAAACTTTCCACCTTCTCCACTACTGTCCCATCGATGTAGATGGGGGGTGCTCCCTCTGCTGTTTCCTGAAGTCCACAATCATCTCCTTTGTTTTGTTGACATTGACTGTGAGGTTATTTTCCTGACACCACACTCCGAGGGCCCTCACTTCCTCCCTGTAGGCCGTCTCGTCGTTGTTGGTAATCAAGCCTACCACTGTAGTGTCGTATGCAAACTTGATAATTAAGTTAGAGGCGTGCATGGCCACGCAGTCATGGGTGAACAGGGAGTACAGGAAAGGGCTGAGAACGCACCCTTGTGGGGCCCCAGTGTTGAGGATCAGCGGGGTGGAGATGTTGTTTCCTACCCTCACCACCTGGGGCAGCCTGTCAGAAAGTCCAGGACCCAGTTGCACAGGCCGGGTCGAGACCCAGGGTCTCGAGCTTAATGACGAGTTTGGAGTGTACTATTGTGTTAAATGCTGAGCTGTAATCGATGAACAGCATTCTTACATAGGTATTCCTCTTGTCCAGATGGGTTAGGGCAGTGGGCAGCATGATTGCGATTGTGCCGTCTGTGGACCTATTGGGGCGGTAAGCAAATTGGAGTGGGTCTAGGGTGTCAGGTAGGGTGGAGGTGATATGATCCTTGACTAGTCTCTCAAAGCACTTCATGATGACGGAAGTGAGTGCTACAGGGCGATAGTCGTTTAGCTCAGTTACCTTAGCTTTCTTGGGAACAGGAACAATGGTGGCCCTCTTGAAGCATGTGGGAACAGCAGACTGGGATAGGTTTTGATTGAATATGTCCGTAAACACACCAGCCAGCTGTTCTGGGCATGCTCTGAGGACGCGGCCGGGGATGCCATCTGGGCCGGCAGCCTTGCGAGGGTTAACACGTTTAAATGTTTTACTCACATTGGCTGCGGTGAAGGAGAGCCCGCAGGTTTTGGTAGCGGGCCATGTCAGTGGCACTGTATTGTCCTCAAAGCAAGCAAAGAAGTTGTTTAGTTTGTCTGGGAGCAAGACATCAATATCCGCGACAGGGCTGCTTTTCTTTTTGTAATCCGTGATTGACTGTAGACCCTGCCACATACATCTCGTGTCTGATCCATTGAATTGCGACTCTACTTTGTCTCTATACTGACGCTTAGCTTGTTTGATAGCCTTGCGGAGGGAATTGCTACACTGTTTGTATTCGGTCATGTTTCCGGTCGCATTGCCATGATTAAAAGCAGTGATTCGCGCTTTCAGTTTTGTGCGAATGCTGCCATCAATCCACGGTTTCTGGTTGGGGAAGGTTTTAATAGTCACCATGGGTACAACATCACTGATGCACTTGCTAATAAACTCACTCACCGAATCAGCGTATACATCAATGTTGTTGTCTGAGGCTATCCGGAACATATCCCAGTCCACGTGATCGAAGCAATCTTGAAGCGTGGAATCAGATTGGTCAGACCAGCGTTGAACAGACCTGTGCACGGGCGTTTCCTGTTTTAGTTTCTGTCTATAGGCTGGGAGCAACAAAATTGTCCGTGTCAGTATAGTGGAGGTGAGGACAGAGTCAAGCGCAGGACACCGAACTGAGTAAAGTAACGTAATTTACTCTAGAAAAGTTAAAATCCACGCAGGGATAAACAATCTTGACAATACACAACTAACACGACGAAACAAGAAAAACAATAACGCACAAAACAT
This sequence comes from Salmo trutta, assembly GCF_901001165.1. Lineage (NCBI taxonomy): Eukaryota > Metazoa > Chordata > Actinopteri > Salmoniformes > Salmonidae > Salmo > Salmo trutta. Next base: position 36,972,016 of record NC_042991.1, read on the forward strand.
CATGAGAACCAGAGGGTTAAATAGGGAAAATAATCAGAACGAAATGGGAAGCAGGTGTGAACAAACAAGACATAACAAATGGAAAAAGAAACATGGATCGGTGGTAGCTAGAAAGCCGAACGCCGTCCGAACAAGGAGAGGCACCAACTTCGGCGGAAGTAGTGACACCTACTCATTGAAGGGGTTTTTCTTTATTTGTACTATTTTCTACATTGTAAAATAGTGAAGACATCATAACTATGAAATAACACATATGGAATCATGTAGTAATCAAAAAATGTTAAACAAATCAAAATACATGTAATATTTCAGATTCTTCAAAGTAGCCACCTGTCACGACTTCCGCCGAGGTCGGTCCCTCTCCTTGTTTGGGCGGCGGTCGGCGGTCGACGTCACTGGTCTTCTAGCCATCGCTGATCCATCTTTCATTTTCCATTGGTTTTGTCTTTATTTTCTACACACCTGGTTTTAATTATCCAATTCCATGTTCATGTGTGGAATGGCTCTGTTTCCCCCATGTTTGTTGTGCGTGATTATTTCTATGTTCAGTTCGGTTCATGATGGCTGGTTTTCGACGGGTGCTGTGTTCACCCGTGCGTAATGTTTACCGTTGGTTATTGGTCAAGTGTATTTGTTTACCTTGTGCCTTTATTTTTTGAGTAATGTACGTTGCTCACTCATCTCTGCTCTCCTGCGCCTGACTTCATGCACCAGCTACACTCACCTTCTGACACCACCCTTTGCCTTGATGACAGCTTTGCACACTCTTGGCATTCTCTCAACCAGTTTCACCTGGAATGCTTTTCCAACAGTATTGAAGGTGTTCCCACATATGCTGAGCACTTGTTGGCTGATTTTCCTTCACTCTGGAGTCCAACTCATCCCAAATCATCTCAATTGGGTTGAGGTCGGTTATTATTGGTGTCCTTTAGTAATGGTTTCTTTGCAGCAATTCGACCATGAAGGCCTGATTCATGCAGGCTCCTCTGAACAGTTGATGTTGAGATGTGTCTGTTACTTGAACTCTGTGAAGCATTTATTTTGGCTGCAATGAGGTGCAGTTAACTCTTATGAACTTATCCTCTGCAGCAGAGGTAACTCTGGGTCTTCCTTTCCTGTGGCGGTCCTCATGAGAGCCAGTTTCATCATAGAGCTTGATGGTTTTTGCAACTACACTTGAAGAAACTTTTAAAGTTCTTGAAATTTTCGGTATTGACGGACCTTCATGTCTTAAAGTAATGATGGACTGTTGTTTCTCTTTGCTTATTTGAGCTGTGCTTGCAATAATATGGACTTGATCTTTTACCAAATAGGGCTATCTTCTGTAAACCACCCGTACCTTGACACAACACAACTAACTGGCTCAAACGCATTAAGAAGGAAAGAAATTCCACAAATTAACTTTTAACAAGACACACCTGTTAATTGAAATGCATTCCAGGTGACTACCTCATGAAGCTGATTGAGAGAATACCAAGAGTGTGCAAAGCTGTCATCAATGTAAAGGAATCTCAAATATGTAACACTTTTTTTGGTTACTACATGATTCTATGTGTTATTTCATAGTTTTGATGTCTTCACTATTATTCTACAATGTAGAAAATAAATAAAAACCCTTGAATGAGAAGGGGTGTCCAAACTTTTGACCGGTACTGTATATATATATATATATATATATATATATTTTTTTTTACTAAATATTGTTTGCTAGATGTTCATCTCTGCTCTGTCCTCTGTCCCGGACGTTCACGACTAGACCGATGCCCATTATTAACATCTCTAGTCACACACAACGGATATATCATCCACACCAATCAAAATGGATGGGTTTCATTTCCTGTTGATGATGGAATGCTTTTTAAAATACAGCCAGTGAACCACTGCAGTACAGTACATTGGGAGAAAAACACACACACACACACACACACACACACACACACAAATCAGACAGAGAGGGAGAAAACATCCTTTTGGTGAGATGAGTTGAGGATTTGTGAAAATCGGTGGTGATAACATCTGGGTGATTATTGCACACAGTGTACTCTGGAGCTGGCTGCGATTGGCCGAATCATAGAAACTAAAGCCTGGAGGGTTCTGATGACAATATCCCATAAAACGCTGTTGGACTCTCACAATGTCTGGGTTGTTGCCGAGCAACAAGATTTCATGACAGGACCGAAAATGTACTCGATCTAAACTGATACATTGAAAAAGACAACAACAACAAAAAAATCTCACTTGCTCAATTGACATAATAAAGCCATTCTAAATATCTCAAATGCAAGAATGAACTGACTATCATATTGATTAAAGTCACTGACAGTCAAACTCCATAAATATGTATTTATTAAATCACATTGCCTTAAAATAAAATGTTACAGTTCAATACATGTACGTCATGATTAACGAAATAGTTGATGAAAGATTAGATATTTGGTGTTCAGATTTGGAACGATTTCTGACCACAACGTAGACCTATAAGCTAGCGAGCCAGACAGTAAAAGCATACATACCGTTTGTGTCATGGAGGACAGAAGTCCACTGACTCCCTGATACATTAGGTATGTTGTCAAATGACGTGCCTAAACAACAGTAGTATCCCCGTCTGTCAGTAGACTAGTACAGTACGTCTGTTACTGATGACTTGGTGCAAATAAATGGGTGTTTCTTTTTAAGTATTAGACAACAAGAGCATCGGTCACCAAGGTTGTGGGTTCAACTCCCGTAAGGACCACATAAGACTGAATATATTGAAAAGACCAAAGAGCCACAGTTAGTTAGCGTGGTAACACCAAACCAAGGTTGTGGGTTCTCACTCATGGTTCTTCCCACAGCTAGTAGATAAGACTGAATATGATTAGCTTTGGATATAGATGCCCTGTCACCATCGTTGTATCCCAAATGCCACCCCCATTCCCTACACCTTATGGAACAACGGGAACTGTGAAGAGACACACACACAAAAAAGGTACGGACGCATGCATACGCACGCATGGTGGTATTGTTGTATGGTGGTATTGAACATGTTGTGTTGTGGATATGTGGTGGTGTAGGGATGTTATATGATGTACTGTTTTATCTTTAGCTCATTCAGTACAAACATCGTTCACTGTTTTATCTGTTGTTTTATATGTAATGTGGGTGATTTGGTGTGTTTGGACCCCAAGAAGAGTAGCTGCTCCCTTAGCAGGAACTAATGGGGATCCATAATAAACCCCAGGAAGAGTAGCTGCTGTCTCAGCAGGAACTAATGGGGGATCCATAATAAACCCCAGGAAGAGTAGCTGCTGTCTCAGCAGGAACTAATGGGGATCCATAATAAACCCCAGGAAGAGTAGCTGCTGCCTTGACAGGAACTAATGGGGATCCATAATAAACCCCAGGAAGAGTAGCTGCTGCCTTGGCAGGAACTAATGGGGATCCATAATAAACCCCAGGAAGAGTAGCTGCTGCCTTGACAGGAACTAATGGGGATCCATAATAAACCCCAGGAAGAGTAGCTGCTGCCTTGGCAGGAACTAATGGAGATCCATAATAAACCCCAGGAAGAGTAGCTGCTGCCTTGACAGGAACTAATGGGATCCATAATAAACCCCAGGAAGAGTAGCTGCTGCCTTGGCAGGAACTAATGGAGATCCATAATAAACCCCAGGAAGAGTAGCTGCTGCCTTGACAGGAACTAATGGGGATCCATAATAAACCCCAGGAAGAGTAGCTGCTGCCTTGGCAGGAACTAATGGGGATCCATAATAAACCCCAGGAAGAGTATCTGCTGCCTTGACAGGAACTAATGGGGATCCATAATAAACCCCAGGAAGAGTAGCTGCTGCCTTGACAGGAACTAATGGGGATCCATAATAAACCCCAGGAAGAGCAGCTGCTGCCTTGACAGGAACTAATGGGGATCCATAATAAACCCCAGGAAGAGTAGCTGCTGCCTTGACAGGGGGGATGGGGATCCATAATAAATGGGGATCCATAATAAATACAAATACAATGAACTACTATGGGGGCTCTGGTCGTGGACTAGGTAGGGAATAGGGTGGTTATGGGCCTTGGTCTAAAGTAGTGCACTAGGTAGGGAATAGGGTGGTTATGGGCCTTGGTCTAAAGTAGTGCACTAGGTAGGAAATAGGGTGGCTATGGGCCTTGGTCTAAAGTAGTGCACTAGGTAGGGAATAGGGTGGTTATGGGCCTTGGTCTAAAGTAGTGCACTAGGTAGGAAATAGGGTGGTTATGGGTCCTGGTCTAAAGTAGTGCACTAGGTAGGGAATAGGGTGGTTATGGGCCTTGGTCTAAAGTAGTGCACTAGGTAGGAAATAGGGTGGTTATGGGCCTTGGTCTAAAGTAGTGCACTAGGTAGGAAATAGGGTGGTTATGGGTCCTGGTCTAAAGTAGTGCACTAGGTAGGAAATAGGGTGGTTATGGGTCCTGGTCTAAAGTAGTGCACTAGGTAGGGAATAGGGTGGTTATGGGCCTTGGTCTAAAGTAGTGCACTAGGTAGGGAATAGGGTGGTTACGGGACGCTAACTGTGTCCATGCCACTGTGCGTCCTCCTCCATGGCAGAGCGGACTCTATCTTCCAGCTGGGCGGAGGTGGGCCGGGCGTCAGGGTCTGAGACCAGCATGTCCAGTAGCAGGGTGCAGACAGCCTGGCCAGGAGGGGGCGGTAGAGAGGGGGGGGGGGCGGTGGGACCTTACACACATACGCACCTGTAGGGAGACGGGCTCAGGACAGATATCAGTATTACCGTCTGTGAGACTACAATCTGTAGGGAGACGGGCTCAGGACAGATATCAATATTACTGTCTGTGAGACTACAATCTGTAGGGAGACGGGCTCAGGTCATATATCAGTATTATTACTGTCTGTGAGACTACAATCTGTAGGGAGACGGGCTCAGGACAGATATCAGTATTACTGTCTGTGAGACTACAATCTGTGTATGTAGACCAACAACCAGCCATCACCTTGATCCTTCAACCATGAGCACATGACTGACCCCGGAAGTAATAATTACTGTAGTAGAACTATCGTCCATCCATCCATCCATCCATCCATCCATCCATCCATGGGCTCTGGGAAGACAAAACAACAGGAGGCAGCAGAGTAATGAGCCACTACTTCAACAGCCTGGGAAGTGTCCCTCCCTCCCTCCGTAAGTCACCCACCAGACCATGGGTAACATAATGGAGCCCTGGTTTCCCCATCTTATATTAAAATCCAGTATTCCCTCCGGTAACAGAGCCATTTCAATTCAGGTTAATAAAAATTTGGAGAAAAAAACCCCCACTTCAAACAAGGTTGGAGAAGGAAGGTATTTTATGTAGCAGATTGTTTCCGTCCAACAGAGCTACTCTGAATTAAATCAGTCTGTATTACACGGCTTCATCATCCACAGACTCTGAAAAGCCCCCAAAAAACAGAACATTCATATTCAAGGGATAGCATAACTAACTAAATAACTGCAGCAACGCTCCCCATCCAACCTGACAGAGCTTGAGAGGATCTGCAGAGAAGAATGGGAGAACCTCCCCAAATACAGGTGTGACAAGCTTGTAGCGTCATACCCAAGAAGACTCCAGGCTGTAGTCGCTGCCAAAGGTGCTTCAACAAAGTACTGAGTAAAAGGTCTGAATACTTATGTAGATGCGATAATTTCCTTTTTTGTTTTAATAATACATTTGCAAAAATTAGCTTAATCATTATGGGGTATTGTGTGTAGATTGATGAGGGAAAAAGAGCAATTTAATCAATTTCAGAATAAGGCTGTACATAACATATCAAAATGTGGAAAGAGTCATGGTGTCTGAATACTTTCCGAAGGCACTGTATATACAAAAGCATGAGGACACCCTTAAAATTAGTGGATTCAGCAATTTCAGCCACACCCATTGCGGACAGATGTATAACAATCGAGCCCACAGCCATGCAATCTCCATAGACAAACATTGGCGGTAGAATGGCCTTACTGAAAAGCTCAGTGATTTTCAACATGGCACCTTCATAAGATGCCACCTTTCCAACAAGTCAGTTCGTCAAAGTCGGAATTTTTACTTTTTGGGTCATCACTAGTTACCACGGTCACAAAGTTATAAACCTTATTTCTACAATGTATCTTATTAATATGTGATTTTAAACCCTATATATATTGCCGAAGGCCAAATCGAACAAAAACGTTGGTTGGGAAGAATGCGGATGCCTTAAATCTAACCTTCAATTAAGACAAAAAAAAAGCAAATTTTCGTTTTTTATGAATTTTTACAATATAGACAATTTTGACTTTGTGGCTGTGCTATCTAGTGGATTCTGTGAATCTATCTGTGCAGGTAGTCTCCTCAAACAACAATAGTATCGATAGGCTCAGTGGTCATTGCACATCCCAGTAGTGGTCAGTGCACGTCGACTGACCTGTATGGTAAATAGAAAGACGGAGAAAAGCTTATCGACTATTGTTGTTTGAGGAGACCCTTTCTGCACATGTGAAGCTTGGATATATGAGGTATACGGTGAGAGCATTTGTGTCCGAAAGCACTACAGTGGAATTGCAAAAAAAAAAAAAAAAAAAATGGCCACATGTCAAATGTTTGCAGATGGGAGAAATATGTTATTGAAGAATCTGTGAATGGAAAATGTTGCAACTGTGGTGGAGATAATACTTTGAGGGCCCTGTTAGGGTGAAAGAGTTTGAAGTGTCAAGGATCAGGGCTGTACATCAGATCTCCTATATGGAGGCGGTGAAGAGAGTTTAAGGGGTAAGAGGCCACAGTCCTAAAGAGGATATGGCAGCGGCACCCGCAACCATTTGTTTTACGTCAATCAAGTGATCTGGATACACTCATTGTAAAGAAGGTGGATTTGGTAGTATTTTTAGCCACAGTTATTAATTGTACCACACAAGTGTCCAAGAAGCTTGTGTCACGTCCTGACCGGTAAAGGGGTTATTTGTTATTGTAGTTTGGTCAGGACGTGCCAGGGGGTTTTTGTTTTATGTCTTTCGGGGTTTTTGGTTCATGTTCTGTGTTAGTATATTTCTATGTTCGTTCTAGTCTTTCTATTTCTATGTTTAGTTTATTGGGTTGACCTTCAATTGGAAGCAGCTGTTCCTCGTTGCCTCTAATTGAAGGTCCTATTTAGTAGGGGTGTTTTTCATGTTTTTTTTGTGGGTAGTTGTCCCGTAAGTGTAGCTGTGTGCCTCACAGGACTGTTTTCGCGTCATTGTTTAAGTGTTTGTTTTGGTTTTTATTCACAATAAAGAAGATGAGCATACACATTCCCGCTGCGCCTTGGTCCCATCTTTACGACGAACGTGACAAAGCTGGACGTCATATCTGCAGCTGATACAGTTTTGGTGCTCCATGACTTCACGGCAGCAGCACCGCAATGACTACTGTCACCAGAAAATGTCCTGCCCACACAGGACCATTCTGAGCATGTGTAAGGACCTGCATTTTGTATTTGAACAGAGAAGCAGGTTGATTTTATTTAGTTTAACATTTATTTTTGATAGTTTGATTTTTTTTTTTTACCCGTGTAATTCACTTTTTGGTTATATTTATTATCCACCCGCACAGTAGATGGTGGAATGAACATCCGATTGTTGGGAACACAATAATACCAGAGAACACCCAAGCTACACCACTCCGATGTGAACTGAAGCACAGACTACTTGTACACGAGATAACAAAGTAAAGGAAAAACAGTCTAAAATTCATTACTTTGTCCCTCTTTTTAATGTGTTTGCATCAATATTTATTAAACCAAATCAAAGGTGATGGGGCAGATTGAAAAGTGTTGTGGCAGATTGAAAAGTGTTGTGGCAGATTGAAAAGTGGTGGGGCAGATTGAAAAGTGGTGGGGCAGATTGAAAAGTGTTGTGGCAGATTGAAAAGTGGTGGGGCAGATTGAAAAGTGTTGTGGCAGATTGAAAAGTGGTGGGGCAGATTGAAAAGTGTTGTGGCAGATTGAAAAGTGTTGTGGCAGATTGAAAAGTGGTGGGGCAGATTGAAAAGTGGTGGGGCAGATTGAAAAGTGTTGTGGCAGATTGAAAAGTGGTGGGGCAAATGCCGGCGGACAAACTGGTTTGATGATGCACTCACTCACTTTGTTGGTTGTATTCACACGCTCCATTTCTCTCTTCAGTAAGCTATTGTCTTAATTCTCCAAAACAGCAGCACACTCGTCGAGGAGTCTCCCCATCTCTCCAACTGTTGATTCAACTAATAACCCCATAGTGAGGGATAACTGTATCTAAAAATATCTCTTTGTTCGACATGACTATTAAAATCAAATCAAATCAAATTTTATTTGTCACATACACATGGTTAGCAGATGTTAATGCGAGTGTAGCGAAATGAGAGGGATTTAGACACCGTCTGACCTTGCCTCAGTGATTTAGACACCGTCTGACCTTGGCTCAGTGATTTAGACACCGTCTGACCTTGGCTCAGTGATTTAGACACCGTCTGACCTTGGCTCAGTGATTTAGACACCGTCTGACCTTGCCTCAGTGATTTCGACACCGTCTGACCTTGCCTCAGTGATTTAGACACCGTCTGACCTTGCCTCAGGGATTTCGACACCGTCTGACCTTGCCTCGATGATTTAGACACCGTCTGACCTTGGCTAAGTGAGGATAGCTAAGGTGCCTCGGTCTCATCTTCAGGTCATCTTCATCTAGCAGGGAAGGCCACAGAGACGTATTTTGCTACTGTACGTTTCACTTGATTTCGCTACGTTTCATAACAGTGCATTTCAAGCATTGAATACAAGCGTTTCGCTGCACCTTTTTAAACCTGCTGGATAAGATTTTATTAGAAATGCTATATATGAAATCAGTTCGGACCCCAGGCTTCCAGTCTGCTTGCTCCAGAACTCTGTGGTGAAATTTTACATTACATTTTAGAGATTCATTTAGCAGACGCTCTTAGCCAGAGCAACGTACAGTTTAGTGCCTTCATCTTATTAAGATAGATAGGTGGAACAACCACATATCACAGTCATAGCAAGTAAAACGTTCTTCAGTAAAGTAGCTAAGTCAGATCTAGTAAGAGGGGAATGTCAGGTGCGAGTGTTCATCATTTTTTCTTTGTATGTGTTTATTTAATTTCATTTATTTTGTTAGATTTTTTTTAAAGATTTTTGTTTAGATAAAAAAACGATATTAATATGAATTGGATACCAGTCTGCTTGCTCCAGTCCTCAGTAGCCACTTAGTCCGATGAAAATTAAATTAGAATTGAGACAGATTAGACCTTTGTGAAATTTACAAAAATCAGTTGGTATGCCAGGCTGGCAAACTGGGAGGCTGAGGTGATGGAGGTGAGGAGGACAGATGGAGAGTTGGTGGAGCTGAGGAGGACAGATGGAGAGGTGGTGGAGCTGAGGAGGACAGATATAGAGGTAGTGGAGCTGAGGAGGACAGATGGAGAGTTGGTGGAGCTGAGGAGGACAGATGGAGAGGTGGTGGAGCTGAGGAGGACAGATGGAGAGGTGGTGGAGCTGAGGAGGACAGATGGAGAGGTGATGGAGCTGAGGAGGACAGATGGAGAGTTGGTGGAGCTGAGGAGGACAGATGGAGAGGTGGTGGAGCTGAGGAGGACAGATAGAGAGATGGTGGAGCTGAGGAGGACAGATGGAGAGATGGTGGAGCTGAGGAGAACAGATGGAGAGGTGGTGGAGGTGAGGAGGACAGATGGAGAGGTGGTGGAGGTGAGGAGGACAGATGGAGAGGTGGTGGAGGTGAGGAGGACAGATGGAGAGGTGGTGGAGGTAAGGAGGACAGATGGAGAGGTGGTGGAGCTGAGGAGGACAGATGGAGAGGTGGTGGAGCTGAGGAGGACAGATAGAGAGTTGATGGAGCTGAGGAGGACAGATGGAGAGATGGTGGAGCTGAGGAGGACAGATGGAGAGGTGGTGGAGCTGAGGAGGACAGATGGAGAGATGGTGGAGCTGAGGAGGACAGATGGAGAGGTGGTGGAGGTGAGGAGGACAGATGGAGAGGTGGTGGAGCTGAGGAGGACAGATGGAGAGATGGTGGAGCTGAGGAGGACAGATGGAGAGGTGGTGGAGCTGAGGAGGACAGATGGAGAGATGGTGGAGCTGAGGAGGACAGATGGAGAGGTGGTGGAGCTGAGGAGGACAGATGGAGAGGTGATGGAGCTGATTAGGACAGATTGAGAGTTGGTGGAGCCACCAAATTATTCACGTCTTATAAAATGAAAACACTGAGTCTTGACATGAGGGGACTGTAGGTGAGACAATTAGCAGTTAGGGATTCTGAGGGGAAAGTCTTTTTAGATTTCACAGCTGATAGCAGACAGAAGCCCCGTTTCCATTGGCACTTTAAATCAGGGCCAAATTCGAGCTGGCTCTAATGGAATTCTCAAATTCAATCTGGATAGGGGGAAACCCAAACCCGCGTTGACTTCAAAGTGACAATAGGCTAGAGAGAGAGAGAGAGAGATAGGGAGCATAAGGGGTCTGATAACTTGACACAGTGGTCTGACAACTTGGATGGAAAATTACTGAGGATAATAGCAGACGATATTGCCACTCTTATTTGCCGTATCTTCAATCTAAGCCTACTGTGTGTGCCTTCAGGCCTGGAAGGAAGCAAAAGTAATTTCGCTGTCCAAGAATAGTAAAGCCCCCTTTACTGGCTCAAAAAGCCGACAAATCAGCCTGTTACCAACGCTTAGTAAACTTTTGGAAAATATTGTGTTTGACCAGATACGATGCTATTTTACTGTAAACAAATTGACAACAAACTTTCAGCACGCTTATAGGGAAGGACATTCAACAAGCACAGCACTTACACAAATGACTGATGATTGGCTGAGAGAAATTGATGATAAAAAGATTGTGGGGGGTGTTTTGTTAGACTTCAGTGCGGCTATTGACATTATCGATCATAGTCTGCTGCTGGAAAAACGTATGTGTTATCAAATCAAAATCAAATCAAATGTATTTATATAGCCCTTCTTACATCAGCTGATATCACAAAGTGCTGTACAGAAACCCAGCCTAAATCCCCAAACAGCAAGCAATGCAGGTGTAGAAGCACGGTGGCTAGGAAAAACTCCCTAGAAAGGCCAAAACCTAGGAAGAAACCTAGAGAGGAACCAGGCTATGAGGGGTGGCCAGTCCTCTTCTGGCTGTGCTGGGTGGAGATTATAACAGAACATGACCAAGATGTTCAAATGTTCGTAAATGACCAGCATGGTCAAATAATAATAATCACAGTAGTTGTGGAGGGTGCAACAGGTCAGCACCTCAGGAGTAAATGTCTCGACTTCCACCGAAGTTGGTTCCTCTCCTTGTTCGGGCGGCGCTCGGCGTCGCCGGTCTTCTAGCCATCATCAATCCACTTTTAATTTTCCATTTGTTTTGTCTTGTCTTCTCACACGCCTGGTTACAATTCCATCATTACATGTTGTGTATTTAACCCTCTGTTTCCCCCCCATGTCCATGTCCGGTATTGTTTATTGTAAGTTTTTGTGCACGTTATGTCTGGTGTGTGACGGGTTTTGTACCCATTTATTGATTGTTCTGTTTTCCGGTGGTTTTTAGTATTAAACTGTGTCGTTGTAAAACACAGTTTTGCTCTCCTGCGCCTGACTTCTCTGCCGTCAGTACGCACCCCTTACATTAAATGTCAGTTGGCTTTTCATAGCCGATCATTGAGAGTATCTCTACCGCTCCTGCTGTCTCTAGAGAGTTGAAAACAGCAGGTCTGGGACAGGTAGCACGTCCGGTGAACAGGTCAGGGTTCCATAGCCGCAGGCAGAACAGTTGAAACTGGAGCAGCAGCACGGCCAGGTGGACTGGGGACAGCAAGGAGTCATCATGGTCCTAGGGCTCAGGTCCTCAGAGAGAGAAATAGAGAATTAGAGAGAGCATACTTAAATTCACACAGGACACCGGATAAGACAGGAGAAATACTCCAGATATAACAGACTGACCCTAGCCCCCCAACACATAAACTACTGCAGCATAAATACTGGAGGCTGAGACAGGAGGGGTCAGGAGACACTGTAGCCCCATCCGATGATACCCCCGGACAGGGCCAAACAGGCAGGATATAACTCCACCCACTTTGCCAAAGCACAGCCCCCACACCCCTAGAGGGATATCTTGTTATGGCTTTACACCCCCTGCTATAATGGCTTTACACCCCCTGCTATATTGTGGATAAAGAGCTACCTGTCTAACAGAACACAGAGGGGGTTCTTTAATGGAAGCCTCTCCAACATAATCCTTTTAGAATCAGGAATTCCCCAGGGCAGCTGTCTAGGCCCCTTACTTTTTTTCAATCAATATTTACTAATGACATGCAACTTTGAATAAAGCCTGTGTGTCTATGTATGAGGATGACTCAACACTATACACGTCAGATACTACTGCGAGTGAAATCACTGCAATACATAACAAAGAACTGCAGTTAGTTTCAGAATGGGTGGCAAGGAATAAGTTAATCCTAAAAGCATTGTATTTGGGACAAATCATTCACTAAACCCTAAACCTCAACTAAATCTTGTAATAAATAGTGTGGAAATTGAGCCAGTTGAGGTGACTAAACTGCTTGGGGTAACCCTGGATTGTAAACTGTCATGGTCAAAACATATTGATACAACAGTAGCTAAGATGGGGAGAAGTCTGTCCGTAATTAAGCACTGCTCTGCCTTCTTAACAGCACTATCAACAAGGCAGGTCCTACAGGCCCTAGTTTCTACCTTCTAACAACACTATCAACAAGGCAGGTCCTACAGGCCCTAGTTTCTACCTTCTCAACAACACTATCAACAAGGCAGGTCCTACAGGCCCTAGTTTCTACCTTCTTAACAACACTATCAACAAGGCAGGTCCTACAGGCCCTAGTTTCTACCTTCTTAACAACACTATCAACAAGGCAGGTCCTACAGGCCCTAGTTTCTACCTTCTTAACAACACTATCAACAAGGCAGGTCCTACAGGCCCTAGTTTTGTTCCACCTGAACTACTGTTCAGTCGTGTGGTCAGGTGCCACAAAGAGGGACCTCAGAAAATGACAATTGGCTCAGAAAAGGGCAGCACGGCTGGCCCTTAAATGTACAGAACAAACATTAATGATATGCATGTAAATCTCTCATGGCTCAATGTGGAGGAGAGATTGACTTCATCACTACTTGTTTTTGTAAGAAGTGTTGACAAGCTGAATGCACCGAGGTGTCTGTTTAAACTACTATCACACAGCTCGGACATCCATGCATACCCCACAAGACATGCCACCAGAGGTCTCTTCACAGTCCCCAAGTCCAGAACAGACTATGGGAGGCGCACAGTACTACGAAGAACCATGACTACCGTAAATTCCGGACTATAAGCCGCAACTTTTTTCCCGCTTTGAACCTCGCGGCTTAAACAATGACGTGGCTAATATATGGATTTTTCCCGCTTTCAATTAAAATATTTTTTTTAAAAACACATTCTGTGACGTGCTCAGTTTTTTGGCGGCATGAAGCTTTCATTAGACCAATGAAATTGCCGAACGGGTTAAGGTCAAACAACATTTTTGTTTACTGTTTAGATTAAATCGAGCGCTCTCAAACTTCCCATCATTCTGATTACGGTAGTCATTTTGTTTCCCTCATCATGGCAAAGACACGGAGAAATGCATATGATGCAGCTTTCAAGTTGAAGGCGATTGATCTGGCTGTTGGAAAAGGAAATAGAGCTGCTGCACGGGAGCTTGGTCTTAATGAGTCGATGATAAGACGTTGGAAACAGCAGCGTGAGGAATTGACTCAGTGCAAAAAGACAACTAAAGCTTACTGCTAATTTTTAATTTTTTGTTACAAGCCGTGTTTCGTTAAAGCCTATTTATTTTTGTTACAAGCCGTGTTTCGTTAAAGCCTGTGTAAAGTTCATTTGTTTCAATGTGCCGGTAGGCACCTGCGGCTTATAGACATGTGCGGCTTATTTATGTTCAAAATAATATATATTTTTTAATTCAGTGGGTGCGGCTTATATTCAGGTGCGCTTAATAGTCCGGAAATTACGGTACATGAAACTACAACAGGTAACTGATGCAAGCAGTAGAATCAGATTAAAATAAACCTTATGGAACAGCGGGGACTGTGAAGAGAGACACACACAGGAACAGACACACATGATAAAACACACTACACACACAGGAACAGACACACATGATAAAACACACTACACACACAGGAACAGACACACATGATAAAACACACTACACACACAGGAACAGACACACATGATAAAACACACTACACACACAGGAACAGACACACATGATAAAACACACTACACACACAGGAACAGACACACATGATAAAACATACTACACACACAGGAACAGACACACATGATAAAACACACTACACACACAGGAACAGACACACATGATAAAACACACTACACTGTCACGGTTGTCGTTGGTGAATGAGGACCAAAATGCAGCAGGTACGTGTATGCTCATTTTGACTTTTATTTAACAATCAAAAGAACACTCCAAAACAAACAAACCACGAAAACGACCGAACAACAAAACAGTCTGGCAAAGCCTAGGGCTGAACACAGAACAATCACCCACAACATCAAACACAAACACACCCTCATATATGGGACTCTCAATCAAAGGCAGATAGACAACACCTGCCTTCAACTGAGAGTCCCAACCCCAATTAACCAGACATAGAAACAGACATACTAGACTAGACATAGAATACCAGAACACCAAACAGTACCCAAAAACCCCAGAATACTTAAACCAAATGCCCTTTAACAAAAACACACCACCCCGAACCACATAAAACAAATACCCTCTGCCACGTCCTGACCAAACTACAATACTAATTAACCCTATACTGGCCAGGACGTGACATACACACACAGATTTTGTATTGTATCTACAGTGGGCTCCAAAATTACTGGCACCCCTGACTGGCAATGCAGAAACAATACTTAAAAAAATATAAACAATATAATTATAGAGACAAACTCAAAATACCAACATGTGAAAAATACTTTATTAATGTTTCAATGGAACCCACCACAATCATTTATTGATTTAATAAAAAATCTATGTCCTCGAAATCAAGGTTTCACAATTAATGGCACCCTTAAATATTATTGTAAATAACATCTACCAACATTAAACCAGGAATTATATTCCACTTATTTAAGTTTAAGGAACTATATTGAGTTATTACATCACTTCCTGTTTCACTAGGGTATTAAAATGAGGTAACAGGCATGCAATATCCCTTCGTCATCCAACACCATGAAGAAAAGAAAAGAACCGGCAGTTCAAGAGAGACAGACGGTCGTAGACCTTCATAAATCTGGTATTGGCTACAAGAAGATCCACAAACGATTTAATATACCACTGAGCTCTGTCAGGGCAATTATTAAAACATTCAAAACATATGGAACAGTTGAAAACCTCACAGGTTGAGGACGCAAATGCATTTGACCCCCCAGGATACTGAGGAGGATGGTGAGAGAAGCAACAAAATCCCCAAGAATCACTGTGAAAGAATTGCAGGCCTTGGTGGCGTCTTGGGGTCACCAGGTTTCAGAAAGCACCATCAGACGCCACCTCCACAACCACAGGCTCTTTGGAAGGGTTTCCAGAAGAAAGCCCTTTCTGAACCCAAGACACAGACGCAAGCGCTTGGAGTTTGTCAAACGTAATTTAAATTATGATTGGAAGAAGGTGCTCTGGTCAGATGAGACCAAAATTGAAAGTTTTGGTCAGATACACCTTGGGCATGTTTGGCGTCGAAACAGAGATGAATACAAGGAGAAGCTCCTTATACAGACAGTGAAATATAGAGGGGGATCAGTGATGTTTTGGGGCTGTTTTAATTCCAGAGGTCCAGAGGCACTGGTTAAGATTAATGGCATAATGAATTCCACCAAGTATCAGGCAATTTTAGCTGACAATCTGGTTCCTTCTGCCAGAAGGCTGGGACTTGGCCGTAGGTGGACTTTCCAAGGCAATGACCCAAAACAGACCTCAAGATCCACACAGAAATAGTTCCGTGACCACAAAATCAATGTCCTGCCATGGCCATCTCAGTCGCCAGACCTCCATCCAATAGAAAACCTGTGGGCTGAGTTGAAGAGGGCAGTTGATAAGAACAAAACCCAAGAATGTGAAGGATCTTGAAAGGATCTGCATAGAGAAATGTTCCAAAATCCCTCCAAATGTGTTCCTTAACCTTGTCAAACATCACAGGAAGAGACTCCATGCTGTTATCCCTGCCAGAGGTGGTGGCACTAAGTACTAAATGAGGAGTGCCAATAATTATGAAACCTTGATTCTGGTGAAATGTATTTTGTATTAAATAATTGTATGATTGTGGTGGGTTCCATTGAAACATGAATAAAGTACAGTATTTCTCACATGTTGGTATTTTGAGTTTGTCTCTATAATTATATTGTTTGTGCATTGCCAGTCGGGGGTGCCAGTAATTTTGGAGCCCACTGTATGTGGTAGAAGAGTAGTGGTCTGAAGGAGCACACTTAATGTATTGGGAAAAGTGTTATGAAATGAAATGTCATGTAATATTGTAAATTGTACATAACTGCCTTAATGTTGCTGGACCCCAGGAAGAGCAGCTGCTGCCTTGGCAGGAATTAATGGGAATCCTTAATAAAAAACAAATAAGGAGAAGCGATATTAGCCACATTGCTCATTGTGTCAAGTGTTGAAAGTGAAACAGTAACACACAGCAAAGTCACGACACAATTCCTCAGCCGGGAAATGACAGAACGCTCGTTCAGACTTCACACCACACTGAAGAATTCTGGGAATATGAGATACGGGGGAAGATCTCAATTGTATAAACCTCATGTTCTCACACCTCAACTCCTTCTCAAAACCCACTGGAGGAGAAGGTCATAGAGGAGGGACCTCTAGTTTTCTAGTAGAGAGGAAAGGACTCAAGGAGAATGCAATTGAGATCTTCCCATGGTCTCCATGTATGTAGGTTACCCATTTTATTGCTGGCCATTTTTCTATTCACAAGCCTCCTTTAGGGAGACCGTGGGGACATCCCAAATGGCACCTTGTTCCCTTATATACCGTGGTACACTACTTTTAGTGGTCAAAAGCAGTGCACTACGTAGGGCCCTCAAACTCAACTTTTTTTTCCATTGTTCCCCTCTAATCAGGGTCTGATTTAGACCTGGGACACCAGGTGGGTGATTCCCCTCTAATCAGGGCCTGATTTAGACCTGGGACACCAGGTGGGTGATTCCCCTCCTACCAGGGACTGATTTAGACCTGGGACACCAGGTGGGTGATTCCCCTCCTACCAGGGACTGATTTAGACCCGGGACACCAGGTGGGTGATTCCCCTCCGATCAGGATCTGATTTAGACCTGGGACACCAGGTGGGTGATTCCCCTCTAATCAGGGACTGATTTAGACCTGGGACACCAGGTGGGTGATTCCCCTCTAATCAGGGCCTGATTTAGACCTGGGACACCAGGTGGGTGATTCCCCTCTAATCAGGGACTGATTTAGACCTGGGACATCAGGTGGATGTAATTAATGATCAGGTAGAACAGAGAACCAGCAGGCTCCGGACCTGGTAGGGTCAGAGTTGAATACCCCTGATATAGGGAATAGGGTGCCATTTGGGATGCAGACAGCAGGACTGATCAGGCCACTCAGTGACAGTGCAGTGGATGGGGAACATGACCTGCACCGAGCACCACCACTGATAGGCTACTGTAGATTCTAGAACACATCATCTGGGGTTTCCTGACCTGCACCGAGCACCACCTCTGATAGGCTACTGTAGATTCTAGAACACATCATCTGGGGTCTCCTGACCTGCACCACCTCTGATAGGCTACTGTAGATTCTAGAACACATCATCTGGGGTCTCCTGACCTGCACCACCTCTGATAGGCTACTGTAGATTCTAGAACACATCATCTGGGGTCTCCTGACCTGCACCACCTCTGATAGGCTACTGTAGATTCTAGAACACATCATCTGGGGTTTCCTGACCTGCACCGAGCACCAGCTCTAATAGGCTACTGTAGATTCTAGAACACATCATCTGGGGTCTCCTGACCTGCACCACCTCTGATAGGCTACTGTAGATTCTAGAACACATCATCTGGGGTCTCCTGACCTGCACCACCTCTGATAGGCTACTGTAGATTCTAGAACACATCATCTGGGGTCTCCTGACCTGCACCACCTCTGATAGGCTACTGTAGATTCCAGAACACATCATCTGGGGTCTCCTGACCTGCACCACCTCTGATAGGCTACTGTAGATTCTAGAACACATCATCTGGGGTTTCCTGACCTGCACCGAGCACCACCTCTGATAGGCTACTGTAGATTCTAGAACACATCCTCTGAAGTGCTGCCATGGTGATGGAGCCAGGTACTTTACCTCAATGGGGTTTCAGAGTCCAAGAGAAAGGCTGATTTTTATTTTATTTTTTATCATTGAAATGTTCTATTCTTTTCAGACAGCTGACATTTCTGTACTCTTGTTTTTTACAGGAAACTCATGCAGGATAATTTGAGAATTTATCTTAAAGGCATTCTCTGACAGTCAAGTAGGCCTACATTTATATCTTTTTTTACATTTAGCAGAAACTCTTATCAATAGTAAACACATTTAATAACAAAGCAAGGGCAAAAATTGAACTTAGACTCAGCGATATGCTGTAAATGCAGGAAGTCAAACAACATAGTGTTGAAGGGCAAGGGTCAACTTGTCTGCTGTTTTGGGCAGGTACCTACAACACTCTAAGGGCCTGATTCCGAGCAGAGTTAAGTGCGCGTAAATGGAAAGTAATTCCCTTTTTTATGCACTTTTCTCTATATGCGTATTCTGACCCTGAACTTAAGCACGAAGACGGCATGCAATTCACCCCCTATTCACCCGCTATTTACCCGCTATTCACCCCCTATTCACCACCTATTCACCCCCTATTCACCCCCTATTCACCACCTATTCACCACCTATTCACCCCCTATTCACCCCCTATTCACCCGCTATTCACCCGCTATTTACCCGCTATTCACCACCTATTCACCCCCTATTCACCACCTATTCACCCCCTATTCACCCGCTATTCACCCCCTATTCACCCCCTATTCACCACCTATTCACCCCCTATTCACCCCCTATTCACCCCTATTCACTCGCTATTCACCCCCTATTCACCACCTATTCACCCCCTATTCACCCCCTATTCACCCCCTATTCACCCCCTATTCACCACCTATTCACCCCCATTCACCCCCTATTCACCCGCTATTCACCACCTATTCATTTTACATTTACATTTTACATTTTAGTCATTTAGCAGACGCTCTTATCCAGAGCGACTTACGGTAGTGAGTGCATACATTTTTCATACTGTTCCCCCATGGGAATCGAACCCACAACCCTGGCATTGCAAGTGCCATGCTCTACCAAGCGAGCCACATGGGACTATTCACCCGCTATTCACCCCCTATTCACCCACTATTCACCCCCTATTCACCCGCTATTCACCTGCTATTCACCCGCTATTCACCCGCTATTCACCCCCTATTCACCCCCTATTCACCCGCTATTCACCCGCTATTCACCCGCTATTCACCCGCTATTCACCCCCTATTCACCCGCTATTCACACCATATTCACCCCCTATTCACCCGCTATTCACCCGCTATTCACCTGCTATTCACCCGCTATTCACCCCCTATTCACCCCCTATTCACCCGCTATTCACCCGCTATTCACCCCCTATTTCACCCACTATTCACCCCCTATTCACCCGCTATTCACCCGCTATTCACCCCCTATTCACCCCTATTCACTCGCTATTCACCCCCTATTCACCCGCTAATCACCCCCTATTCACCCGCTATTCACCCGCTATTCACCCCCTATTCACCCGCTATTCACCCGCTATTCACCCCCTATTTCACCCCCTATTCACCCGCTATTCACCCGCTATTCACCCCCTATTCACCTGCTATTCACCCGCTATTCACCCCCTATTCACCCCCTATTCACCCGCTATTCACCCGCTATTCACCCCCTATTTCACCCACTATTCACCCCCTATTCACCCGCTATTCACCCGCTATTCACCCCCTATTCACCCCTATTCACTCGCTATTCACCCCCTATTCACCCGCTAATCACCCCCTATTCACCCCCTATTCACCCGCTAATCACCCCCTATTCACCCGCTATTCACCCGCTAATCACCCCCTATTCACCCGCTATTCACCCCCTATTCACCCCCTATTCATCCCGCTATTCACCCCCTATTCTCCCGCTATTCACCCCCTATTCACCCCCATTCACCTGCTATTCGTTATTGGTGGAGATCAACTAAATGAAGTTGTGGTGGAGGTGTGTCTACAGATACACCATATTAATCAATCAATCAAATGTATTTATAAAGCCCTTCTTACATCAGCCGATGTCACAAAGTGTTGTAAAGAAACCCAGCCTAAAACCCCAAACAGCAAGCAATGCAGATGTAGAAGCACGGTGGCTAGGAAAAACTCCCTAGAAAGGCAGGAACCTTGGAAGAAACCTAGAGAGGAACCAGGCTCTGAATAGTGGCCAGTCCTCTTCTGGCTGCGCCGGGTGGAGATCATAACAGAATATGGCCAAGATGTTCAAACGTTCATAGATGACCAGCAGGGTTAAATAATAATAATCACAGTGGTTGTAGAGGGTGCAACATGGCAGCACCTCAGGAGTAAATGTCAGTTGGCTTTTCATAGACGATCATTCAGAGTTAGAGACAGCAGGTGTGGTAGAGAGAGAGTCCAAAATAGCAGGTCCGGGACAGGTAGCACGTCCAGTGAACAGGTCAGGGTTCCATAGCTGCAGGCAGAACAGATTAAACTGGAGCAGCAGCATGGCCAGGTGGACTGGGGACAGCAAGAAGTCATCAGGCCAGGTTGTCCTGAGGCATGGTCCTAGGGCTCAGGTCCTCTGAGAGGAGAGAGAAAGAGAGATAAAGAGAGAGAGAGAACATACTTAAATTCACACAGGACACCGGATAAGACAGGAGAAATACTCCAGATATAACAGACTGACCCTAGCCCCCGACACAAACTATTGCAGCATAAATACTGGAGGCTGAGACAGGAAGGGTCGGGAGACACAGTGGCCCTGTCCAAACAGGCAGAATATAACCCCACCCACTTTGCCAAAGCACAGCCCCCACACCAATAGAGGGATATCTTCAACCACCAACCTCCTTCCCTGAGACAAGGCTGAGTATAGCCCACAAGTATCTCCCCCACGGCACAAACCCGAGGGGGGAGCCAACCCGGACAGAAAGATCACATCAGTGACTCAACCCACTCAAGTGACGCACCCCTCCTAGGGACGGCACCAGTAAGCCAGTGACTCAGCCCCCGTAATAGGGTTAGAGGCAGAGAATCCCAGTGGAGAGAGGGGAACCAGCCAGGCAGAGACAGCAAGGGTGGTTCGTCGCTCCAGTGCCTTTCCGTTCAACTTCACACCCCTGGGACAGACTACACTCAATCATAGGACCTACTGAAGAGATGAGTCTTCAATAAAGACTTAAAGGTTGAGACCGAGTCTGCATCTTTCACATGGATAGGCAGACCATTCCATAAAAATGGAGCTCTATAGGAGAAAGCCCTGCCTCCAGCTGTTTGCTTAGAAATTCTAGGGACAATAAGGAGGCCTGCGTCTTGTGACCGTAGCGTACATGTAGGTATGTATGGCAGGACCAAATCGGAAAGATAGGTAGGAGCAAGCCCATGTAATGCTTTGTAGGTTAGCAGTAAAACCTTGAAATCGGCCCTTGCCTTAACAGGAAGCCAGTGTAGGGAGGCTAGCACTGGAGTAATATGATCACATTTTTTGGTTCTAGTCAAGATTCTAGCAGCCGTATTTAGCACTAACTGAAGTGTATTTAGTGCTTTATCCAGGTAGCTGGAAAGTAGAGCATTGCTGTAGTCTAATCTAGAAGTGACAAGAAGCATGGATTAATGTTTCTGCTTCATTTTTGGACAGAAAGTTTCTGATTTTTGTAATTTTACGAAGATGGAAAAAAGCTGTCCTTGAAATATTCTTGATATGTTCGTCAAAAGAGAGATCAGGGTCCAGAGTAATGCGGAGGTCTTTCAAAGTTTTATTTGAGATGACTGTACAACCATCAAGATTAATTGTCAGATCCAAAAGAAGACCTCTTTGTTTCTTGGGACCTAGAACAAGCATCTCTGTTTTGTCCGAGTTTAAAAGTAAAAATTTGCCGCCATCCACTTCCTTATGTCTGGAACACAGGCTTCCAGTGAGGGCAATTTTGGGGCTTCACCATGTTTCATCGAAATGTACAGCTGTGTATCATCCGTATAGCAGTGAAAGTTAACATTATGTTTCCAAATGACATCACCAAGAGGTAAAATATATAGTGAAAACAATAGTGGTCCTAAAACGGAACCTTGAGGAACACCGAAATTTACAGTTGATTTGTCAGAAGACAAACCATCCACAGAGACAAACTGATATCTTTCCGACAGATAAGATCTAAACCAGGCCAGAAGTTGTCCGTGTAGACCAATTTGGTTTACAATCTCTCCAAAAGCATGTGGTGATCAATGGTATCAAAAGTAGCACTAAGGTCTAGGAGCACGAGGACAGATGCAGAGCCTTGGTCTGACGCCATTAAAAGGTAATTTACCACCTTCACTAGTGCAGTCTCAATGCTTTGATGGGGTCTACAACCAGACTGAAGTGTTTCATATACATTGTTTGTCTTCAGGAAGGCAGTGAGTTGCTGCACAACAGCTTTTACAAAACCTTTGAGTGGAATGGGAGATTCGATATAGGCCGATAGTGTTTTATATTTTCTGGGTCAAGGTTTGGCTTTTTCAAGAGAGGCTTTATTACTGCTACTTTTAGTGAGTTTGGTACACATCCGGTGGATAGGGAGACGTTTATTATGTTCAACATAGGGCCAAGCACAGCTCTTTCAGTAGTTTAGTTGGAATAGGGTCCAGTATGCAGCTTGAAGGTTTAGAGGCCAAGAGGCACAAAACCCACTGAGTCAATGATGGCTCCGAAAGCCTTTTGGAGTGGGTCTGTGCACTTTTCCATGTGAATATTAAAGTCACCAAAAATGTGAATATCATCTGCCATGACTACAAGGTCTGATAGGAATTCAGTGAACTCAGTGAGCAACGCTGTATATGGCCCAGGAGGCCTGTAAACAGTAGCTATAAAAAGTGATTGAGTAGGCTGCATAGATTTCATGACTAGAAGCTCAAAAGACGAAGACGCAGTCATTTATTTTGTAAATTTAAATTTGCAATCATAAATGTTAGCAACACTTCTGCGGGATGCGCAGGGGATATGGTCACTAGTGTAACCAGGAGGAGAGGCCTCATTTAACACAGTAAATTCATCAGGCTTAAGCCATGTTTCAGTCAGGCCAATCACATCAAGATTATGATCAGTGATTAGTTCATTGACTATAACTGCCTTGGAAGTGAGGGATCTAACATTAAGTAGCTCTATTTTGAGATGTGAGATATCACAATCTCTTTCAATAATGACAGAAATGGAGGTCTTCATTCCAGTGAGATTGTTAAGGCGAACACCGCCATGTTTAGTTTTGCCCGACCTAGATCGAAGCACAGACACAGTCTCAATGGGGATAGCTGAGCTGACTACACTGACTGTGCTAGTGGCACACTCCATTAAGCTGGCAGGCTGGCTAACAGCCTGCTGCCTGGTCTGCACCCTATTTCATTGTGGAGCTAGAGGAGGTAGAGCCCTGTCTATGTTCATAGATAAGATGAGAGCACCCCTCCAGCTAGGATGGAGTCCATCACTCCTCAGCAGGCCAGGCTTGGTCCTGTTTCTGGGTGAGTCCCAGAATGAGGGCCAATTATCTACAAATTCTATCTTTTGGTAGGGGCAGAAAACAGTTATCAACCAGCGATTGAGTTGTGAGACTCTGCTGTAGAGCTCATCACTCCCCCTAACTGGGAGGGGGCCAGAGACAATTACTCAATGCCGACACATCTTTCTAACTGATTTACACGCTGAAGCTATGTTGCGCTTGGTGACCTCTGACTGTTTCATCCTAACATCGTTGGTGCCGACATGGATAACAATATCCCTACACTCTCTACACTCGCCAGTTGAAGGTGTGTTGGAGGTGTGTCTAAAGATACACCATATTAATGAAGGTGGGGTGGAGGTGTGTCTACAGATACACCATATTAATGAAGGTGGGGTGGAGGTGTGTCTACAGATGCACCATATTAATGAAGGTGGGGTGGAGGTGTGTCTACAGATACACCATATTAATGAAGGTGGGGTGGAGGTGTGTCTATAGATAGACCATATTAATGAAGGTGTGGAGGAGGTGTGTCTATAGATACACCATATTAATGAAGGTGGGGTGGAGGTGTGTCTACAGATACACCATATTAATGAAGGTGGGGTGGAGGTGTGTCTACAGATACACCATATTAATGAAGGTGTGGAGGAGGTGTGTCTACAGATACACCATATTAATGAAGGTGGGGTGGAGGTGTGTCTACAGATACACCAAATTAATGAAGGTGGGGTGGAGGTGTGTCTACAGATACACCATATTAATGAAGGTGGGGTGGAGGTGTGTCTACAGATACACCATATTAATGAAGGTGGGGTGGAGGTGTGTCTATAGATACACCATATTAATGAAGGTGGGGAGGAGGTGTGTCTATAGATACACCATATTAATGAAGGTGTGGAGGAGGTGTGTCTACAGATACACCATATTAATGAAGGTGGGGTGGAGGTGTGTCTACAGATACACCATATTAATGAAGGTGTGGAGGAGGTGTGTCTATAGATACACCATATTAATGAAGGTGTGGTGGAGGTGTGTCTACAGATACACCATATTAATGAAGGTGTGGTGGAGGTGTGTCTACAGATACACCATATTAATGAAGGTGGGGTGGAGGTGTGTCTACAGATACACCATATTAATGAAGGTGTGGAGGAGGTGTGTCTACAGATACACCATATTAATGAAGGTGGGTGGAGGAGGTGTGTCTACAGATACACCATATTAATGAAGGTGGGTTGGAGGTGTGTCTACAGATACACCATATTAATGAAGGTGGGGTGGAGGTGTGTCTATAGATACACCATATTAATGAAGGTGTGGAGGAGGTGTGTCTATAGATACACCATATTAATGAAGGTGGGGTGGAGGTGTGTCTACAGATACACCCTATTAATGAAGGTGTGGAGGAGGTGTGTCTACAGATACACCATATTAATGAAGGTGGGGTGGAGGTGTGTCTACAGATACACCATATTAATGAAGGTGGGGTGGAGGTGTGTCTACAGATACACCATATTAATGAAGGTGTGGAGGAGGTGTGTCTACAGATACACCATATTAATGAAGGTGGGTGGAGGAGGTGTGTCTACAGATACACCATATTAATGAAGGTGTGGAGGAGGTGTGTCTATAGATACACCATATTAATGAAGGTGTGGAGGAGGTGTGTCTATAGATACACCATATTAATGAAGGTGGGGTGGAGGTGTGTCTACAGATACACCATATTAATGAAGGTGGGGTGGAGGTGTGTCTACAGATACACCATATTAATGAAGGTGTGGAGGAGGTGTGTCTACAGATACACCATATTAATGAAGGTGGGGTGGAGGTGTGTCTACAGATACACCATATTAATGAAGGTGGGGTGGAGGTGTGTCTACAGATACACCATATTAATGAAGGTGGGGTGGAGGTGTGTCTACAGATACACCATATTAATGAAGGTGGGGTGGAGGTGTGTCTATAGATACACCATATTAATGAAGGTGGGGAGGAGGTGTGTCTATAGATACACCATATTAATGAAGGTGTGGAGGAGGTGTGTCTACAGATACACCATATTAATGAAGGTGGGGTGGAGGTGTGTCTACAGATACACCATATTAATGAAGGTGTGGAGGAGGTGTGTCTATAGATACACCA
Organism: Salmo trutta; assembly: GCF_901001165.1. Classification (NCBI taxonomy): domain Eukaryota; kingdom Metazoa; phylum Chordata; class Actinopteri; order Salmoniformes; family Salmonidae; genus Salmo; species Salmo trutta. Next base: position 36,998,045 of record NC_042991.1, read on the forward strand.
TATTAATGAAGGTGTGGTGGAGGTGTGTCTACAGATACACCATATTAATGAAGGTGTGGTGGAGGTGTGTCTACAGATACACCATATTAATGAAGGTGGGGTGGAGGTGTGTCTACAGATACACCATATTAATGAAGGTGTGGAGGAGGTGTGTCTACAGATACACCATATTAATGAAGGTGGGGTGGAGGTGTGTCTACAGATACACCATATTAATGAAGGTGGGGTGGAGGTGTGTCTACAGATACACCATATTAATGAAGGTGTGGAGGAGGTGTGTCTATAGATACACCATATTAATGAAGGTGTGGTGGAGGTGTGTCTACAGATACACCCTATTAATGAAGGTGTGGAGGAGGTGTGTCTATAGATACACCATATTAATGAAGGTGGGTTGGAGGTGTGTCTACAGATACACCATATTAATGAAGGTGGGGTGGAGGTGTGTCTATAGATACACCATATTAATGAAGGTGTGGAGGAGGTGTGTCTATAGATACACCATATTAATGAAGGTGGGGTGGAGGTGTGTCTACAGATACACCCTATTAATGAAGGTGTGGAGGAGGTGTGTCTACAGATACACCATATTAATGAAGGTGGGGTGGAGGTGTGTCTACAGATACACCATATTAATGAAGGTGGGGTGGAGGTGTGTCTACAGATACACCATATTAATGAAGGTGTGGAGGAGGTGTGTCTACAGATACACCATATTAATGAAGGTGGGTGGAGGAGGTGTGTCTACAGATACACCATATTAATGAAGGTGTGGAGGAGGTGTGTCTATAGATACACCATATTAATGAAGGTGTGGAGGAGGTGTGTCTATAGATACACCATATTAATGAAGGTGTGGTGGAGGTGTGTCTACAGATACACCATATTAATGAAGGTGGGGTGGAGGTGTGTCTATAAATACACCATATTAATGAAGGTGTGGTGGAGGTGTGTCTACAGATACACCATATTAATGAAGGTGTGGTGGAGGTGTGTCTATAGATACACCATATTAATGAAGGTGTGGTGGAGGTGTGTCTATAGATACACCATATTAATGAAGGTGGGGTGGAGGTGTGTCTATAGATACACCCTCTTAAGGATCAGGCCCTTTTTTTTTTTTTAAGAATCGCCTAAAATGACAAAACCCAAATCTAACTGCCTGGAGCTCAGGCCCTGAAGCAAGGATATGCATATTCTTGGTACCATTTGAAAGGACACTTTGAAGTTTGTGAAAATGTGAAAGTAATATAGGAGAATATAGCACATTAGATCTTGTGAAAGATAATACAAAGAAAAAAATAAAATAATTGTATTTGTTTGTACCATCATCTTTGAAATGCAAGAGAAAGGCCATAATGTATTATTCCAGCCAGATGCAATTTAGATTTTGGCCACTAGATGGCATCAGTGTATGTGCAAAGTTTTAGACTAATCCAATGAACCATTGTATTTCTGTTCAAAATGTTGTATCACGACAGCCCAAATGTGCCTAATTTGTTTATTAATATCTTTTCATGTTCAAAACTGTGCACTCCTCAAAAAATAGCATGGTATTCTTTCACAGTAATAGCTTCTGTAAACTGAACAGTGCAGTTAGATTAACAATAATTTAGTCTTTCTGCCAATGTCAGATATGTCTAAGTCCTGGGAAATGTTCTTGTTACTTACAACCTCATGCTAATCACATTAGCCTACGTTAGTGTAACAGTGTAGGTTCCGTCCCTCTCTTCCCCCCAACCCGGGCTCGAACCAGGGACCCTTGCACACATCAACGGCTGACACCCCACGAAGCATCGTTACCCATCGCGCCACAAAAGCAGCGGCCCTTGCAAAGCAAGGGGAAACCCTACTTCAGGTCTCAGAGCGAGTGACGTCACCGATTGAAACGCTATTAGCGCGCACCACCGCTAACTAACTAGCCATTTCACATCGGTTACATTAGCTGAACCATCCCGCAGGGGACCCACCAATCCTGAAGAAGTTGTTTAATGAGGGTGTGGTGGAGGCGTGTCTTGACTTAATTCCCTAATAATTTCACCACCAGTGAGGAAACCATGAATAAGGTCTAGCAAACCTACCAGTTCCAAGTGGGAAAAGCATCTACTTAATTGTTTTCTGATAGTGCATGCAGAATGGTGTTATTTCTATCATTTACAACTTGATAACAGCTATTGATAAACGCTAGGTAAATGACTCATCCATTTGAAATAAGGGGATTGTACAAATAAAATGACACTTATTTTAGATCTATCTGACCTTATAATCGCTGGAGACGTGAAACCAGTCATATGGCAGCAAACTGAAGCATATCAACTTTCCCACTGTAAAGTTTAAAATGCTGTGCCATTATGCAGAATTAAAATGTTAAGGCCGTTTAACTTGCAGGGATAGGCACTCTCAAATGTCTTAATTATAGGCGACCTCTTGACTTTATCTCCTATCATGTTAAACATTAGTCAACATCAGTATCGGACGTCAGTAGGCCTAATAACCACACATATTCAACTGTCAATTTAATGTTAGTTCCCTTCAAATTGTTATATCCTACATTATCATGCCATTTACCTTAATTTGCTTCCTCTGTAAACGCTGTCACGGCCTTGTGGTAGCTGCTGAGGATCATTAGTAACAATTAATATTTTTTTTTAAAAAGACATATTGGCTAATTCAATCGTTATGGAGCGGAGTGCAGACCAAGCCGTAACAGTTTGAACCCGACGCATGGTGCAATACTTGGCCGTCTCCTCACACAGTTCCATGGTTAGTACAGGCAATAGACGAGGGTATAGCCTACTAGTGTACACTATTCTCCCTATTAGAATTCTACGCATACTAATCTCCCAACATTACCATGGGTTAAAGAACTGAATGTGGCAAATGTCAGAATAAATCAAACTACTGTTTTCTTTTTTCATTTATAAAGGCTTGGCAAACCCATTTATGATTCCTACTTTCCTAACCCTAAATAATCTACAATATCAGTATTTAAAAAACAAAATGTTTTTTTTTTTTTTAAATATATCAGTTGGTGCTGAAAAGGAGATGAATATGCATATATTTAGATGGCATCCTTTCATTGATCTCTAATATTCGGAACTCTTTCTCTCAATACATTCTATTGAGTCTGTTAACAAAATTCTAATTATAAAAGGTACATTGTATTTAAAGGGATGGCTTTCTCTATTACCAGTACATATGAATGTACTGAAAACCCTATTGAATGAAAACTCCACAAGAATATCTGTTGGCCAGCAAGTTGGGAGGGTTTTCATCGGTCGAATTACACTTATTTAGCAAGAGAACCATGCCTTCAAAAACCCCTTACCTTGATAAAGGCAAATCTGAATACCAACTGAGAAGAGTATAGGAAAGGCTTGCATAAAAGAAAAGGTAATTTCCTAAGTCTGATTCGGGGCCCTAACAGTGCCGAAGCAATCCGTGCACATGCTCAGATACAGCTGAGTGACCGTGTGAGAGCGAAGTCTTGCATCTCGCTCATCTCAATATCTGCGGTGTTACTCGTGGCAACGTCATTTCGCCGAGTCTACATTTAAAATAACTGTTAAATATACTTTATTCCATGAAACAGCAGATGAAAGAGAAATCATATGTCCAACACCAAAACAAAAAGTAACATTTATGTTTGAAATACAACTAAACAGGAAATCACAGATTAACAGAGAAGGTTTAAAAAGAAACGTGTATATAACACAATTTAATGTCCTGCCCCTATAAAATAAAACCATGTGATTATAAAACATACATTCAGAGAGAGGACTTTCCCCACTGACTGTCCATTTATACAGTGCCAAGTCTGTTCTTTATTTAACTAGGCAAGTCAGTTAAGAACAAATTCTTATTTTCAATGACGGCCTACCGGGGAACAGTGGGTTAACTGCCTTGTTCAGGGGGCAGAACGAGAGATTTTTACCTTGTCAGCTCAGAGGATTCGATCTTGCAACCTTTCGGTTACTAGTCCAACGCGCTAACCACTAGGCTACCTGCCTCTAACCACTAGGCTACCTGCCTCTAACCACTAGGCTACCTGCCTCTAACCACTAGGCTACCTGCCTCTAACCACTAGGCTACCTGCCTCTAACCACTAGACTACCTGCCTCTAACCACTAGACTACCTGCCTCTAACCACTAGACTACCTGCCTCTAACCACTAGACTACCTGCCTCTAACCACTAGGCTACCTGCCTCCAACCACTAGGCTACCTGCCTCTAACCACTAGGCTACCTGCTCTAACCACTAGGCTACCTGCCTCTAACCACTAGGCTACCTGGCTACCTGCCTCTAACCACTAGGCTACCTGCCTCTAACCACTAGGCTACCTGCCTCTAACCACTAGGCTACCTGGCTACCTGCCTCTAACCACTAGGCTACCTGCCTCTAACCACTAGGCTACCTGCCTCTAACCACTAGGCTACCTGCCGCCCCAATGAAGAGAGCCAACCAGTATGATTCAGTCTTCCTCATCTCACTGGTAACATGATTCATTAAAACCCATGAAATTAAACAGCCTCCTAAAGTTCTCATAAAGCTGGACTGTATGACCGAGGAAGCACAGACCACTGGTTCCTCAATGTAAGCTTAAAGGGGTATTTCGGGATTTTGGCAATGACGCCTTTTTCTACTTCCCCAGAGTCAGATGAACTAAAGTGGACACCATTTTTATGCCTCTGTGTCGTACGAAGCAAGTTAGAGGTGTTTTTTTGAGCCGATGCTAACTAGCATTAGCGCAATGACTGGAAGTCTATGGGTATCTGCTAGCATGCTAGTCATTACGCTAATGCTAGTTAGCAACTTCCTTCATACTGGACAGAGAGACATAAAAATGGTATCCATGAGCTCATCTGACTCTGGGTCAGTAGATAAAGGGCCTCATCTGACTCTGGGCCAGTAGATAAAGGGATACTTTGGGAATGAGCTCTTTAAGACTGGTATGCTGTACTCACTGTGCCCTCTGATACCACAAGCATATTGTCGTTCATGTACTCTGCAGCGTCTCCAAAGTAACAAACACATACTAGTAATAAATAAAGATATTATTTTACCAATACACGCAAAATACATGATACTAAAACAGGTTTTCATTCCCCAGTCTGACTACAGACACCTCCAGGTGTTTCACCATATACGGTCCCTGCAGCTCATAACCCATCTTCCTTGTAGTAGTTCCTAGTTCCCACACCTGAAACACAGACACATATCATATATTACAGAATATTCAAAACATTGTGGAATTAGAATGACAGACTGGACCATCCGTCTCCTTGGCATGGAGGAGGAGAGGGAGAGAGAGAGAAAAATAGTTCCACCTGAGATGACGGCTAGTTTCCCGGAGCCGTGTTCCTCTCTGCTTCGTCCATCAGCATCATCCCAAAGCCCTGCAAACAGGAAGAACAAATTAGAGATAAACCAACCACGGAGCTTAACAAAAACTCATTAAAAGACTTAACATAAAATCACTGTCTTTTATGTTAAAACAGCTGATTCAACTTAAAAAAAAGGGTCTTGATGATTAGTTTAGTAGCTAGGAATAGTTGAATAATGCTGTGTTGGAACAAGAGCTTGGGCTGTAGTTCTACATCTGTCCAGGATCAGGGTTAGTGTGTGTGTGTGTGTGTGTGTGTGTGTGAACTTGCTGGGGTCTCTGTTACTGACAGGAACCACGCTGCCGTAGACGTGCAGCTCACGCACAATGGACACGCCCCCTTTGAGCTCGGGGCGAAATGATTGAGCGGAACAGCGCCGACAGACGCAGTAGACCAATCAGAATGTCTTGTTCTGGGTCCTCGTAGGACAGGATGGTCTCCCAGCCACCGTTGGCCACGTAATCTCTACGAATCAGCTCCACCTGATAGGGACGCACTTTGTGATGGATCTCCTGGATTCCCACTTCTCTTGTTCTCACATCTCGACACTAGCGGATGAGAGAAAGACATTATGATCACGTATCCTAACTAGCCAACTACCGCTATGTATGACCAACTATAGTACGGCCTAGCATTGTATCATAAATATACATTATTATGAAGCTGGTAGTTTAGATCGCGGATGCCGATTGGCTGAAACAGCATTCCAGCCGTGTGTATATCAGACCGTATACCACAGGTATGACACAAACTATTTGTTTACTGTTCTAATTACATTGGTAACCAGTTTATAACAGCAATAAAGCACGTTGGGGGTTTGTGGTAAACGGACAAAATACCACTTCTAATGGCTGTATCCAGGCTGTATACTCTGCTTTGCATCGTTCCTAAGAACAGCCATTAGCCGTGGTATATTGGCCATATACCACAAACCCCCGAGGTGCCCTATTGCTATTATGAAACTGATTACCAACGTAATTAGAGCAGTAAAAATATGTTTTGTTATACGGTCTGATGTACCTGATCGATAATGGCTGTCAGCCAATCAGGATTCAGGGCTCGAACGAGCCAGTTTATAATGGAGAATATAAAATAATAATATATATATATATATATTTTTTTAAATCGGGTAGTTTGGGTCCTGGACGCTGATTGGTTGAAAAATGTGTAAATGAGACAACATACAAGTAAAAAAAAAAGAATAATAAATAAAATAAAATAGTTCACTGTTCTATTTGAAGTATTATTACGAGAGTGAACGCTGTATATTAGCCATATACCACACAACCTCTGGATTTATTACTTAATAATACAATGTTTTTACACAATGTATTTCCATGTGGTTTAAGTCTCACCTCCGTCCCAATGTCTTTCATCCCGGCCAGAGCCAGCTCTCGGCGGTTACCACGCTCCACTCCAGAGCCAGCTCTCGGCGGCTACCACGCTCCACTCCAGAGCCAGCTCTCGGCGGTAACCACGCTCCACTCCAGAGCCAGCTCTCGGCGGTTACCACGCTCCACTCCAGAGCTCACCAGAGGCATGGTGATGTCCCTGAGAAACAACACACAGGAGTGTGTTTATGGCGTGTTCCAATATCCAAAATAGCAATACAACTTATCATACTGGTGGTATGGCATGTTAGCTATGTTTTAAAATGTCCATGCTAACATACCACTAAGAAGGCATGTCTAATGCAGTACATTACTTCATACTAAGTGGGTTGATAATGTGGATTTTGGAACTGAGCCATATTTCTTTAAAATAGTTAATTGGCTAGTTTCCAAGTTGAAATGTTGACTACATACGGAGTAGTCAGCATTACATAAGAATACAGTGCCTTAGGACAGTATTCAGACCCCTTGACTTTTTCCACATTATGTTACAGCCTTATTCTAAAATGGATTAAATCAAATAAATAAAAAGAATCAGCAATCTACACAATATCCCATAATGACAAAGCAAAAACAGGGTTTTAGAAATTTTTGCAAATGTATTAAATAAAAAATTGAAATATTCAGACCCTTTGCTATGAGACTTGAAATTGAGCATCCTGTTTCCATTGATCATCCTTGAGATGTTTCTATAACAACTTCATTAAAATCCACCTGTGGTAAATGCAATTGACTGGACATGATTTGGAAAGGCACACACACTCACACGTCATGATGTCGAAGGAATTGTCCGAAGAGCTCCCGAGACAGGATTGTGTCGAGGCACCGATCTGGGGAAGGGTACCAAAAAAAGTATGTAGCATCGAAGGTCCCCAAGAACACAGTGGCCTCCATCATTCTTAAATGGAAGAAGTTTGGAACCACCAAGACTCTTCCTAGAGCTGGCCGCCCGTCCAAACTGAGCAATCGGGGGAGAAGGGCCTTGGTCTGGGAGGTGACCAAGAACCTGATGGTCATTCTGACAGAGCTCCAGTGTCCTCTGTGGAGATGGGAGAACCTTCCAGAAGGACATCCATCTCTGCAGCACTCCACTATTCAGGCCTTTATGGTAGAGTGGCCAGACGGAAACCACTCCTCAGTAAAAGGCACATGACAGCCCACTTGGAGTTTGCCAAAAGGCACCTAAAGACTCTCAGACCATGAGAAACACAATTCTGTGGTGAAACTAAGATTGAACTCTTTGGCCTGACTGCCAAGCGTCTCTTCTAGAGGAAACCAGGCACCATCCCTACGGTGAAGAGCATGGTGGTGGCAAAATCAAGCTGGGAATGTTTTTCAGAGGCAGGGACTGGGAGACTAGTCAGGATTGAGGCAAAGATGAATGGAGCAAAGTACGGAAGGTTCACCTTCCAACAGGACAATGACCCTAAGCACACAGCCAAGACAACGCAGGAGTGGCTTCGGGACAAGTCTCTGAATGTCCTTGAGTGGCCCAGTCAGAGCCTGGACTTGAACCCGATCGAACATCTCTGGAGAGACCTGAAAATAGCTGTGCAGCGACACTCCCCATCCAACCTGACATAGCTTGAGAGGATCTGCAGAGAAGAAAATGGGAGAAACTCCCCAAATACAGGTGTGTCAAGCTTGTAGCGTCATACCCTAGAAGACTCTAAGCTGTAATCGCTGCCAAAAGGTGCTTCAACAAAGTACTGAGTAAAGGGTCTGAATACTTATGTAAATGTGACATTTGTTTTAATTTTTTATAAATTAAAATCCTGTTTTTGCTTTGTCATTATGGGGTTGTGGCAGTAGATTGATCACTTATTTATTTACTGATTTGTTTTGTTGTTGAATAAGGCTGTAATGTAACAAAATGTGGATAAAGTCACTGGGCCTGAATACTTTCCGAATGCACTGTTCTTAATTTAGGTAGTATAAAGCTGTTCTCTGTCTTGGCACCCAAATGGTGGAACCAGCATCCCCCTGAAGCTAGGATAGAAGAGTCCCCAAAAATTACAAAAGCTACTTTAATGACAGACGTGGTTGTCCCACCTAGCGATCTTAAGATGAATGACTCCCTACTGTAGTGGCTCTGGATCAGAGCGTCTGCTAAATGACTACTGTAGTATCTCTGGATCAGAGCGTCTGCCCAAATGACTACTGTAGTATCTCTGGATCAGAGCGTCTGCAAAATGACTACTGTAGTATCTCTGGATCAGAGCGTCTGCTAAATGACTACAACGTACTATAATGTACATACTTTACAAAATGCTTTAGGTCTTATAGATCCTCTACCTCTCGCGATAACACCCACACACACACACACACACACACACCTCTGAACGCGGTACCCTCTTGTCCAGGGTGGCACCAGGTATACCAGGGCAGAGGGGGAGTACCTCTTATAGAGACCGGTCTTCCACAGCTCATACAGACCTGTACCCCTGATAACCAGGGTGGGGGTACAGCTTCATCCCATCTGGCCTGAACGCTGGGATCTCAAAGAACTCCTGGAGGGCAGAGAGGTTACAGACATACTAGAAGTGTTAAAGAGGAAGTTTAAACAGCCTCTCTGGTACAATCTTAGTCGAAATAGGATTTTGTGAGTTTGGAGCTTGACAAACAAGTGATAAGGGACTTATAAATCAGTCTGAACCAACCGGCCAGTCATCTTGAGCCTCATATTTCCCGAGAGGTTGATATGGTCTGTAGGGAGGAGTAGAGAAGCACACAAAACAACTACCCTGACCTGGGGCGGTAGGGTAGCCTGGTGGTTCGAGGCAGGTAGCCTAGTGGTTCGAGGCAGGTAGCCTAGTGGTTCGAGGCAGGTAGCCTGGTGATTAGATCGTTGGGCCAGTAACCGAAAAGTTGCGAGATCGAATCCCCCGAGCTGACAAGGTGAAAATCTGTCGTTCTGCCCCTGAACAAGGCAGTTAACCCACTGTTCCTAGGCCGTCATTGTAAATAAGAATTGGTTCTTAACTGACTTGCCTAGTTAAATAAAAGGTTCAATTAAATAAAAAACAACAACTAAAAACTTCTCACTAAGTGGACTGAGTGACGAGGGACTATTTGGTCAGTCTGTGACAGACCGATTCATATTTATCACATCCTATCACCTTCCTGTCTGGCAAAGTGGACTGGAGGAGCCTGTCTAGTGGTAGATTCATATCCTGTCTGGCTAAGGGGACTGGTGGAGCCTGTCTAGTGGTAGATTCATATCCTGTCTGGATAAGGAGACTGGAGGAGACTCCCTAGTGGTAGATTCATATCCTGTCTGGATAAGGAGACTGGTGGAGCCTGTCTAGTGGTAGATTCATATCCTGTCTGGATAAGGAGACTGGAGGAGCCTGTCTAGTGGTAGATTTATATCCTGTCTGGATAAGGAGACTGGAGGAGACTCCCTAGTGGTAGATTCATATCCTGTCTGGATAAGGAGACTGGTGGAGCCTGTCTAGTGGTATATACATCTAGGGTTGCAAAATTCCCTGGTTTTCCGGGAAATCCCAGTTGGAGGACCCCGGATATCCTGCTTTTCCCAGGAATCTTCTAACTAGGATTTCTAGAAAACCAGGGAATTTTGTGATTTTACAATCCTGTCCTGTTTGGGCCTCAGAGGAGCCAGGTGCACAGTGGTAGATGAGAGAGCGAGCGAGCGAGCGAGCGAGCGAGCGAGCGAGAGAGAGAGAGAGAGAGAGAGAGAGAGAGAGAGAGAGAGAGAGAGAGCTTGGGAACTGTTATGTCGACAGACATACTGTAATGAGAATCCATTATCACCCCAAGCGACAGCCTCCCAGCTGGGTCCTGTGATAGCAGCACAGCAGAACACAGAGTGATCTCCAGGGGAGGTGAGGAGGGGGGAGCTGATAAAGAACAGGAGCTTCCAGTGACGCAGATGTGTGTGTGTGTGTGTGTGTGTGTGTGTGTGTGTGTGTGTGTGTGTGTGTCAGTACGATAGGAAAGCAGGACAGTGACTCGAAGGAGACATTTGGCCAAATACCCCATTAAAATATCCTGCTCTCACAAACTCCGATTACCATCACACCAACACGCACGCACGTAAGGCCTCTTTACTGGCATACAGAGTACCTGATAGGTCTGGTAAAGTCTGGTAGGAAGTCTGGTAAAGTCTGATAGGAAGTCTGGTAAAGTCTGATAGGAAGTCTGATAGGAAGTCTGATAGGAAGTCTGGTAAAGTCTGATAGGAAGTCTGGTAAAGTCTGATAGGAAGTCTGGTAAAGTCTGGTAGGAAGTCTGGTAAAGTCTGATAGGAAGTCTGGTAAAGTCTGATAGGAAGTCTGGTAAAGTCTGATAGGAAGTCTGGTAAAGTCTGATAGGAAGTCTGGTAAAGTCTGATAGGAAGTCTGGTAAAGTCTGATAGGAAGTCTGGTAAAGTCTGATAGGAACTCTGGTAAAGTCTGGTAAAGTCTGATAGGAAGTCTGGTAAAGTCTGATAGGAACTCTGGTAAAGTCTGGTAGGAGGTCTGGACCAGTTAGTGATGCAACTCTGGGCCCATATTCACAAAACATCTTAGAGTAGGTGGTCTGATGAAGGATGATCTCCTCCCCTGTTCATGGGATCTTATTATGATTTTAAAGTAACTCCACTGTTTCCAGATTTCTTTGAACTTAAAACTTATAATTAATTACAATATTAGAGAAATCATTTTCCTTCCAAATGTTTTTTTAATGAACTAACTATGTTAAAAAGCAGCTTTTCTTTGTTGGAATGGTGTGTGTGTATACCGGGCATTAAAAATACATTATTTAACATTCATTTCAATTGGGCCGAAAATAATCTGAAAACAACCAAAACAAAACTTCAAAATGCATCCAACAAATTTAGAGAGTCACAAGCTTGATGTAGTCAATACGTGCTATGAATATGGGACTAAACTTCTGACTAATTTATTTATAAAGACCTTTAAGGGTGTCAATCATTTTGACCTCCACCTTTGAGAAAGAAAAGTACTTTTTAAAACATAATCTTTCACTGAGGAATTGTTTTAGTATAAAATAATTTCCAAAATTTCTTGAGCATACAATTTAGCTCAGTATGTGAATTATTTAATTTTATACTGTCATTATTGCTAATATTTTAAACATTTTCAATTCCCACGGTATAATATACCATCTAATTATTGAAGACTGTGGATCCTTGACATTGTAAAAGGTTAGACTAAGTGAGTGATTGTCTAGTACAGGTAGACTTGATAAACCCCTACTGTACAGTCGTGGCCAAAAGTTTTGAGAATGACTAATATTACATTTTCACAAAGTTTGCTGCTTCAGTGTCTTTAGATATTTTTGTCAGATGTTACTATGGAATACTGAAGTCTAATTACAAGCATTTCATAAGTGTCAAAGACTTTTATTGACAATTACATGAAGTTGATGCAAAGAGTCAGTATTTGTAGTGTTGACCTTTCTTTTTCAAGACCTCTGCAATCCGCCCTGGCATGCTGTGAATTAACTTCTGGGCCACATCCTGACTGATGGCAGCCCATTCTTGCATAAGCAATGCTTGGAGTTTGTCAGAATTTGTGGGGTTTTGATTGCCCACCTGCCTCTTGAGGATTGACCACAAGTTCTCAATGGGATTAAGGTCTGGGGAGATTCCTGGCCATGGACCCAAAATATCAATGTTTTGTTCCCCGAGCCACTTAGTTATCACTTTTGCCATATGGCAAGATGCTCCATCATGCTGGAAAAGGGATTGTTCGTCACCAAACTGTTCCTGGATGGTTGGGAGAAGTTGCTCTCGGAGGATGTGTTGGTACCATTCTTTATTCATGGCTGTGTTCTTATGCAAAATTGTGAGTGAGCCCACTCCCTTGGCTGAGAAGCAACCCCACACATGAATGGTCTCAGGATGCTTTACTGTTGGCATGACACAGGACTGATGGTAGCGCTCACCTTGTCTTCTCCGGACAAGCTTTTTTCCGGATGCCCCAAACAATCGGAAAGAGGATTCATCAGAGAAAATGACTTTACCCCAGTCCTCAGCAGTCCAATCCCTGTACCTTTAGCAGAATATCAGTCTGTCCCTAATGTTTTTCCTGGAGAGAAGTGGCTTCTTTGCTGCCCTTCTTGACACCAGGTCATCCTCCAAAAGTATTTGCCTTACTGTGCGTGCAGATGCACTCACACCTACCTGCTGCCATTCCTGAGCAAGCTCTGTACTGGTGGTGCCCCGATCCCGCAGCTGAATCAACTTTATGAGACGGTCCTGGCGTTTGCTGGACTTTCTTGGGCGCCCTGAAGCCTTCTTCACAACAATTGAACTGCTCTCCTTAAAGTTCTTGATGATCCGACAAATGGTTGACTTAGGTGCAATCTTACTGGCAGCAATATCCTTGCCTGTGAAGCCCTTTTTGTGCAAAGCAATGATGACGGCACGTGTTTCCTTGCAGGTAACCATGATTGACAGAGGAAGAACAATGATTCCAAGCACCACCCTCCTTTTGAAGCTTCCAGTCTGTTATTCGAACTCAATCAGCATGACAGAGTGATCTCCAGCCTTGTCCTCGTCAACACTCACACCTGTGTTAACGAGAGAATCAGACATGATGTCAGCTGGTCCTTTTGTGGCAGGGCTGAAATGCAGTGGAAATGTTTTTTGGGGATTCAGTTAATTTGCATGGCAAAGAGGGACTTTGCAATTAATTGCAATTCATCAAATCACTCTTCATAACATTCTGGAGTATATGCAAATTTCCATCATACAAACTGAGGCAGCAGACTTTGTGAAAATTAATATTTGTGTCATTCTCAAAACTTTTGGCCACGACAGTAGTGTGGGTAATGCTCTTACATCTGTACCAGGCAGCAACACTGAACAACGTTTTGGTAGCCATTTGGAAATGAACAAAAGAGGCAGACGTATAACAGAGGCTGTACAAGAGAGGTCATTTTACACTAGCTGGCTCTGAATGGACTCCTATCCTAAACCTTTACTCACACACACACACACACCATTGTTGTGCCAAACCATCCTGTGCTGGCTTGCACAGATAAAATGTTCACTACCATAGCAACTATACACACGGTTCACTACCATAGCAACTACAGTGGATGAGTAAGTAACCAGGCTAGTGCAGTGTGAAAACGATGTTCACACACTGAACAGAGCAGAGGAGAGGAGGGCGTAGTACAGAAGCCTCAGCAGATTGTCTGGCCTGCTACGGTTTCCGACCGGTAACGATCTACCCATTAAAAAAAAAAACACTGTAAAATGATTCTTCTCTGTAAAATGAAGCTATGAGTCACCACAGGCTGACTACCTGGTTCATAAGAACGGGAGACAGACCGAGTGTCCAAAGTGGGACCCTATCCCCTATGTAGGGCCCTGGTTAAAGTAGTGCACTAAATAGGGAACCGTTTGGGACGCAGGCAGAGATGGAGAACCGCGGCGGTGGGTGGGGTCCAGTCAACATGCTGTGGAACAATTAGCTATCGCACATTAAAAAAAATAAAAAAAATGGAGCTCTTTCAAAAATCAGGGACAGACAACTGAAGGTGCAGTTCTGCTCAAATATAAAAAGTACAGTATCCATGTGTAAATATGTTTAGATCCTTTTTACAAAATGCTGACAAACTACATCATCCTCTCTTGTAAAACTCTTGGCAATATACACTGAGTATTTCAAACATTAGGAACACTTTCCTAACATTGAGTTGGACACCCTCCCCCCCCTCTTTTGCCCTCAGAAACGCCTCAATTCGTCGGGTCACGGACTCTACAAGGTGTCGAAAGCGTTCCACAGGGATGCTGGCCCATGTTGACTCCAATGCTTCCCACAGTTGTGTCAAGTTTGCTGGATGTCCTTTGGGTGGTGGACCATTCTTGGTACACACGGGAAACTGTTGAGCGTGAAAAACCCTGCAGCGTTGCAGTTCTTGACACAAACCGGTGCGCCTGGCACCTACAGCTGTTCAAAGGCTGCTGTTCAAAGGCAGCTGTTCAAAGGCAAATGAATATGTTGTCTTGCCCATTCACCCTTTGAATGGCACACATACACAGTCCATGTCTCAAATTGTCCCAAGGCTTAAAAATCCTTCTTTAACCTGTCTCCACCCCTTCATCTACACTGATTGAAGGGGATTTAACAGGTGACATCAGTAAGAGAGATCCTATCTTTAACCTGGATTCACCTGGTCAGTCTGTCATGGAAAGAGCAGGTGTTCTTAATGTTTTATACACTCAGGTGTAGATAGATACTGCTCCACATCCTGCTGTGTGTGTGTGAGTGTGTGTGTGTGTGTGTGTGTGTGTGTGTGTGTGTGTGTGTGTGTGTGTGTGTGAGAGAGAGAGAGAGAGACTCACTTTGAACTGTTGGTTGTCTCTCTCCATACCAACGTTAGGAAGGTCAGGCATCACGTGAGACACCACCTTGAATCCTGCATCTTTGGAGAAGTGAAAGGACTCACACACCGCCCTCACCGTGTGACCTCTGGACGGACACACACACACACACACACACACACACACACACACACACACACACACACACACACAAAAACGTAACACACCCCCCTCACAATCACTATGATGATCACAAAACAGATTACATGGTGAGCTTGTAACAGACACATCGCACACAACATTGTGCTGACAAATAACCAGTGGCTAAGATTAACACTACTGACAAATAAAAAGCGGTTAGGATTAACACTACTGACAAATAACCAGTGGCTATAACCAGTGGCTAGGAGTAACACTACTGACAAATAACCAGTGGCTAGGATTAACACTACTGACAAATAACCAGTGGCTAGGAGTAACACTACTGACAAATAACCAGTGGCTAGGAGTAACACTACTGACAAATAACCAGCGGCTAGGAGTAACACTACTGACAAATAACCAGTGGCTAGGAGTAACACTACTGACAAATAACCAGCGGCTAGGATTAACACTACTGACAAATAACCAGTGGCTAGGAGTAACACTACTGACAAATAACCAGTGGCTAGGAGTAACACTACTGACAAATAACCAGTGGCTAGGAGTAACACTACTGACAAATAACCAGTGGCTAGGAGTAACACTACTGACAAATAACCAGTGGCTATGATTAACACTGCTGACAAATAACCAGCGGCTATGATTAACACTGCTGACAAATAACCAGCGGCTAGGAGTAACACTACTGACAAATAACCAGCAGCTAGGATTAACACTACTGACATAACCAGCGGCTAGGAGTAACACTACTGACATAACAAGCGGCTATGAGTAACACTACTGACAAATAACCAGCAGCTAGGATTAACACTGCTGACAAATAACCAGTGGCTAGGAGTAACACTACTGACAAATAACCAGCGGCTATAACCAGTGGCTAGGATTAACACTACTGACAAATAACCAGCGGCTATGATTAACACTACTGACAAATAACCAGTGGCTATGATTAACACTACTGACAAATAACCAGTGGCTAGGAGTAACACTGCTGACAAATAACCAGTGGCTAGGAGTAACACTACTGACAAATAACCAGCGGCTATAACCAGTGGCTAGGATTAACACTACTGACAAATAACCAGCGGCTATGATTAACACTACTGACAAATAACCAGTGGCTATGATTAACACTACTGACAAATAACCAGTGGCTAGGAGTAACACTGCTGACAAATAACCAGTGGCTAGGAGTAACACTGCTGACAAATAACCAGTGGCTAGGAGTAACACTACTGACAAATAACCAGTGGCTATGAGTAACACTACTGACAAATAACCAGCAGCTAGGAGTAACATTGCTGACAAATAACCAGCAGCTAGGAGTAACACTACTGACAAATAACCAGCGGCTATGATTAACACTACTGACAAATAACCAGCAGCTAGGAGTAACACTGCTGACAAATAACCAGTGGCAATGAGTAACACTACTGACAAATAACCAGCAGCTATGATTAACACTACTGACAAATAACCAGCAGCTATGAGTAACACTACTGACAAATAACCAGTGGCTATAACCAGTGGCTAGGAGTAACACTACTGACATACAGTGCATTCGGAAAATATTCAGACCCCTTCCCTTTTTCCACATTGTTACGTTACAGCGTTATTCTAAAATGGATTAAATCACTTTCCCCCCCCTCATCACACAATACCCCATAATGTCAAAATGACAACAGGTTTAGACATTTTTGCAAATTCATTAAAAATATTACAGAAATACCTTACTTACGTAAGTATTCAGACCCTTTGCTATGAGATTTGAAATTGAGCTCAGGTGCATCCTGTTTCCATTGATCATCCTTGAGATGTTTCTACAACAACTTCATTAATGTCCATCTGTGGGAAATTCTATTGATTGGACATGATTTGGAAAGGCGCACGCCTGTCTATATAAGGTCCCACAGTTGACAGTACATGTCAGAGCAAAAACCAAGCCATGAGGTCGAAGGAACTGTCCTTAGAGCTCCTAGACAGGATTGTGTCAAGGCACAGATCTGGTCAAGGGTACCAAAACATTTCTGCAGCATTGAAGGTCCCCAAGAATACAGTGGCCTTCATAATTCTTAAATGGAAGAAGATTGGAATCGCCAAGACTCTTCCTAGAGCTGACCACCTGGCCAAACTGAGCAATCGGTGGTCACTCTGACAAAGTTCTAGAGTTCCTCTGTGGAGATGGGAGAACTTTCCAGGACAACCATCTCTGCAGCACTCCACCAATCAGGCCTTTATTACAGAGTGGCCAGACGGAAGCCACTCCTCAGTAAAAGGCACATGACAGCCCGCTTGGAGTTTGCCAAAAGGCACATAAAGACTCTCAGACCATAAAAAACAAGATTCTTTGGTCTGATGAAACCAAGATCTTTAGCCTGAATGCCAAGCGTCATATCTGGAGGAAACCTGGCACCATCCCTACGGTGAAGCATGGTGGTGGCAGCATCATAATGTGGCAAAGCTATTCAGCGGCAAGGACGGGGAGACTAGTCAGGATCGAGGGAAAGATGAACGGAGCAAAGTACAGAGATATTCTTGATGAGATCCTGAGAGCTCTGGAGCAGGTTCTCAGACTGGGGTGAAGGTTCACCTTCCAAAAGGACAACGAACCTAAGCACACAGCTAAGACAAGGCAGGAGTGGCTTCGGGACAAGTCTCTGAATGTCCTTGAGAAAGCATCAGGTAAATTACGCCAGGTGCTCCTGTAACCGATGTGAAATGGCTAGTTAGTTAGCGGTGGTGCGCGCTAATAGCGATTCAAATCGGGTGACGTCACTCGCTCTGCGACCATTAGTAGTTGTTCCCCTTGCGCTGCAAGGGCCGCGGCTTTTGTGGAGCGATGGGTAATGATGCTTCGTGGGGTGTCAGTTGTTGATGTGTGCAGAGGGTCCCTGGTTCGAGCCCAGGTTGGGGCGAGGAGAAGGACGGAAGCTAAACTGGTACACTCCCCTCGGGAATGTAATTCTAAGTTACAATTAAAATACTAAAATGTAGTTACGTGTCCGGAGTCATCAATCTAAGAAGTATCTTAAGATACTACAGCTGCCAAAGGTGTTTGAACAAAGTACTAAGTAAAGGGTCTGAATATGCTTACGGAAATTTGATATTTCATGTTGTTTCTGAACCTGTTTTAACTTCGTGATGATGGGGTATTGTGTGTAGATTGATGAGGGTAAAAAAAAAAAAACACAAGTTAATCCAACATGTGGAAAAAGTCAAGGGGTCTGAATACTTTCCGAATGCACTGTATAACCAGTGGCTAAGACTAACATATACATGATACATTTTAGTCACTAAGCAGATGCTCTTATCCAGTGCGAGTTACAGTAGTGAGTGCATACATTTTCCCCCCCCCTACTAGTCCCCCCGTGGGAATCAAACCCACAACCCTTGCGTTGAAAATGCCGTGCTTAACCAACTGAGACACACGGGACCAGTAGCTATGACGACTGACATGACTAGTGACATACGAGTCGTGACTAAACAACATATGATTAGTAGCTATGACTCCATTCCAACTCTGAGTCTCTGCCCCTTAGATCAAATACACATTTTATTCATCACATGCTTGGTCAAATAACTGGTGTAGACTAACATTGAAATGCTTAATACAGGCCCTTCCCAACAATGCAGAGAGAAACAGAAGAGAAAAATAACATAGACAATAACTAATGATAACTTGTCTATATACACAGAGTACCTGAGTCCATGTACAGGGGTACGAGGTAATAACTTGTCTATGTACACAGAGTACCTGAGTCCATGTCCAGGGCTACGAGGTAATAACTTGTCTATGTACACAGAGTACCTGAGTCCATGTCCAGGGGTACGAGGTAATAACTTGTCTATATACACAGAGTACCAGTACTGAGTCCATGTCCAGGGGTACCAACGGCTATGAGTTAGACTAAAGACATATCACTAGCAGTCGCTATGACGACTGCATTCAAAAACCCCCTCCTGACCCTTAACCTCTGCCCTGTTGGTGTCCCGTGCTACGTCCTCGTCGACGCTCTGAACCCTTATCTCCAGCCGTACCCCAGCATGTCACCGAGGTGTCTCTTCAGACAGTAGTCAGGACGCGTCTCGATGCCCACACACTTTGTGTTACTGCGTTCTGAGTACCTAAAACGAGGAGAGAAGAAGGGAGAAGAGGTCAGTGCTGATACAAATGTTTGAACGGGTTCAGATTGAGGGTAATGGGTAATGCGTCTAGCCTCCTACACCAACCTCTGTGTATGTATGGGACGGCAGGTAGCCTAGTGGTTAGAGCGTTGGGCCAGTAACCGAAAAGGTTGCTTGATAGAAAACCCGAGCTGACAAGGTAAAAATCTGTCGTTCTGCCCCAGAACAAGGCAGTTAACCCACTGTTCCTAGGCTGTGAATGTAAATAAGAATTTGTTCTTAACTGACTTGCCTAGTTAAATAAAGGTTCAATTAAAAAAAAATGTATGCATGTATTTCAGAGGGGTTGCGATAAAGCAGAACCAAACTTCCTGTTTGACCTGGTGTACAATTGGACAATAAAGGAATCTTAATAATGGAATTATACAGTTGAAGTCAGAAGTTTACATATACTTATGTTGGAGTCAATAAAACTATTTTTTCAACCACTCCACAAATTATTTCACTTAAATCACAATTCCAGTGGGTCAGAAGTTTACATACACTAAGTTGACTGTGCCTTTAAACAGCTTGGAAAATTCCAGAAAATGATGTCATGGCTTTAGAAGCTTCTGATAGGCTAATTGACATCATTTGAGTCAATTGGAGGTGTACCTGTGGATGTATTTCAAGGCCTACCTTCAAACTCAGTGCCTCTTTGCTTGACATCATGGGAAAATCAAAAGAAATCAACCTTGAACTCAGAAAATAAATTGTAGACCTCCATAAGTCTGGTTCATCCTTGGGAGCAATTTCCAAATGCCTGAAGGCAATAGTACGCAAGTATAAACACCATGGGACCACGCAGCCGTCGTACTGCTCAGGAAGGAGCAGAACGTACTTCGGTGCGAAAAGTGCAAATCAATCCCAGAACAGCAAAGGACCTTGTGAAGATGCTGGAGGAAACAGGTACAAAAGTATCTATATCCACAGTAAAACGAGTCCTATATCGACATAACCTGAAAGGCCGCTCAGCAAGGAAGAAACCACTGCTCCAAAACCTCCATAAAAAAGCCAGACTACGGTTTGCAACTGCACATGGGGACAAAGATCGTACTTTTTGGAGAAATGCCCTCTGGTCTGATGAAACAAAAATCGAACCGTTTGGCCATAATGACCATCGTTTGGAGGAAAAAGGGGGAGGCTTGCAAGCCGAAGAACACCATCCCAACCGTGAAGCACAGGGGTGGCAGCATCATGTTGTGGGGTTGCTTTGCTGTAGGAGTGACTGGAGCACTTCACAAAATAGATGGCATCATGAAGGAGGAAAATTGTGTATATATTGAAGCAACATCTCAAGACATCAGTCAGGAAGTTAAAGCTTGGTCGCAAATGGGTCTTCCAAATGGACAATGACCCCAAGCATACTTCCAAAGTTGTGGCAAAATGGCTTAAGGACAACAAAGTCAAGGTATTGGGAGTGGCCATCACAAAGCCCTGACCTCAGTGCTATAGAAAATTTGTGGGCAGAACTGAAAAAGTCTGTGCGCGCAAGGAGGCCTACAAACTTGACTCAGTTACACCAGCTCTGTCAGGAGGAATGGGCCAAAATTCACCCAACTTATTGTGGGAAGCTTGTGGAAGGCTACCCGAAACGTTTGACCCAAGTTGAACAATTTAAAGGTAATGCTACCAAATACTAATTGCATGTGCATGTAAAGTTCTGACCTACTGAGAATGTGATGAAATAAATAAAAGCTGAAATAAATCATTCTCTCTACTATTATTCTGACATTTCACATTCTTAAAATAAAGTGGTGATCCTAACTGACCTAAAACAGGGAATTTTTACTCTCTTGTAAAAACTGAGTTTAAATGTATTTGGCTAAGGTGTATGTAAACTTCCGACTTCAACTGTAGATCTGCGATTACATTAGGGGCAACTTCGATCTCAAGAGCAAGTACCAGGACAACCCCACTCCATCAAGTCACTGGCAGGAAAACGTGGGACATAATAAATCACGTCATTAAAATGGCACAACAAAGTTACATTTTCTCTGTGTAACTTCAACCCCCTTGAAACTGTAGGAGGGCAGATCCAGGATGTATTGAAACTATAGGACCAAGGAGGGCAGATTCAGGATGTATTGAAACTGTAGGACCAAAGAGAGCAGATTCATGATGTATTGAAACTGTAGGACCAAGGAGAGCAGATCCAGGATGTATTGAAACTGTAGGACCAAGGAGGGCAGATCCAGGATGTATTGAAACTGCAGGACCAACGAGGGTAGATTCAGAGTGAATTGAGATTAGACATCTGCCTCTTCAGTCAGGCTGTCATTTTCTCCACTTGGACAGGTTTGACAAACGATAAAACAATCTAGATCCGTCGTTAGGTTTGACGACCACAGTCATCATCTAGACCAGTCATCTCAGCTCATATTCCTCCAACCTATTACTGGCAACATAATGTCCATTCTAACAATCCGATGACTGACTTAAGACAAATCACAGGAGTTATTGCTCCAGAGAACACATCCGATTGGCTGATAGTCGTCAATGAAAATGCTATTATCTGAATGGCTGTTAAATACTGAAGCTTTTCTCAATCAAACGAACGGAGGCTTAGTGGGACTCTGAGAAACATGACTACTTTATCATTGACACAAGCCAGTGAGCACACCTGCTTACACAGGCAGGCAGGTGCAGACGCAGGCAGGCAGGCAGGTGCAGAGGCAGGCAGGCAGGTGCAGAGGCAGACAGGCAGGTGCAGAGGCAGACAGGCAGGTGCAGAGGCAGACAGGCAGGTGCAGAGGCAGGCAGGCAGGCAGACAGGTGCAGACAGACAGCAGAGAAGAGCCTCCCACGTCTCAGCCTGATAAGCAGCCACAACAATTAGAGTAATCCGTCTTAACGAACGTGCTGATAACACTGCTGGATGAGCAATACAGAAGCGCGGGCGCACACACACACACCTTATCAGCTACTAAGGAATAAATACAGACTAACAAACAAGCCCTCAGGGTCCAGACCTCCATTCCCCAAATCCTCTATCACATCCCTCAATCTTCTATTGATCTCCCAGAAGTCACACAAAACTTCTCCCTCCTTCTGCAGTGAAGGGCCAAAGCAGAGAGTCATGTTGTAACTCCCAAAGGCACACCAAGCCGTAGG
Source organism: Salmo trutta (assembly GCF_901001165.1). Lineage (NCBI taxonomy): Eukaryota > Metazoa > Chordata > Actinopteri > Salmoniformes > Salmonidae > Salmo > Salmo trutta. Next base: position 37,020,566 of record NC_042991.1, read on the forward strand.
GGACAGTAGGGTGAACTTTATAATCCCCTCTCTTCATAACTAAACAAATATCAGATCAAATGTACACTTCTTCATTTGTCTGATAGGTTAATAAGGTATAAGTATCTTGGCTGAGAAATAGATGAAATATGTTCTACAGCAATGGTTCCAAAACTATGGGGTGACAACCCTTAGGTGGGTTGTGAGGGGTCGGCAGGGGGGGGGTCCCCCTCCAGCCAAAATACATTAACTATTTAAAATGTTTTTTTTAAAGGAACTGTGTCTGGCTTTAAATTTACTCTTGAAAGTTGTAATAGTAGCATGCACAAGTTGCAATTTCTAAATTGGGTATTACATCATCAGTCCCATGTGGCTCAGTTGGTAGAGCATGGTGTTTGCAACGCCAGGGTTGTGGGTTCGATTCCCACGGGGGACCAGTACGAAAAAAAATACAAAAAATGTATGAAATGTATGCATTCACTACTGTAAGTCGCTCTGTATAAGAGCGTCTGGTAAATGACTAAAATGTAAAATGTAAATCAGTTCCTCTTGTCATGTCAGTCATTACATACCTTGGAGAGCTAATTATAACTTGTTAGAAATCTCCAGATCAATTAGCCCATGTCAACTAACGTTATTTATTTTTTTTAATTTAGGTTTTTAAGCCCATAGATATTATTGTAATTTGTTTAGTCACTCATATCAGATGAATACACACTAGACATAGCAAAAAATGTGCTTTTAAACTGCAACATATTCTTTGCACCTCATGACAAAATGTGTAGAACTGCAGGAAATAAGCTTTAAACGTGCTAAATTCTCTCCACCAACAAGAGGGGTGTGACCAGTTTGTTATGAACAGTGCTTGTGCCAATAGAAATAAACATTGTTGTGTGCAGGTGGAAGCAGCATCAGCTCCATTTCAAACTAGAGATCAGCACCATCTAGTGGAACCAACTAACCATTACACCCAAGACAGGAAATATTTCACAGAGACCAGAAGGAGCAGAGAGTCCTACCAAATAATATATACACTGCTCAAAAAAATAAAGGGAACACTTAAACAACACAATGTAACTCCAAGTCAATCACACTTCTGTGAAATCAAACTGTCCACTTAGGAAGCAACACTGATTGACAATAAATTTCACATGCTGTTGTGCAAATGGAATAGACAACAGGTGGAAATTATAGGCAATTAGCAAGACACTCCCAATAAAGGAGTGGTTCTGCAGGTGGGACAACAGACCACTTCTCAGTTCCTATGCTTCCTGGCTGATGTTTTGGTCACTTTTGAATGCTGGCGGTGCTTTCACTCTAGTGGTAGCATGAGACAGAGTCTACAACCCACACAAGTGGCTCAGGTAGTGCAGCTCATCCAGGATGGCACATCAATGCGAGCTGTGGCAAGAAGGTTTGCTGTGTCTGTCAGCGTAGTGTCCAGAGCATGGAGGCGCTACCAGGAGACAGGCCAGTACATCAGGAGATGTGGAGGAGGCCGTAGGAGGGCAACAACCCAGCAGCAGGACCGCTACCTCCGTCTTTGTGCATGGAGGAGCAGGAGAAGCACTGCCAGAGCCCTGCAAAATGACCTCCAGCAGGCCACAAATGTGCATGTGTCTGCTCAAACGGTCAGAAACAGACTCCATGAGGGTGGTATGAGGGCCCGACGTCCACAGGTGGGGGTTGTGCTTACAGCCCAACACCGTGCAGGACGTTTGGCATTTGCCAGACAACACCAAGATTGGCAAATTCGCCACTGGTGCCCTGTGCTCTTCACAAATGAAAGCAGGTTCACACTGAGCACGTGACAGACGTGACAGAGTCTGGAGACGCCGTGGAGAAATTTCTGCTGCCTGCAACATCCTCCAGCATGACCGGTTTGGCGGTGGGTCAGTCATGGTGTGGGGTGGCATTTCTTTGGGGGTCGCACAGCCCTCCATGTGCTCGCCAGAGGTAGCCTGACTGCCATTAGGTACCGAGATGAGATCCTCAGACCCCTTGTGAGACCATATGCTGGTGCGGTTGGCCCTGGGTTCCTCCTAATGCAAGACAATGCTAGACCTCATGTGGCTGGAGTGTGTCAGCAGTTCCTGCAAGAGGGAGGCATTGATGCTATGGACTGGCCTGCCCGTTCCCCAGACCTGAATCCAATTGAGCACATCTGGGACATCATGTCTCGCTCCATCCACCAACGCCACGTTGCACCACAGACTGTCCAGGAGTTGGCGGATGCTTTAGTCCATGTCTGGGAGGAGATCCCTCAGGAGACCATCCGCCACCTCATCAGGAGCATGCCCAGGCATTGTAGGGAGGTCATACAGGCACGTGGAGGCCACACACACTACTGAGCCTCATTTTCACTTGTTTTAAGGACATTACATCAAAGTTGGATCAGCCTGTAGTGTGGTTTTCCACTTTAATTTTGAGTGTGACTCCAAATCCAGACCTCTATGTGTTGATAAATTGGATTTCCATTGATTATTTTTGTGTGATTTTGTTGTCAGCACATTCAACTATGTAAAGAAAAAAGTATTTAATAAGATTATTTCTTTCATTCAGATCCAGGATGTGTTGTTTAAGTGTTCCCTTTATTTTTTTGAGCAGTATACATCGTAGGGTCTACTTTAGTAGTACCTGACAGCTTCTGCTAGCTTGTTAGGGTTTCCGAGGCGTGTCCCGACGGGGGGGGGGGGGTACGAGGCGTGTCCCGACGGGGGGGTACGAGGCGTGTCCCGACGGGGGGGGGGGGTCCGAGGCGTGTCCCGACAGGGGTTTGAGGCGTGTCCCGACAGGGGTTCAAGGGAGGGGGTAGCAGTGTTACCTTACGGCCTCAGCTACATTGTTAGAGGTGTGTCCTGACAGGGCGTCGTGGAGGTTCCTGATGAAGTAGTGTCTGCACTCCTCAGCCAGGGCCATGAAGGTTCCTCCCATCACTATAAACACCTTGTCCACACTGTGGCCCGGCCGGACGGACGGACGGACAGACAGGAGAGAGACAGGACAGACAGACAGGAGAGAGACAGGACAGACCGACAGGAGAGAGACAGGACAGACAGACAGACCGGACAGACAGACAGGAAAAAGTGCTATGTAAATGCAATCCATTATTATTGTATTACAGCAGCACTTCTGTAGCGTAAACCATAATGGGAGCAAAAAAATGTGACGGGTAACTAGAAGTGTGTGCAGGAAGGTGTCACTGACCTGTTCTACCCGATGTCTGGTCTGCAGGTAGGGCTCATAAGGTGCTCTGATGGCTCTCATAGATGTCAGCTGACAGGGGAAGAATTATAGAAGAGACCATTTTGACTCGATGCCTGAATAGCCCATAGGAAGCTGGTAATGAGCTTGTAGGCTTTAGGGGGAACAGTTATGAATGGTTTACCTCGTAGCCAGTGTAAGACTGTGTGGAGTATTCAAAGACTGAGTCCGGACCACCTGGACAGTAGCTGTTCGGAGTAGAAGGCAGATTCACAATTAAATAGCTGGTTATTTTTCTGATCAATAAATAAATTAATAAATAAATACATACATAGCTGGTAATTATGTTTTATAATCAATTATTATTTAGTATAAATCAATAGGACACTGTGGCCAGAGTGGTTCTGGTCTCACTGAAGCTACATCATGAATGTACTCACACACGGATGTTTCCTGTGAAACTGATGTGAGGACAGCGATGGGGTTTAAACATCACAGCCACTACAGCAATCTGGACAAAGAGATACAAGTACACACGTTCCTTGTGTTGTCTTCAACTTAATTTCAATTTGTTAAATGCTTGTCTATTTTAAGTACACATACACACACACACACACACACACACACACACACACACACCCCGCTTGCAGTGCGGATAGGTTTGGCCTTGAGTTTGGGCACCACGGTAGTGGGGTGGAACAGCAGCTATGATGTCGACTCGCCTGGTCTGTGCTGACAGACCATACTAAGCGGAGCTCTTGGTCGTCACCCTGATAATGAAGTGTAAAGAAGAGTTTTAAAGAGGAGGTTAGTGTAAGTCCATTCAGGGTTGTATTCATTAGCGTACAACTTAGCAAACCGTAGCAAAACGTTTTTAATTCGGATACGAAAATTTGAGTTTCTATAGGACAAATTGTGGTAGGTCACTCCCTGTTTTGTCCCGTCTGTTTGGTTATTGGTGAATACACCAGGAACATCACAAGGTGGCAGCCAAGTCCGTTTGAGCTTAAGACAGGTTTCTGGCATGACATAAGGCTTTGTTTACTTGGTGGATCACAAGACACATCCCCAAGGGCTTTGGCGAGGTGGTGGACTGGGAGCTTTTAGATACACTACATGACCAGAAGTATGTGGACACCTGCTCGTCAAACATCTCATTCCAAAATCATGGACATTAATATGGAGTTGGTCCCCCCTTTGCTGCTATAACAGCCTCCACTCTTCTGGGAAGGATTTCCACTGGATGTTGGAACATTGGTGCAGGGATTTGCTTCCAAGAGCAAAGGTGTTCTTTGTGGTTGAGGTCAGGGATCTGTGCACACCAGTCAAGTTCTTCCACACCGATTTCAACAAACCATTTCTCTATGGACCTCGCTTTGTGCACGGGGGGGGCATTGTCATGCTGAAACTGGAAAGGGCCTCCTCCCAACTGTTGCCACAAAGTTGGAAGCACAGAATTGTCTAGAATGTCATTGTATGCTGTTGTGTTAAGATTTCCCACCACTGGAACTAAGGGGCCTGAACCATGAAAAACAGCTCCAGACCATTATTCCTCCTTCACAAAAATGTACATTTCACACTATTCATTGGGGCAGGTAGCGTTCTCCTGGCATCCACCAAACCCACAATCGTCCGTCGGACTGCCAGATGGTGAAGTGATGTTCATCACTCCAGAGAAAGCGTTTCCACTGCTCCAGAGTCCAATGGCGGTGAGCTTTATGCCACTCCAGCCAACGCCTGGCATTGTGCATGGTGATCTTAGGCTTGTGTGCGGCTGCTCGGCCATGGAAACCCATTTCATGAAGGTCCCAATGAACAGTTTTTCTGCTGACGTTGCTTCCAGAGGCAGTTTGGAACTCGGTAGTGAGTGTAGCAACAGAGGACAGAGGATTTGTATGCGCTACGCGCTTCAGCACTCCTGTTCTGTGAGCTAGTATGGCCTACCGCTTTGCGGCTGAGCCGTTGTTGCTCCTAAACGTTTCCAGTTCACAATAACAGCACTTACAGTTGACCGGGGGGCAGCTCTAGCAGGGCAGAAATTTGATGAACTGACTTATTGGAAAGGTGGCATCCTATGACGGTGTCACGTTGAAAGTCACTGAGCTCTTCAGTACGGGCCATTCTACTGCCAATGTTTGTCTATGGAGATTGCATGTCGGTGTGCTCGATTTTATACACCTTGTCAGCAACGAATCGACTCATTTGAAGGTGTGTCCATATACTTTTGTGTATATATATATATATATATATATATATATATATATATATATATATATAGTGTAGATAAGAATAGTAACCAATTACCAAAAAGCAGTTGATTAGGGTTAGGTAGCTAACGTTTGGTTAGGTCGAGGGTCTTACTTGTTGAGGGTGACGTCTTTTCCTTCTTCATGCGCTTCGACCAGCTGATTGATGACGACATCATCATCATCATCATCATCATCATCATCATCAGCTCCACTCGGCTCAGATCAGCTAGTTACCGTCACATAGCAACAACATGGATAAATAGCTAACTCTTTTAGATACTCAACCCATACCTAGCATTCTCACTCTTAAATAGCCTACAAAAATAAATTCAGGGTTTGTTGGTTGGTTGATTACATAGATATGCAGCTTTTCCTTGCTAGTTAGCTGAATTGTAAATTAGCAACATGGCTAATTTAGCAAACCCAAGCAGAGAGAGAAGCATTTCTGAAATGTAGAGGATAGTTCCACACGCTTACTCTTTTTCTACGGCTTCCCCCATATCTTTCTGTAACGTTAACACTCTCAATTCACAATACGAAACGCGTTTTAAAGCCTAAAATAAGAGAGAGAACTGTCCATTTTGTAAACAACATGCTTGCACGAGTCCTGCCGTCCGCTGCGGGAAACTGTCGTAAAATAACATCACAGCGTTTATTTGTTTATTCCCATTAATTCTCTGTTAATAACAAAATAATGTTAAACGTTGGACGCTGTCTCAATTGAAAAGAGCTTTTGAAAAATACTTCCGACATCAATAATGCTAATCTTTTCCACAATTTTTTACTATAAATAGACAGTATATTTTCTGATACAACTTTAAGATAAAAAATTATCTACAATAAATCAGGGTACTCTCGAACAGTTTATTCTTGACGATCAGTCCTTTGCGCAGATCTACAAGAGTGGCGCAATTTGTATCCCCAGTAAATCCGGTTAAGGTTTCAGGACAGTTTAGGATGACTTCAGTGATCTCTACGGGCGATATCAGGAAATGCAACAGGTGAAAAACTATTCATTCTCGCAATGCGCTGTCGTCGTTCCCCGTGAGTTTGCAACACTATGAGTGTAATTTGTGTTTTTTGAGAATTTTTATAATAGCAAGAACTCAAGACAACTTGCTATCTAAAGTGTTTATATTTGTTGTACGCCAATGTCACCATATGCATGTTTGTTTTTACCCAGCTAACACGCAGGCTAACACGCACTTCTGGAAGACAACTGCCTGCATTTGGGAAGTTCGAGGAAAGGAGAAATAAGAATTATTCTCACGGTGAGTTGACAGCTTTCTCTGTCAGCTAAACTCTTTTTAGTTGTAACTTTTGTTGTTGTTGTTGCGAGAGTTGGCTTTTCGGACAGCCTTCATTCCTTCTTGGGACGCACTGGATTGAATACCTAACGTGTATATATATACCTAATCATGTTTTTACAGGAATCTCCTTGCCAATGATTTTGCCGAACAAATAACACAACAATTACATACATGTGTTTGTCTGTAGGGGTAGTTAATAGTTGACTTTCTATATCTTCGTATGATTAATAACCTGTGATTTGTAGAGATCAACCATTCGGGCGTTTTGTACATTTTGTCAAGATGAAACTAATAAGTAGATAACTAGAATGTATACAAAGAGGGATGTGGCACGATTCATACGTGTACACAGTAATGGTATGCGTTATTAATGAATCTGATTCATTACAGAAACAGAAACCCTGCTGCCAGACGCCATGGTCGACAACTTGAGTAACTCCAATGTAAAGGTCGCTGTTCGCCTCCGCCCAATGAACAGAAGAGGTGAGTTCATAACACAAACCTTGTGACCAGTGCTTGCTTGACATGGACTGAAATAGCATGGTGCTTCATTATTAGAATAAACAAAAAACTCCTCCTCTATTCATTATGTAAACATTAGGACATGTCGGTGTGGCTATGTTGATGCACTAGCTGTGTGATTTTTGTATTTATTTTTAAGCACCCTTGAATCATCAGCTATTCCTGGACCCATCACAACTGTTGTTGTTTAATGTTGTTGTATACTGCATGTCTTGTGTGTTCCTCACCAGAAAAGGATCTGAAGACTAAATGTGTGGTGGAGATGAACGGGAACCAGACAGTGTTGAATCCAGCTAGTCAGAACCTGAGCAAGGGAGACCCCAGGTCGGAACAAACACACACACACACACACACACACACACACACACACACACACACACACACACACACACACACACACACACAACCCTTTTCAGCGGGAGCTCTAGGAATGCTGCGGTCAGCTCAAGGTATGAGGACAGCGACGGCTCATTCTTTGGCAGCTATTAGATATCACTATGGTTACGTTCTAATATCTTGCCTACACTAGCTTACGGCTTAGAAGACATGCCAGATACAGTGCAGTGAATAAGTATTTGCCCCATTTTCTCTACTTTTGCATATTGTTGACACTGAATGTTTTTCACATCTTCAACCAAAACCTAATATTAGATAAAGGCAACCTGAGTGAATAAATAACACAACAATTACATATTTATTTTATTTGTTTAATAAACAAAGTTATGCAACACTCAATGCCCCTGTGTGAAAAAGTAATTGGCCCCTTTACACTCAATAACTGGTTGTTCCACCTTTAGCTGCTATGACTCTAACCAAACACTTCCTGTAGTTGTTCAGTCTCTCACATCGCTGTGGAGGAATTTTGACCCACTGTTCCATGCAGAACTGCTGTAACTAAGTGACATTTTTGGGGGGGTTTTCAAGCATGAACTGCTCTTTTCAAGTCCTGCCACGACAGCAAAGCATCCTCAAACCTTCACACTACTACCACCACCACCATGCTTGACCGTTGGTATGAGGTTCTTACTGTGGAATGCAGTGTTTTGGTTTTCGCCAGGCGTAAGGGCACCCATGTCCGCGACGGATCAACAACTACAGCAAGCGATTGGTTGGAGTCATTGCAGCAGAAGGTGGCACAAAGGGGAATTGTGTGTTTCATACTTTGTTAATAGACTTTTTTTTATACTTATTTTATTATTTGTTCCCTTTTATCTAATTAATATTAGATAGATTAAGGGAACCTGAGTGAACAAATAAGTATAAGAAATGTGGGTTTGGTTGAAGTTCTGGTAGCAGTATCAGAAAGGGGGCAAATACTTTTTCAAGGCACTGGGAAGGGAAAGTGGGGGGGGATAACTAGTCAGTTGTACAATTGAATAGCTTCAACTGAAAATGTGTTTTAGGCTTTTAACCCAACCCCTCTGAATCTGAGAAGTGTGGTTGGCTGCTGTAATCGACATCCACTGTACAAGGCTTCATTGTAAGGGGTGTGATTAGTATATATTGGAACAGAGGCTTGAGATGTCATGCTCTGCGTTGGCTTTCTAGGGCACTGGACTGGTCATATGTCTCCTCTCGAGGTCAACCCTTATCATGGACTACTAGCTTGTTGAAAAGTAACAAAATTGTTCTTCCCCCCCCCCAGTTGGTGACAAATGTTCATGTGAATATTCAAAAAAATCTGCATAAAAAAACATATGCACATTTTCCCACCAATGATGTGTTTCCACCAAACTGATTTGTTGCAGATACAAATCAAATCAAATGTATTTATAAAGCCCTTCTTACATCAGCTGATATCTCAAAGTGCTATACAGAAACACAGCCTTAAACCCCCAAACAGCAAGCAATGCAGGTGTAGAAGCACGTGTGTTATGACGTAATAAACAAAAAAGGTTTCACATAAATGGTTAGTTTACCCAAATTACAAAATGGCCTGTTGGTTTCCTATTTTCTATGTCTATGGACATGGTATGACAGCAATCCATGCCTTGGTTTAGTTGTCTACCACGGTTTCCACATGCTAACGTTTTAGCATTTGTGGCACAAATCCCATTGAAGTCTTGAGACTGATTTTATTTTCTTTTAAAGGTCATGAACAGTCAAAATCATGTTTTTCATGAAATTGGACGATATTTGGATAAAACCAGATCAAAGTGTGATGACCAAAGTATGAAAAATGACCGTTACTTATTCATTGATCAAGTTTGTTACTGGTCCCTTCCCACATGTCAAACACTTGGATTCAGGAGACGGGATGACTAAAGGGTGACATCACCTTAACTCATTTTAATACACCAGTGCTAACATTATATTCTCTTATCTAAGTTAAATAAATACTGCCTTGTAACCAACATCGGAGAAGGCGTGTTTGCGGAGGGGGTGGTTTGTATAGCTAGATAGCTACACTACTGGTGCCAAAATTTTACTTTAGGGTGTCAGCAAATATAATTAAAGTTGGCAAATATACCTTCTGTGTCATCAGCCTAAACTACCCACAGTAAAATACCTTCTGTGTCGTCAGCCTAAACTACCCACAGTAAAATACCTTCTGTGTCGTCAGCCTAAACTACCCACAGTAAAATACCTTCTGTGTCGTCAGCCTAAACTACCCACAGTAATATACCTTCTGTGTCGTCAGCCTAAACTACCCACAGTAATATACCTTCTGTGTCGTCAGCCTAAACTACCCACAGTAATATACCTTCTGTGTCGTCAGCCTAAACTACCCACAGTAATATACCTTCTGTGTCGTCAGCCTAAACTACCCACAGTAATATACCTTCTGTGTCGTCAGCCTAAACTACCCACAGTAATATATACCTTCTGTGTCGTCAGCCTAAACTACCCACAGTAATATATACCTTCTGTGTCGTCAGCCTAAACTACCCACAGTAATATACCTTCTGTGTCGTCAGCCTAAACTACCTACAGTAATATATACCTTCTGTGTCGTCAGCCTAAACTACCTACAGTAATATATACCTTCTGTGTCGTCAGCTCCATTAAAGAGCTACAGCTGCAGTGTATGTAGACTCAGTTAAAGAAAGAGTCAACCCTCTCTGGTAACTCAGCTCTAACCCTCATTCCACTCCTCTATCCTCCTCCTTGCTCTGGCCTGGCCTGTGTCTCTCTTTACAAAGGGTGTGTCTGTTCTGTACTCATGCTGTTCAGTCAGTGAGTGAGTGAGTGTGCAGATGTGACGGATGCTCACAGGAGGGATTGTCTACCTGCCCAGGTGAGGTGGTGACCTGTTTCAGCAGGTATTCACCTCCAGAACAAATACCTGTCCTGGTTAGTTGGGGGGTTTGTTAGCCTATGGGTCCTGGTTAGTTAGCCTATGGGCCCTGGCTAGTTGGGGGGTTAGTTGGGGGGTTTGTTAGCCTATGGGCCCTGGTTAGTTGGGGGGGGGTTGTTAGCCTATGGGCCCTGGTTAGTTGGGGGGGTTAGTTAGTTAGCCTATGGGCCCTGGTTAGTTGGGGGGTTAGTTAGTTAGCCTATGGGCCCTGGTTAGTTTGGGGGTTAGTTAGTTAGCCTATGGGCCCTGGTTAGTTTGGGGGTTAGTTAGTTAGCCTATGGGCCCTGGTTAGTTGGGGGGGGTTAGTTAGTTAGCCTATGGGCCCTGGTTAGTTGGGGGGGGTTAGTTAGTTAGCCTATGGGCCCTGGTTAGTTGGGGGGGGTTAGTTAGTTAGCCTATGGGCCCTGGTTAGTTGGGGGGGGTTAGTTTGTTAGCCTATGGGCCCTGGTTAGTTGGGGGGGGGTTGTTAGCCTATGGGCCCTGGTTAGTTGGGGGGGTTTGTTAGTTAGCCTATGGGCCCTGGTTAGTTGAGGGGGGGGGGGGGGGGGGTTGTTAGCCTATGGGCCCTGGTTAGTTGGGGGGTTAGTTAGCCTATGGGCCCTGGTTAGTTGGGGGGTTAGTTAGCCTATGGGCCCTGGTTAGTTGGGGGATTAGTTAGCCTATGGGCCCTGGTTAGTTGGGGGGGTTAGTTAGCCTATGGGCCCTGGTTAGTTAGCCTATGGGCCCTGGTTAGTTGGGGGTTTGTTAGCCTATGGGCCCCTTTCTATAGTCTACAATCAGCAGTAGGGACATTTTGTTTTTGATTGTGATTTCTGCCCTGACACGCTGCAGTGCTGTCTGTCTGTCTGTCTGTCTGTCTGTCTGTCTGTCTGTCTGTCCGTCCCCTGGGCTCAATATGAACATGTTTTACAGGCTTCTGCCGGCTTCAGAATGGATCTCTTCCCAGATTCCATTTGGGTTATTAAGGGACGATCTTACCAGAGCATGAGGCTGCTGCAGCGACGTCTGGGCCTTTTTTAATGAATAAATGTCCTTGAAGTATTCAATATGGGTCTCTTATAATATGATTGGTTTTTATATTGGTTTAGGAGATCACAAGGCTAGTAGACAGCTAGTGGAGGATCTCAACCAGCGGAGGCCTTGGGCTATAATAAACCTGTTGTCTTTACGGTCTTATCTGGGATGGAATGTTTTATGTACTGACAAAAACTAAATCAGTCATTTATTGTGGGGTATTCTCACCAGGGATGCTTTTAACATGTATTGTTGGAGCCCCTTGAGAGAGCGGGAGAAAAAAGGAGAGAGAGAGTGTGTTTTTTTTTTGCTGTCTGTGAAGATGTGCCAGCTATCAGAGTTGAGGAATGCTCTAGCAAGCCAGGAGAAGCCAATGTTGCTCTTTCATAAGGGGCCTGTAACACACACTACTTCTACACAGGAGGGTCTTGTTTAAAGTCAGCCAAGCTACCTTGTGGTTTAGTTGCAACTAGGCATGAATATACTGAAATTATAAAATCACCCACTTTCAAAGTATAGTTGGTATGTACAGGTATCTGCCAAAAAAAATACCAGAAACACCAACATAAAGTGTCTTAATAGGGCATTGGTCCACCACGAGCCAGAACAGCTTTAATACGCCTTGGCATAGATTCTACAAGTGTCTGGAACTCGATGCGACACCATTGTTCCACAAGAAATTCCATAATTTGGTGTTTTGTTGATCATGGGGGGAGATGCTCTCAGGTGCCACTCTAGAACCTCTCATACGTGTTCAAAGGGGTAGAGATCTGGTGACTGACACACACACACACACACACACACACCCTTTAACTGGCAGGTAGCCTAGTGGTTAGACCATTGGTCCAGTATCCGAAAGGTTACTGAATCGAATCCCCGAGCCGACGAGGTAAAAATCTGTCGTTCTGCCCCCTGAACAAGGCAGTTAACCCACTGTTCCATCATTGTAAATAAGAATTTGTTCTTAACTGACTTGCCTAGTTAAATAAAAATTATAAAAAAAGAAAAAAACCCTGTGCTCCTTTGAGATCCCTCTTTTAAAATCACTGAGATCTCTTCTAACCATGGTAACCAAAATAATGGGCAACTTGGCATTTGTATACATGATGGGTTGTTAATTGCTTAATTAACTCGGGAACCACACCTGTGTGGAAGAACCTGCTTTTTTTTCTATCCCTCATTTACTCAATTGTTTCCTTTATTCTGGCAGTTACCTGTACTGTATAAACTTATAGACAACCTTAATTTACAGTGCATTTAGAAAGTATTCAGACCCCTTGACTCTACGAGCAAACAAGAAAATGCACTAACTCCCCCTTTGCACTAACTCACAAACGCTGCTGTTACTGTTTATCCTGTTGCCTAGTTACTTTACCCCATCCTATACACTTCCTTCGGAAAGTATTCAGACCCCTTGCCTTTTTCCACATTTTGTGACGTTACAGCCTTATTCTAAAATGGATTAAATAAAACAAATTCCTCATCAATCTACACACAATACCCCATAATGATAAAGAGAAAACGGGTTTTTAGACATTTTTACAAATGTATTAAATATAAAAAACAGATTCCTTATTTACATAAGTATTCAGACCCCTTTGCTATGAGACTCGAAATTGAGCTCATGTGCATCCTGTTTCCATTGATCATCCTTGAGATGTTTCTACAACTTGATTGGAGTTCATCTGTGTGAAATTCTATTGATTGGACATGATTTGAAAAGGCACACACCTGTCTATGTAAGGTCCCACAGTTGACAGTGCATGTCAAAGCAAAAACCAAGCCATGAGGTTGAAGGAATAGTCCGTAGAGCTTTGAGACAGGATTGTGTCGAGTCACAGATCTGGGGAAGAATACCAAAACATTTTTGCAGCATTGAAGATCCCCATGAACATAGTGGCCTCCATCATTCTTAAATGGAAGTTTGGAACCACCAAGACTCTTCCTAGAGCTGACCACCCAGCCAAACTGAGCAATCAGGGGAGAAGGGCCTTGATTAGGGAGGTGACCAAGACCCGATGGTCACTCTGACAGAGCTCCAGAGTTCATCTATGGAGATGGGGAAAACCCAGAAGGACAACCACCTCTGCAGCACTCCACCAATCAGGCCTTTATTACAAAGTGGCCAGACGGAAGCCACTCCTCAGTAAAAAGCACATGACAACCCGCTTGGAGTTTGTCAAAGGGCACCTAAAGACTCTCAGACCATGAGAAACAAGATTCTCTGATCTGATGAAACCAAGTTTGAAATGTTTGGCTTAAATGCCAAGCATCACATCTGGAGGAAACCTGGCACCATCCCTACGGTGAAGAATGGTGGTCGTGGCAGCACCATGCTGTTGGGATGTTTATCAGCGGCTGGGACTGGGAGACTAGTCAGGATAGAGGGAAAGATGAACGGAGCAAAGTACAGAGTGATCCTTGATGAAAACCTGCTCCAAAGCACTCGGGACCTCGGACTAGGGCAAAGGTTTACCTTCCAACAGGACAATGACCCTAACAGCCAAGACAACGCAGGAGTGGCTTTGGGACAGGTCTCTGAATGTCCTTGAGTGGCCCAGCCAGGGGCCTCAAACTCCTCTTTCTCTTCTGGTTTTGAGCCAGTTTGCGCTGTTCTGTGAAGGGAGTAGTACACAGTGTTGTACGAGATCTTCAGTTTCTTGGCAATTTCTCGCATAGAATAGCCTTCATTTCTCAGAACAAGAATAGACTGACGAGTTCCAGAAGAAAGTTATTTTGTTTCTAGCCATTTTGAGCCTGTAATCGAACCCACAAATGCTGATGCTCCAGATACACACCTGATCTAAAGAAGGCCAGTTTTATTGTTCTTTAATCAGAACAGGTGTCAGCTTCAATAGCCATTTACAACATTAACAATGTCTACACTGTATTTCTGATCAATTTGATGTTATTTGAATGGACAAAAAAAATTGCTTTTCTTTCAAAAACAAGGAGATTTGTAGGTGACCCCCCCCCCCCCCCCTCCCCAACTTTTGAACGGTAGTCTGTACAGATGGATAAGGTGTCATTACCTTGGACATAAAATAAATCGAACCATATTGAAGTTGTTGTTTTAATATAGGAGAGGAGGAATGTCCGTCTGTGTTTGAAGGGCACGCGGCCTAGCCTAGCCTAATCGTTCCAAGGCCTTTAGTGAGTGAAGGTCACAGCATTCTCACGTCTCAGAGCCATGGCATGAGGATTAGTTGCATTTACAGCTTTAAGCCTGTGATTAAAAAAAAAATAATAATAATAATGTTTTGTCACATTCGGATTTAGTTAGTAAATATGTTATTAACAGCTTAATGTTTTACCTTGTACCTGAACGCTATTCAACACTGGTGTTATTAGTTAGCCCACTTTGTTTTGAGGTAAGCTGTTTTAACTGTGGCTTTCTATTTCTCCTATGTTGTCCAGGAATCAGCCTAAGGTGAGCCCTTAACCAGGACAGTATTGTGAGTTAACAAAATCACTATTTAATCACTACTAAGGTTTTGTGTGTGTGTGTTCCTCAACTGGCTGTCATTTCTCCCCTCAGGTCTTTGCTTATGACCACTGTTTCTGGTCCATGGATGAGGCCGACACAGACAAGTTTGCAGGTTAGTTACATATCAAAATGTTGAATACATATTTTTTTTATTTTTTTATTCAATAACAAAATAATGCTCTGGGGTGAAGTTTCCCCAAGGTACAGACCTAGGATCAGATTTCCTTTGCCCAATCCTAACCTTAACCGTTGCTAAATGAACCCAGGAACTGCATCTAGGGGCAATTTCACACTACACCCAGGATAACAGGACAGAAGGACATATCCACAAAACCCAGTAGATGTCTTTATGAAATGTAGCTAAATTTGTCTAAATCAACCCTTATACAATAACGAAGTGGTTGTATAAACAAATAATTGGTGAAGTCCCAGTGTAAGGAGGCCTAATGCAGCAGATGACATGGAGTGAGTTTAGAATACCAAAATTAAAATCGCCCGAACTGTTAGCAACGAGCTAACCAAGCTAACAACAAACTCGCTAGCGTAGCTCACGTAGAACAATTCCAGTTGAAACTGGTCTGAGTTCACAATTTACATTTATTGACTTCCAAACCATGTACATAAACCTTTACTAGCCCTAATTGCGCTGTTTGTTTATACATCTCCCGTTGACATGACAACTGGGTCAGCGTTCCGAACCTTAGAATCGATCACATGATAACAGCCAATTCATTTTCATTGGCTGTTGCTTGCAACTAGTTGCACAAAATTGAAAAGATTCAATTGGATTTAACCAAGTAGCAGATGAGTTGTTTTATTAGTTGCAGGTGGGGTGTTTCACGAAGCAATCAAGAAGTAACTCTGCTGCAAGCAACTAAAATGTGTAAACTCCAGCCTTAGAACAGGTTTTGTACTAGTAGCACTGTGTTTCCTGGTCCCAGAGCGCTGCGTGGAGGGACTGGAAGCACTGTGTTTCCTGGTCCCAGAGCGCTGCGTGGAGGGACTGGAAGCACTGTGTTTCCTGGTCCCAGAGCGCTGCGTGGAGGGACTGGAAGCACTGTGTTTCCTGGTCCCAGAGCGCTGCGTGGAGGGACTGGAAGCACTGTGTTTCCTGGTCTCAGTGCTGCGTGGAGGGACTGGAAGCACTGTGTTTCCTGGTCTCAGTGCTGCGTGGAGGGACTGGAAGCACTGTGTTTCCTGGTCCCAGAGCGCTGCGTGGAGGGAAGCACTGTGTTTTCTGGTCCCAGAGCGCTGCGTGGAGGGAAGCACTGTGTTTCCTGGTCCCAGAGCGCTGCGTGGAGGGAAGCACTGTGTTTCCTGGTCCCAGAGCGCTGCGTGGAGGGACTGGAAGCACTGTGTTTCCTGGTCCCAGAGCGCTGCGTGGAGGGAAGCACTGTGTTTCCTGGTCCCAGAGCGCTGCGTGGAGGGAAGCACTGTGTTTCCTGGTCCCAGAGCGCTGCGTGGAGGGAAGCACTGTGTTTCCTGGTCCCAGAGCGCTGCGTGGAGTGGCTGGAAGCACTGTGTTTCCTGGTCCCAGAGCGCTGCATGGAGGGAAAAACAGGCTCTGTCTTTAACTGAACTAGTACACCTGTAGAAAGGAACAGACCTGGAGAACCAGCCTCTTGTCTTCAGGGAAGAGAAATCTCTGCCTTGGAGAAAGATCCACATATTCTATTGCAACTCAGTTGGAATGTAATGTGTGTCTCTCAGGTCAAGATGTCGTGTTCCAGTGCCTTGGAGAAAGTCTTCTGGACAATGCCTTCTTGGGCTATAACGCCTGTATCTTCGCTTATGGACAGACAGGTTGGTACCAGTCAATTAATCAAATGTATTTTATAAAGCCCTTTTTACATCAGCAGTTGTCACAAAGTTATATACAGATAGCCAGTCTAAAACCCCAAAGAACAAGCGATGCAGAAACATAGTGGCTAGGAAAAACTCCCTAGAAATGCGGGAACCTAGAAATGCGGGAACCTAGAAATGCGGGAACCTAGAAATGCGGGAACCTAGAAATGCAGGAACCTAGAAATGCGGGAACCTAGAAAGGCAGGAATTACCATATTAGAGTAGTTACTCAGATATTCAATAACACTCCATGTGACACACACTTCAAACTCAGTTCAAACACTTTTAGTCCAATTTATTCTTTTGCATTTTCTAAAAAAGAAATGCTTTTGGCCTGTGACTTAATTGGCAGTGCCTCACCTCTCTAACTTTGATTGGCTGAGCCCTCCTGATCCAGTGATTTAAAAAAAAAAAAAATTTCATTGGCTAAACTTCACTGATCCTCGGAATTTGATTTGTCTGTGTGCCCCCCACCAGGCTCTGGGAAGTCGTACACCATGATGGGTTCGTCAGAGCAGCCAGGTCTGATCCCGCGACTGTGCAGCTCTCTGTTTGACCGGACCCTACTGGAACAGAGGGAGGGAGAGAGCTTCACTGTCGAGGTCTCCTTTATGGAGATCTACAACGAGAAGGTTCGGGACCTACTGGATCCCAAAGGGTGAGGAGAACAGGAACTCAGTTTTTGTGATGATTTTTTATTTTTTTTATTTTATCCACATCAAGTTTTTAAAATGTTTTAATCCACAGTAAAAGACAGATAAACATGAGTAAAAGAGAGCCGTCCCTTTGCTACATCCTGGGTTAACACACTGAACACTAACATTCATATCGCTGCTTAGAGATGGTCTCTCTCACACGTGATGAAAACATTTATTCCAAGTGATCAAGGGTAGAAAAGGTGTTTTTTGTTGTTGTTGTCGTCGTCTGTAATGATAAAACCTGTCTGTTCTCAGAAGTCGTCAGGCCCTGCGAGTGAGAGAACACAAGGTGTTCGGGCCTTACGTTGATGGTCTGTCCCGTCTGGCTGTAGCCTGCTATAAGGTGCTCCTATACAGTTGTTTTAAGTCTTATATCATTTTGTTTACCTCTGTTGGCCCAGGTTGGTCTCATTGGAATACAATTTCTTTTTCAAGAGAGGACTGGTGTTGCTACTATATCTAAATGCTTACATTAGAGAGACCAGCCAATACTCTCTCTCTTTCTGTCTTTCTCTCGCTTTCTCTCTCGCTTTCTCTCTTTCTCTCTCTCTTTCTCTCTCTCTCTCTCTCTCTCTCTCTCTCTCTCTCTCTCTCTCTCTCTCTCTCTCTCTCTCTCTCTCTCTCTCTCTCTCTCTCTCTCTCTCTCTCTCTCTCTCTCTCTCTCTCTCTCTCTCTCTCTCTCTCTCTCTCTCTCTCTCTCTCTCTCTCTCTCTCTCTCTCTCTCTCTCTCTCTCTCTCTCTCTCTCTCTCTCTCTCTCTCTCTCTCTCTCTCTCTCTCTCTCTCTCTCTCTCTCTCTCTCTCTCTCTCTCTCTCTCTCTCTCTCTCTCTATCTCTCTCTCTCTCCTCTCTCTCTCTCTCTTCTCTCTCGCTATCTCCCTCTCTCTCGCTCTCTCTCTCTGCCTCTCTCTTTCTCTCTTTCTCTCTTTCTCTCTTTCTCTCTCTCTTTCTCTCTTTCTCTCTCTCTCTCTTTCTCTCTCTCTAGGACATAGAGTGTCTGATGTCAGAGGGTAACAAGTCTCGTACAGTAGCAGCCACCAATATGAACGAGGAGAGCAGCAGGTCCCACGCCGTCTTCAACATCATCCTCACACACACAGTCACGGACCTGGGTTCTGGGGTAGGTCCAACACACACAGTCCCGGGCCTGGGTTCTGGGGTAGGTCCAACACACACAGTCCCGGGCCTGGGTTCTGGGGTAGGTCCAACACACACAGTCACGGACCTGGGTTCTGGGGTAGGTCCAACACACACAGTCACGGTTCTGGGGTAGGTCCAACACACACAGTCCCGGACCTGGGTTCTGGGGTAGGTCCAACACACACAGTCCCGGACCTGGGTTCTGGGGTAGGTCCAACACACACAGTCCCGGACCTGGGTTCTGAGGTATGTGGTGTTTCGTAGAGCTCCATTTAGAGCCATGTGGTGTTTCGTAGAGCTCCATTTAGAGCCATGTGGGGTTTCGTAGAGCTCAGTTTAGAACCATGCGGTGTTTCGTAGAGCTCAGTTTAGAACCATGCGGTGTTTCGTAGAGTTCCATTTAGAGCCATGTGGTGTTTCGTAGACGAGTGGTGAGAAGGTCAGTAAGCTGAGTCTGGTGGATCTGGCCGGCAGTGAGAGAGCTGCTAAGACTGGAGCTACTGGAGAGAGAATGAAGGAAGGAAGCAACATCAACAAGTATGTTCTCTAGATCTTTCTCTCACCTCTCTCTCTCACCTCTCTCTCTCACCTCTCTCTCTCACCTCTCTCTCTCATATCTCTCCTCTCTCTCTCTCTCTCTCTCTCTCTCTCTCTCTCTCTCTCTCTCTCTCTCTCTCTCTCTCTCTCTCTCTCTCTCTCTCTCTCTCTCTCTCCTCTCTCCTCTCTCCTCTCTCCTCTCTCCTCTCACCTCTCACCTCTCACCTCTCACCTCTCTCTCAGCTCACTCTCTTACCTCTCTCCTCACCTCTCTCCACACCTCTCTCTGTTTCTCTCTCTCACACACCTCTCTCCCTCTCTCTCACCTCTTGCTCTTTCTCAAAATGTAACACACTTTGATGTCTTCATGTTTTTCTTAACATTCATTACTGTGTGGGTGTGGCCAGGTCTCTAAGCACACTGGGCTTGGTGATCTCAGCGCTGGCAGACCAAGGAGCAGGGAAGAACAAGACCAAGTTTGTTCCCTACAGAGACTCAGTTCTGACCTGGCTACTCAAGGTAGGCCTAGCCATAATTCCATTATATGGGTTATTACCGTTTCACATTCTCCAACTGTAACAGTATTGACCTGGTCTCTCCTTCCACACTACATACAGTACCAGTCAAAACTATGGAATAATGTAGTAACCAAAAAAAGTGAAGAATCTCAAATATAAAATATATTTTGATTTGTTTAACAAAGTAGCCACCCTTTGCCTTGACAGCTTTGCACACTCTTGGCATTCTCTCAACCTGCTTCATGAGGTAGTCACCTGGAATGCATTTCAATTAACAGGTGTGCTTTGTCGAAAGTTAATTTGTGGAATTTCTTTCCGTCCTAATGCGTTTAAGCCAGTTAGTTGTGTTGTGATGATAAGGTAGGGGTGGTTTACAGAATATAGCCCTGTTTGGTAAAAGACCAAGTCCATATTATGGCAAGAACAGCTCAAATAAGCGAAGAGAAACGACAGTCGCAAAAACCATCAAGCGCTATGATGAAACTGGCTCTCATGAGGACCGCCACAGGAAAGGAAGACCCAGAGTTACCTCTGCTGCAGAGGATAAGTTTATTAGAGTTACCAGCCTCAGAAATTGCAGCCCAAATAAATGCTTCACAGAGTTCAAGTAACAGACACATCTCAACATCAACTGTTTTTTACATTTTAGTTATTTAGCAGACGCTCTTATCCAGAGCGACTTACAGTAGTGAATGCATACATTTCATACATTTCATTTCATGCATTTTTTTTTGGTACTGGCCCCCCGTGGGAATCGAACCCACAACCCTGGCGTTGCACACACCATGCTGGCGTTGCAAACACCATGCTCTACCAACTGAGCCACAGGGAGCTGTTCAGAGCAGACTACGTGAATCAGGCCTTCATGGTCTAATTGCTGCAAAGAAACCACTACTGAAGGACACCAATAATAAGAAGAGACTTCCTTGGGCCAAGAAACACGAGCAATGGACATTAGGCCAGTGGAAATCTGTCCTTTTGGTCTGATGAGTCCAAATTTGAGATTTTTGGTTCCAACCACCGTGTCTTTGTGAGACGCAGAGTAGGTGAACGGATGATCTCTGCATGTGTGGTTCCCACCGTGAAGCATGGAGGAGGAGGTGTGGGGATGCATTGCTGGGGACACTGACAGTGATCTATTTAGAATTCAAGGCACACTTAACCAGCATGGCTACCATAGCATTCTGCAGTGATACGCCATCCCATCTGGTTTGTGCTTAGTGGGACTCTCATTTGTTTTTCAACAGGACAATGTACCAACACACCTCCAGGCTGTGTAAGGGCTATTTGACCAAGAAGGAGAGAGATGGAGTGTTGCATCAGATGACCTGGCCTCCACAATCACCCGACCTCAACCCAATTGAGATGGTTTGGGATGAGTTGGACTGCAGAGTGAAAAATCAGCAGTCAACAAGTGCTCAGCATATGTGGGAACTCCTTCCAGACTGTTGGAAAAGCATTCCAGGTGATGCTTGTTGAGAGAATGCCAAGAGTGTGCAAAACTGTCATCAAGGCAAAGGATGGCTACTTTGAAGAATCTAAAATGTATTTTAATTTGTTCAACACTTTTTGTTTACTACATGGTTCCATATGTGTTATTTCATATTTGTGATGTCTTCACTATTATTCTACAATGTAGAAAATAGTCCAAAATAAAAATTATTTAATGAGTAGGTGTGTCCAAACTTTTGACTGATACTGTATGTGGAAAAACTGTCTGTTTTTTAAATGGAGTAACCACATCTTCAGATTTCACATTCCTTGTGTCTTTTTCCTCCCTCTACAGGACAGTCTGGGTGGTAACAGCAGGACAGCCATGGTGGCCACGGTGAGTCCAGCAGCTGATAACTATGACGAGACGTTGTCCACGCTGCGCTACGCTGACCGGGCTAAGAGCATCGTCAACCACGCCGTCGTCAACGAAGACCCCAACGCACGCATCATCAGAGAGCTACGGGAGGAGGTGGAGAAACTACGAGACCAGCTCACTGAGGCTGAGGTACTGAACGGTTAATAATTATATAACAGGCATCCCCAGCTCACTGAGGCGGAGGTACACATCGACTGTGAACTTTACACAATGCTGCCATCTTGAACAGCTCTTATCTTGGTGAGACTAACATGGATTAATGATCAATGAAAACCTTTCAGCCTACTGATTAGTAGCTAACGGCTAGACTTAGAACACAGGTTGAATGGCTTGTGGGGGAGTGGCTTGTGGGGGAGTGGCTTGTGGGGGAGTGGCTTGTGGGGGAGTGGCTTGTGGGGGAGTGGCTTGTGGGGGAGTGGTTGAATGAGAGTAGTCTCGTTTTTACAGCCCCATCCCTCAGCTTAAGTGACTGTTGCTGGGTTGTGTGTCTTCTCTCTGTCAGTCTATAAAAGGCCCACATCTGAAGGAGAGGAATGTGTGTGTGTTATAATGGTTGTGTGTGTGTGTGTGTGAGTGAGTGAACAGCAGCTGGTGTGTGTGATATCTAATGTTAAGGAAGTCTCGAGGTTCTACTCACCTGAGTTAGAATACCTCATGATAAGCTGTAGACCATATTATTTACTAAGAGTTTATCTATATTTTCCATAGCTGTCTATTTACCATCACAAACCGATGCCTGCACTAAGACCGCACTCTACAAGCAAACTAACTCACAAACGCTACTATTACTGTTTATTATCTATCCTGTTGCCTAGTGACTTTAGCCCAACCTATACAGTGCCTTCGGAAAGTATTCAGACCCCTTGCCTTTTTCCACATTTTTTTATGTTACGGCCTCATCCTGAAATGGATTAAGTAAAATCAATTCCTCAATCTAAACACAATACCCCATAATGACAAAGAGAACTGGTTTTTAGACATTTTTGCAAATGTATTAAATATAAATACCTTATTTACATAAGTATTCAGCCCCTTTGCTATGAGACTCGAAATTGAGCTCAGGTGCTTCCTGTTTCCATTGATCATCCTTGAGATGTTTCTACAACTTGATTGGAGTCCACCTGTGGTACATTCAATTGATTGGACATGATTTGGAAAGGCACACACCTGTATGTAAGGTCCCACAGTTGACAGTGCATGTAGGAGCAAAAACCAAGTCTTGAAGTCGAAGGAATTGTCCGCAGAACTCCTAGACAGGTTTGTGTCGGCACAGATCTGGGGAAGGGTAACAAAAAGATGTCTACAGCATTGAAGGTCCCCAAGAACACAGTGGTCTCCATCATTCTTAAATGGAAGCTGTTTGGAACCAGACTCTTCCTAGAACTGTTGGCCGAGCCAAACTGAGCAATCGGGAGAGAATGTCCTTGGTCAAGGAGGTGACCAAGAACCCGATGGTCACTCTGACGGAGCTCCAGAGTTACTCTGTTGAGATGGCAGAACATTCCAGAAGGACAAACGTCTCTGCAGCTGTCCACCAATTAGGCCTTTATGGTAGAGAGGCCCGATTTGGAGTTTTCCAAAAGGCACCTAAAGAACTCCGACCATGAGAAACAAGATTCTTTGGTTTGATGAAACCAAAATTGAACTCTTTGGCCTGAATACCAAGCGACACATCTGAAGGGAACCTGGCACCATCTCTATGGTGAAGCATGGTGGTGGCAGCATCATGCTGTGGGGATGTTTTTCAGTGGCAGGGACTGGGAGACTAGTCAGGGTCGAGGCAAAGCCAGAGCCCGTACTTGAACCCGATCGAACATCTCTGGAGAGACCTGAAAATAGCTCTGCAGCAACGCACCCCATCCCATAGAGAGGATCTGCAGAGAAGAATGGGAGAATCTCCCCAAATACAGATGTGCCAAGCTTGTAGCGTCATACCCAAGAAGATGCTGTAATCGCTGCAAAGGTGTGTCGTGACGTGACTATTTTTAATTGTTACTCAATTTAAATTAATCATTTAACAATTAACTCATTAGGAATTTGGGGCGCAACGGGAGAAGTTGTTTAACAAGTTAGTATCTCCCGGCTTAAACTCTAAAGATATATAGATACAGTTGAAGGCGGAAGTTTACATACACCTTAGCCAAGTACATTTTAAACTCATTTTTTCACAATTCCTCACATTAAATCTTAGTAAAAAGTTCCTGTCTTAGGTCAGTTAGGATCACCACTTTATTTTAAGAATGTCAAATGTCAGAATAATAGTAGAGTGATTGATTTGAGCTTTTATTTCTTTCATCACATTCCCAGTGGGTCAGAAGTTTACATACACTCAATTAGTATTTGGTAGCATTGCCTTTAAATTGTTTAACTTGGGTCAAACGTTTCGGGTAGCCTTCCACAAGCTTCCCACAATAAGTTGGCTGAATTTTGGCCCATTCCTCCTAACAGAGCTGGTGTAACTGAGTCAGGTTTGTAGGCCTTCTTGCTCACACACGCTTTTTCAGTTCTGCCCACAAATTTGCAATATAGGATTAAGGTCAGGGCTTTGTGATGGACACTCCAATACCTTGACTTTGTTGTCCTTAAGCCATTTTGCCACAACTTTGGAAGTATGCTTGTGGTCATTGTCCATTTGGAAGACCCATTTGCGACCAAGCTTTAACTTCCTGACTGATGTCTTGAGATGTTGCTTCAATATATCCACATACTTTTCCTGCCTCATGATGCCATCAATTTTGTGAAGTGCACCAGTCCCTCCTGCAGCAAAGCACCCCCACAACACGATGCTGCCACCCCCGTGCTTCACGGTTGGGATGGTGTTCTTCAGGTTGCAAGCCTCCCCCTTTTTCCTCCAAATTTAACAATGGTCATTGTGGCCAAACAGTTCTGTTTTTGTTTCATCAGACCAGAGAACATTTCTCCAAAAAAGTACGATCTTTTTCCCAATGTGCAGTTGCAAAACGTAGTCTGGCTTTTATTTGGGCGGTTTTGGAGCCAGTGCCTTGTTCCTTGCTGAGCGGCCTGTCAGGTTATGTCGATATAGGACTCGTTTTACTGTGGATATAGATACTTTTGTACCTGTTTTTCCTCCAGCACAAGGTCCTTTGCTGCTGTTCTGGGATTGATTTATACTTTTCACACCAAAGTACGTTCATCTCTAGGAGACAGAACGTGTTTCCTCCCTGAGCGGTATGACGGCTGCGTGGTCCCATGGTGTTTATACTTGCGTACTATTGTTTGTACAGATGGACGTGGTACCTTCAGGCGTTTGGAAATTGCCCCCAAGGATGAACCAGACTTGTGGAGGTCTACAATTTATTTTCTGTGGTCTTGGCTGATTTCTTTAGATTTTCCCATGATGTCAAGCAAAGAGGCACTGAGTTTGAAGGTAGGCCTTGAAATACATCCACAGGTACACCTCCAATTGACTCAAATGATGTCAATTAGCCTATCAGAAGCTTCTAAAGCCATGACATCATTTTCTGGAATTTTCCAAGCTGTTTAAAGGCACAGTCAACTTAGTGTATGTAAACTTCTGACCCACTGGAATTGTGATACAGTGAAATAATCTGTCAGTAAACAATTGTTGGGAAAATGACTTGTGTCATGCACAAAGTAGATGTCCTAACCGACTTGCCAAAACTATAGTTTGTTCACAAGAAATTTGAGTTGTTGAAAAACGAGTTTTAATGACTCCAACCTAAGTGTATATAAACGTCTGACTTCAACTCTATCACTTACATGAATAACAGTCAATTATGAATTACCTCATCAATCTCATTCTGAACGTCGCATAATCCTTTGATTCGCAAGAAACCCAAGCCTTTCTGAATATTCAGTACTACACAAGCTGATTTAATCATTTATTTACTAACTAAATAATAACACAGAATACACATACAGTCGTGGCCAAAAGTTTTGAGAATGACACAAATATTAATTTTCACAAAGTCTGCTGCCTCAGTTTGTAAGATGGCAATTTGCATGTACTCCAGAATGTTATGAAGAGTGATCAGATGAATTGAAATTAATTGCAAAGTCCCTCTTTGCCATGCAAATGAACTGAATCCCCAAAAAAACATTTTCACTGCATTTCAGCCCTGCCACAAAAGGACCAGCTGACATCATGTCAGTGATTCCCTCGTTAACACAGGTGTGAGTGTTGACGAGGACAAGGCTGGAGATCACTCTGTCATGCTGATTGAGTTCGAATAACAGACTGGAAGCTTCAAAAGGAGGGTGGTGCTTGGAATCATTGTTCTTCCTCTGTCAATCATGGTTACCTGCAAGGAAACACGTGCCGTCATCATTGCTTTGCACATAAAGAGCCTCACAGGCAAGGATCTTGCAAAGTCATTTTCTCTGATGAATCCCCTTTCCGATTGTTTGGGGCATCCGGAAAAAGGTTGTCCTGGGAAGACAAGGTGAGTGCTACCATCAGTCCTGTGTCATGCCAACAGTAAAGCATCCCGAGACCATTCATGTGTGGAGTTGCTTCTCAGCCAAGGGAGTGGGTTCACTCACAATTTTGCCTAAGAACACAGCCAT
Organism: Salmo trutta; assembly: GCF_901001165.1. Taxonomy (NCBI): domain Eukaryota; kingdom Metazoa; phylum Chordata; class Actinopteri; order Salmoniformes; family Salmonidae; genus Salmo; species Salmo trutta. Next base: position 37,046,783 of record NC_042991.1, read on the forward strand.
GAATAAAGAATGGTACCAACACATCCTCCGAGAGCAACTTCTCCCAACCATCCAGGAACAGTTTGGTGACGAACAATGCCTTTTCCAACATGATGGAGCACCTTGCCATAAGGCAAAAGTGATAACTAAGTGGCTCTGGGAACAAAACATCGATATTTTGGGCTATGGCCAGGAAACTCCCCAGACCTTAATCCCATTGAGAACTTGTGGTCAATCCTCAAGAGGTGGGTGGACAAACAAATTCTGACAAACTCCAAGCATTGCTTATGCAAGAATGGGCTGCCATCAGTCAGGATGTGGCCCAGAAGTTAATTGACAGCATGCCAGGGCGGATTGCAGAGGTCTTGGAAAAGAAGGGTCAACACTGCAAATATTGACTCTTTGCATCAACTTCATGTAATTGTCAATAAAAGCATTTGACACTTATGAAATGCTTGTAATTATACTTCAGAATTCCATAGTAACATCTGACAAAAATATCTAAAGACACTGAAGTAGCAAACTTAGTGGAAATTAATATTTGTGTCATTCTTAAAACTTTTGGCCACGACTGTACACACTTACATGAGATAAAAGTCAATAGTGGGCTGACGAGATATGACGGTGTTACACATGGAGATGGAGGGGTAGGTAATGAGAGGGAGTAAGACAACACTTGGATACATTTGGAAGCTACGCTAAGGTAAATATTTATCGTTAGCACCCTAACCACTGGTTATTTGGATTAGAAATGTAATATATATTTATGAGTAGCTGTCCTTGATCGTCGTTACATCTCTGTTGAACTCGATGACTCCTATGGTGAAGTTGTCGATGTATGTAAGGCTCTGGTTTGTCCACCGGAAGTCACATTGTCCTTTGTAGAGCTTCTCTGGTAGTGGAGTGTTTGTTAGGAGAGATACTTCAGATGTACCAACGGTGGTCTGTGGGGATTCTCCTTCCCACCTTGTCTTTAGTCAAAGTTCTAGGTCCTCTTTTACATGCATCGCTGCAGACTTTGAATGTTTCTGGTCTCCTAGGTGAGGTTATCTTCTCTTATAGTGTTGAGCTTCGGAGTTTCTCACCATTTCAAAGTGTAGACTAACGTCTCACGTCTTTTGGTATCGATGATGGATTGATTGTTCAGGGTTCAGCTCCTGACTACACGCCAGTAGTAACCCGGCAATGTACGGGTCTCACCATTTTTAGCCGTGTAGCCACCACTCCACGCTGTCTGGTCTTGTAGTTTTAACCATTTGTAACGTTCAGCTCACTCTGTACGTCGGCTGGTCTGTAGAGTTGAATTCTTTAATGAGTCATTTTAAGCACTCTGGCTACTGACTGGGCGCAAGTTTATATGAAAAACAACTCATTTAGAAGGCAAAAATCACATTTTTATCTTCACGAAACTATGTTTAATAATATATTTTCTACCACATTTAGATGTAAACTTGATACATAGGATGCGTACACTTTCACAGTTACTTTGTCATACCATCCTTAATGACATCACAAAAGAATAAACCACATGACAGGATAATTCTTTAGATCCCCCATGGAACATTAATAACATTCCTGTGTTATGAATATTGTTCCAAAGGTCTTCTGTAGACAAAGGGATTTGTTTCCCAGTACTGCAGGGCAAGAAAGAGTTTCTGCAAACTATTTATTACCAGCTGTTAAGTCATAAACCCCCCCCCTTCGCTCTGGCTATCTGTCAAGCTGATCTCATGGCAGGTGCTTCAACAAAGTACTCAGTAAAGGGTCTGAATACTTGTGTAAATTTAATTATTATATTTTTTTTTTATAATTTTTTTTTTTATAAATTACTTTCTGAATACTTTCCGAAGAACTATATGTACATATCTACCTCCATTACCTCGTACCCCTGGACATGGACTCAGTACAGGTTCTCTGTGTAAATAGACAAGGTATTACCTCGTACCCCTGGACATGGACTCAGTACTGGTACTCTGTGTATATAGACAAGTTATCATTAGTCATTGTCTATGTTATTTTTCTCTTCTGTTTCTCTCTGCATTGTTGGGAAGGGCCTGTATTAAGCATTTCACTGTTAGTCTACACCTGTTATTTGACCAAGCATGTGATGAATTAAATGTTGATTTGTCTCTTCTCCCTGTCAGTCCATGAAGGCTCCAGATCTGAAGGACAGGCTGGAGGAATCAGAGAAGTTGATCCAGGAGATGACTGTTAGCTGGGAGCAGAAACTATGCAAGACTGAGGCAGTCGCTCAGGTAGCTACACGTACATTTCTCTGCTCTGTCCTGCTGTACTGATCGTTTTCTGTGTTTTTATTATGTTTCTTTCCTCACAAGCAGCTAGAATCTCTAGGTATCTCTCTCCTGTCTTTGACTGTCTACGACTGTTTTCTCCTGTCTACGGTTGTCTACTGTCTTCAATTGTCTACTCCTTTTTACTACTGTCCACTGTGTGTGTGTGTGTGTGTGTGTGTGTGTGCGCTGTAGGAGAGACAGAAACAGTTGGAGTCTCTAGGTATCTCTCTCCATTCCTCTATCTTCTATGTTGTGCTGTAGGAGAGACAGAAACAGTTGGAGTCTCTAGGTATCTCTCTCCAGTCGTCTGGCATCAGAGTGGTAGATGACAAGTGTTTCCTTGTCAACCTCAACGCTGACCCCGCCCTCAACGAACTGCTGGTCTACTACCTAAAGGTACCGTCAGCAACTTAACATCCTATTTACAGATCTTAAAGCTACAATCTGGGATTTTTTTTTCTTCATGGTAGTGATTAAGTCCCGTGTGTAGGATCACACGTGTGCGGGCTTGGCTGATGTAATAACGTATTAACCCACCTCTCTATGGTCTGTCCCATGTTTGTGTCCCGTGTGTAGGAGCACACGCGTGTGGGCTCTGCTGACTCTCAGGATATCCAGCTGTGTGGTATGGCCATCCACCCTGAGCACTGTGTCATCAATATCACTGCTGAGACTGGAGTGGTGCTCACACCACACTGCACCGCACGGTAGGGCTGCACACACACACGCACACACACACACCGCACGGTAGGGCTACACACACACACACACACACACACGGTAGAGCTACACACACACACACACACACCGCACGGTAGGGCTGCACACACCGCAACGCACGGTAGGGCTACACACACACACACACACACACACACTGCAACGCACGGTAGGGCTGCACACGCACACCGCAACACACGGTAGCTCTGCACACACACACACCGCAACGCACGGTAGGGCTACACACACACACACACCGCAACACACGGTAGGGCTGCACACACACACACACACACTGCAACGCACGGTAGGGCTACACACACACACCGCAACGCACGGTAGCGCTAAACATACACACACACACACACACACACATTGCAACGCACGGTAGGGCTACACACACACACCGCAACGCACGGTAGCGCTAAACATACACACACCGCCACGCATTGAACAAAACTGCTAGAACTACACCAACCTGCTATAGTTAGTTTCTGTCATATCTACTGTAATTAGTCATGACTGTCTCCGTCTCTGTCTGCAGCACGTGTGTGAACGGCTCTTCAGTCACCAACCCAGTCCAGCTTCACCATGGAGACCGCATCCTGTGGGGAAATAACCACTTCTTCAGGTTGAGTTTACAGATCAGCTGTCTCCCTCTACTAGAGTGACAGCTGTTGTGATCTATTGAAGCCATTCATGTCTATGCACAAACACTGTTGTTTTGGTCTAAGTCTCTCTCTCTCGCTCTCGCTCTCTCTCTCTCTCTCTCGCTCTCGCTCTCGCTCGCTCTTAGGATCAACCTGCCCAGACACCTGGCCCATGCGGGGGATGAGGAGGGTGGTGTGATGAAGAGTTGCCTCAGTACTGACCAGTTGGAGGTGGACTTTGATGCGGCCAGTGACGTCTCCAGCGAGGTCAGCTTCGGATATGATTTCGCCCAGACAGAGGTCATGATGAAAGGCATGGGCAACAACGGTGACAATTACATTTTACATTGTAGTCATTTTGCAGACACTCTTAGCCAGAGAGACTTCCATTGCATTCATCTAAGGTAGATACAGACATCCTGTTCAGAATGAGAAGTTTATATTCAGCTCAGCAGTCTGTTCACAGCAGTCCCTCCCCCTCCTCCCTCCCTCTCAGACCCCATGCAGTCTGTCCTCCAGACGTTGGAGCGACAGCACGAGGAGGAGAAGAGGACGGCTCTGGAGCGCCAGAGACAGATGTACGAGCAGGAGCTGCAGCAGCTGAGGAAGCGGCTCCCTTCTGCAGAGAAACACACCCTGCTGCTGCAGAGCCCTGGGCCTGCAGGCCTGGAGCCAGCCGGACCCTCAGCAGCAGCATCGCTCGCATCATCACCCTGCGCCCAGACACGCATGCGCCGCTGGAGCGAGGACAGGTGAGGGGTCAAGAGTTAAACGGCCACGGAACAAGTTACTTTGACACAACTCCCCATACATACTGAATCAGCAGGAATCATCTAGATCATCACATAGTAACTGACAGGTTGGTCCAAATATCTCCGTGCTGTAGAGAGGCGGTGATGACTCGGAACAGATCGTCAGAGCTAACCTGCTGGTCCTGAAACCATCCCTAACCCTCTGTCTCTTTCTCCGTGCTGTAGAGAGGCCATGATGACTCGTAGCCTGCGTAGACTGAGGGAACAGATCGTCAGAGCTAACCTGCTGGTGCAGGAGGCTGGCTTCATAGCTGAGGAACTCAACAAGAGGACAGACTACCTGGTCACACTGCAAATACCTGCTGCTAACCTCAATGCCAACAGAAAGGTGTGTGTGTGTGTGTGTGTGTGTGTGTGTGTGTGTGTGTGTGTTAGAGGTCGACCGATTAATCGGAATGGCCGATTTTAATTAGGGCCGATTTCAAGGGAACAGTGGGTTAACTGCCTTGTTCAGGGGCAGAACGACAGATTACTACCTTGTCAGCTCAGGGATTCAATCTTGCAACTTTACGGTTAACTAGTCCAACACTCTAACCACCTGCTTTATATTGCACTCCACGAGGTTACGCGAATGCAGTAAGAAGCCAAGGTAAGTTGCTAGCTAGCATTAAACTTATCTTAGAAAAAACAATCAATCAATCATAATCACTAGTTAAATACCGTAAATTCCGGACTATAAGCCGCAACTTTTTGCTTAGGTACACGTTGCTCCAACCATAAACATCAATGCCTTTCTTAAAATCAATACACAAGTATATATTTTTAAACCTGCATATTTAGTTAATATTGCTTGCTAACATGAATTTCTTTTAACTATGGAAAATGTGTCACTTCTCTTGTAAACAGAGTCAGGGTATATGCAGCAGTTTGGGCCGCCTGGCTCGTTGCGAACTAATTTGCCAGAATTTTACGTAATTATGACATAACATTTAAGATTGTGCAATGTAACAGGAATAACGTTTTGTTTTCGAGATGATAGTTTCCGGATTCGACCATATTAATGACCTAAGGCTCGTATTTCTGTGTGTTATTATGTTATAATTAAGTCTATGATTTGATAGAGCAGTCTGACTGAGCGGTGGTAGGCAGCAGCAGACTCGTAAGCATTAATTCAAAATAGCACTTTCGTGCATTTTGCAAGCAGCCCTTCGCAATGCATTGCGTTGTTTATGACTTAAAGCCTATCTGCTCCTGAGATGAGGCTGGTGTAACCGATGTGAAATGGCTAGCTAGTTAGCCAGGTGCGCACTAATAGCGTTTCAATCGTCACTCGCTCTGAGACTTGGAGTAGTTGTTCCCCTTCCTCTACATGGGTAACGCTGCTTCGAGGGTGGCTGTTGTCGATGTGTTACTGGTTCGAGCCCAGGTAGGAGCGAGGAGAGGGACGGAAGCTATACTGTTACACTGGCAATAATAAAGTGCCTATAAGAACATCCAATAGTCAAAGGTATATGAAATACAAATCGTATAGAGAGAAATAGTCCTATAACTCCTATAATAACTACAACCTAAAACTTCTTACCTGGGAATATTGAAGACTCATGTTAAAAGGAACCACCAGCTTTCATATGTTCTCATGTTCTGAGCAAGGAACTTAAACGTTAGCTTTTTTACATGGCACATATTGCACTTTTACTTTCTTCTCCAACACTTTGTTTTTGCATTATTTAAACCAAATTGAACATGTTTATTTATTTGAGGCTAAATTGATTTTATTGATGTATTATATTAAGTTAAAATAAGTGTTCATTCAGTATTGTTGAAATGGTCATTTACCAATAAATAAATAAAAAAATCGGCCGATTTAATCGGTGGCGGGGTTTTGGGGGGGGGGGGTCCTCCAATAATCGGTATCGGTGTTCAAAAATCATAATCGGTCGACCTCTAGTGTGTGTAAGAGGGGGAAAGTTCTGTGTTTGTGTGTTTGACTGACTGCGCAGTAACTACCATGAAAACACTATCAGCTTTACAGTACACAGTCAGACAAATACTGACAAAAGTGCTGTGTGTCTCTACATTGCTTTCATGTGAGGTGTTGCAGTGGGTTGTGTCTCTCTCTCTCCCTCTCCCTCTGCCTCTCCCTCTGCCTCTCTCTCTCTCTCTGCCTCTCTCTCTCTCTCTCTCTCTCTCTCTCTGCCTCTCTCTCTCTCTCTCTCTGCTCTCTCTCTCTCTCTCTCTCTCTCTCTCTCGCTTCTCTCTCTCTCTCTCCTCTCTTCTCTCTCTCTCTGCCTCCTCTCTCTCTCTCCTCTCTTCTCTCGCTCTCCTCTGCTCTCTCTCTGCCTCTCTCTCTCTCTCGTCTCTGCTCTCTCTCTCTCTCTCTCTGCCTCTCTCTCTCTCTCTCTCGCTCTCTCTCTCTCTCTGCCTCTCTCTCTCTCTCTCTCTGCTCTCTCTCTCTCTCTCTCTGCCTCTCTCTCTCTCTCTCTCTGCCTCTCTCTCTTCTCTCTCTCTCTCTCTCTCTCTCTCTCTCTCTGCCTCTCTCTCTCCTCTGCCTCTCTCTCTCTCTCTGCCGCTCTCTCTCTCTCCCTCCCTCTCTCAGTCCACCTATATCAATGGTTCATTTTCTTCCCCTCATGCTTTAAACTGTGGAATACCGCAGGGCAGCTGCCTTGGGCCACTTCTTTTTACTTAATATGCACTGCTCAAAAAAATAAAGGGAACACTTAAACAACACAATGTAACTCCAAGTCAACCACACTTCTGTGAAATCAAACTGTCCACTTAGGAAGCAACACTGATTGACAATACATTTCACATGCTGTTGTGCAAATGGAATAGACAACAGGTGGAAATTATAGGCAATTAGCAAGACACCCCCAATAAAGGAGTGGTTCTGCAGGTGGTGACCACAGACCACTTCTCAGTTCCTATCATTCCTGGCTGATGTTTTGGTCACTTTTGAATGCTGGCGGTGCTTTCACTCTAGTGGTAGCATGAGACGGAGTCTACAACCCACACAAGTGGCTCAGGTAGTGCAGCTCATCCAGGATGGCACATCAATGCGAGCTGTGGCAAGAAGGTTTGCTGTGTCTGTCAGCGTAGTGTCCAGAGCATGGAGGCGCTACCAGGAGACAGGCCAGTACATCAGGAGACGTGGAGGAGGCCGTAGGAGGGCAACATCCCAGCAGCAGGACCGCTACCTCTGCCTTTGTGCAAGGAGGAGCAGGAGGAGCACTGCCAGAGCCCTGCAAAATGACCTCCAGCAGGCCACAAATGTGCATGTGTCTGCTCAAACGGTCAGAAACAGACTCCATGAGGGTGGTATGAGGGCCTGACGTCCACAGGTGGGGGTTGTGCTTACGGCCCGTGCAGGACGTTTGGCATTTGCCAGAGAACACCAAGATTGGCAAATTCGCCACTGGCGCCCTGTGCTCTTCACAGATGAAAGCAGGTTCACACTGAGCACGTGACAGACGTGACAGTCTGGAGACGCCGTGGAGAACGTTCTGCTGCCTGCAACATCCTCCAGCATGACCGGTTTGGCGGTGGGTCAGTCATGGTGTGGGGTGGCATTTCTTTGGGGGGCCGCACAGCCCTCCATGTGCTCGCCAGAGGTAGCCTGACTGCCATTAGGTACCGAGATGAGATCCTCAGACCCCTTGTGAGACCATATGCTGGTGCGGTTGGCCCTGGGTTCCTCCTAATGCAAGACAATGCTAGACCTCATGTGGCTGGAGTGTGTCAGCAGTTCCTGCAAGAGGAAGGCATTGATGCTATGGACTGGCCCGCCCGTTCCCCAGACCTGAATCCAATTGAGCACATCTGGGACATCATGTCTCGCTCCATCCACCAACGCCACGTTGCACCACAGACTGTCCAGGAGTTGGCGGATGCTTTAGTCCAGGTCTGGGAGGAGATCCCTCAGGAGACCATCCGCCACCTCATCAGGAGCATGCCCAGGCGTTGTAGGGAGGTCATACAGGCACGTGGAGGCCACACACACTACTGAGCCTCATTTTGACCTGTTTTAAGGACATTACATCAAAGTTAGATCAGCCTGTAGTGTGGTTTTCCACTTTAATTTTGAGTGTGACTCCAAATCCAGACCTCCATGGGTTGATAAATTGGATTTCCATTGATTATTTTTGTGTGATTTTGTTGTCAGCACATTCAACTATGTAAAGAAAAAATTATTTAATAATATTATTTCATTCATTCAGATCTAGGATGTGTTATTTTAGTGTTCCCTTTATTTTTTGAGCAGTGTATATACCAACAACCTTCCTTATGCCTTATCTGAAACTCAAGCTACTATATTTGCAGATGATACTACAATTTATACATCAAGACAATCAGTTCAATAGGTACAGCAAGCTCTACAAGTAGATCTGGGAAATATCAGGGAGTGGGTTTTCCCGGAACAAACTCGTTTTAAACACCAAGAAAACCAGGGTTATGCTGGTCTGTTCCACCAGGAAAAGGCCAACACATCATGGGATACAATTAAGTATGAGGGGGGGGGACAAATTGAGGAAGTGGCAGAAACCAAACTCTAGGAGTGCAGCATGACAACTGCTTATCATGGTCGCCTCAAATAACTCATCTATGTAAAAAAATATATATATATATTAAAATTGCATGCATGATCAAAATGATGGCTAAATATTTACCAGGAAAGATTCTTAAGCAAATAACCCAAGCATTTATTGGGAGTCAGGTGAACTACTGTTCTGTGATCTGGGGAAATACAACAGCAGGTGAAATTAGGAGGCTGCAGATTAATTGGGGCGGCAGGTAGCCTAGCGGTTAGAGCGTTGGACTAGTAACTGGAAGGTTGCAAGATCGAATCCCCGAGCTGACAAGGTACAAATCTGTCATTCTGCCCCTGAACAAGGCTAGTTAAATAAAGGTAAAATAAATTAAACGGAACAAAGCAGCAAGCATTGTTTTTAAGGTAGAGATATGGTTCTTCTGTTGTAGTCATGCACAATGCTCTTGGTTGATCATCAATCAACAAGATAATTGAAAGAAACATGCTTATTGTATTTCACCAATGTACACCATTTAAAAACGGCCAAACTGTATTCACAACCGTATTCAGTTGGTAAGAGACAGACATTCAGTAATTACTAGGAATAGATTGTCCATCTATGTGTTATCCAGACAGAAAAGAGAAATAGGCAAAATAACATGACAATTTTAGAGCAGTAAAGAAATTGAATAATATATCTCAGCAAACCAGAAACCTTTCAATATATAAATTCAAACAATACTTTAAAACCATTTTAAATCTAATACATAGGAAAGTTGTGCAGGACAATGGTAGATGAAGGAATCATTACATTTTTACATTTTAGTCATTTAGCAGACGCTCTTATCCAGAGCGACTTGCATACATACATTTTTTACATACATAGCATGCGTGAGTGCATACATTTTTTTTGTTTTTATGTTTTTACTTTTTTTTTTGTACTGGCCCCCCGTGGGAATCGAACCCACAACCCCGGCGTTGCAAACACCATGCTCTACCAACTGAGCCACAATAGACTGTTAGAGTATTTATCTGGTTAATATGTTAGTGTATTATGTCTGTTTGTAACAGCGTGTTATATGTGAAAATGTGATCCTATTATAAATTTGTGTTTTTAAGGACTTTTGGAAGATTAGTCCAAATGAGGACTAAAAGAGATCCTAATAATATCTGTCTTCCCTCTCCAGCGTGACGCTGTGCTGAGTGAGCCCGCGGTGGAGGTGAGGCGTAAGGGGAAAGGGAAGCAGATCTGGGCTCTGGAGAAGATGGAGAACAGACTGGTGGACATGAGAGAACTGTACCAGGAATGGAAAGACCACGACGAAGACAACCCTGTGAGTTTACAACCTGTGTGTGTGTGTGTGTGTGTGTGTGTGTATATCTATCTCTCTATCTAGTTCATTTTAGCATAATGTAAACGAACAGTATCCTTTCAGTTGAGCTTACTAGCTCTTCACCTGTCTTCTGGAAGTTGATGCTGTTGCTATGCAACCTCTTGCTAGCTAGTTAGCGTAACAAATGACTAGTTAAGACATTTTACGACTTCGGGTGTGTTCTTAAATTCAATCTGGAGTGCCAGAGTGCGCTCGTAAATTCAGAGCGTTGTCAGATTGTTCGTTTATAAATTCAGAGCGTTGGCAGATTGTTTGTTTATAAATTCAGAGCGTTGTCAGATTGTTTGTTTGTTTTATAAATTCAGAGCGTTGTCAGATTGTTTGTTTGTTTTATAAATTCAGAGCGTTGTCAGATTGTTTGTTTATAAATTCAGAGCGTTGTTTGTTTATAAATTCAGAGCGTTGTTTGTTTATAAATTCAGAGCGTTGTTTGTTTATAAATTCAGAGCGTTGTTTGTTTATAAATTCAGAGCGTTGTTTGTTTATAAATTCAGAGCGTTTGTTTATAAATTGAGCGTTGTTTGTTTATAAATTCAGAGCGTTGTTTGTTTATAAATTCAGAGCGTTGTCAGGTTGTGTGTTTATAAATTCAGAGCGTTTTGCTCTCTGAGCGCACACTGGACACTCAGGCCGAGGAGTAGGTTTGATTTTAGTTCTGACCTTACAACGGCAGTCAAGCACCCAGGCTAACGTTGGCTAGCTTGCTAACTACTTCCAGACACAAACGAGACCACTCTGACCATTTTACTCTCCCTAGCAGAGCTGGTTAGACTGTTTTCATGTTATCCAGAACGTTGGTGACTGTACCTGTGCTGCTGGCAACTATTTAATTATGCTTTTTTTCCGCCATTTTCTTCACATCTGAAAATGTGAAGCCACACCCATTTCCTAAATAATTGCATTATGGGCCATAAAGTACGGAAATAGTGTCCGCTGAGTGTATACTTCATATTTTGGCGAATTTAGCACAACATCCGGGAACTTTTTGGCATACTAACTGTATCCATACTATGACCAGTAAGCATACTATTTACTTAATTCACGTCACAAATAGTAGGGTTAGTATGAGTATTCGAACAGAGCTCAGGTGTAAGGCCAACATAATGACCTACTTCCACCATATTGTTTTCACTGGTCAAGTCTTCCAATCATTTCAGATGAAGGAGAGCGTTTTAATTTTTTTTTTTTATAAAAGTGGATAGTGCCCAAGTCTACTGTCTACTGCCTCACCCTGTCTCCCTCTCTCCTCTCCCTTCCCCTCTCTCCTCTCCCTTCCCCTCTCTCCTCTCCCCCCGTCTCTCCCTTCCCCTCTCCTCCTCTCCCCCCATCTCTCCCTTCTCCTCTCTCTCCCTTCCCCTCTCCTCCTCTCTCTCCCTTCCCCTCTCTCCTCTCCCCCGTCTCTCCCTTCCCCTCTCTCCTCTCCCCCGTCTCTCCCTTACCCTCTCTCCTCTCCCCCCGTCTCTCCCTTCCCCTCTCCTCCTCTCTCCCCCTGTCTAGGTGATGCGTTCTTACTTCAAGCGTGCCGACCCGTTCTTCGACGAGCAAGAGAACCACAGTCTTATAGGAGTGGCCAACGTGTTTCTGGCCTGTCTCTTCTACGACGTCAAGCTGCAATACGCTGTACCTATCATCAACCAGAAGGGAGAGGTGTGTGTGTGTGTTCATTCTATGGCATTAAGCTGCAGTGCCCGTCATCAATCAGATCATGTGGGTGACATGTCAGACCAATATACTAAATGTTCAGTCATTAGTTAACCCTTTACACTCGTACCCGTATACAGGTTGAACATGGCAGAATTGGACATAAATGCCTACATTTGGAGCTCAGTGGCTGTACAGTAACATGCTATAGATGACGTCAGAGCTCAGTGGCTGTACAGTAACATGCTATAGATGAGGTCAGAGCTCAGTGGCTGTACAGTAACATGCTATAGATGACGTCAGAGCTCAGTGGCTGTACAGTAACATGCTATAGATGACGTCAGAGCTCAGTGGCTGTACAGTAACATGCTATAGATGATGTCAGAGCTCAGTGGCTGTACAGTAACATGCTATAGATGATGTCAGGGGCTGTACAGTAACATGCTATAGATGATGTCAGGGGCTGTACAGTAACATGCTATAGATGATGTCAGTGACTGTACAGTAACATGCTATAGATGACGTCAGGGGCTGTACAGTAACATGCTATAGATGACGTCAGGGGCTGTACAGTAACATGCTATAGATGATGTCAGAGCTCAGTGACTGTACAGTAACATGCTATAGATGATGTCAGAGCTCAGTGGCTGTACAGTAACATGCTATAGATGAGGTCAGGGGCTGTACAGTAACATGCTATAGATGACGTCAGGGGCTGTACAGTAACATGCTATAGATGACGTCAGAGCTCAGTGGCTGTACAGCAACATGCTATAGATGATGTCAGAGCTCAGTGGCTGTACAGTAACATGCTATAGATGAGGTCAGAGCTCAGTGGCTGTACAGTAACATGCTATAGATGACGTCGGAGCTCAGTGGCTGTACAGTAACATGCTATAGATGACGTCAGAGCTCAGTGGCTGTACAGTAACATGCTATAGATGATGTCAGAGCTCAGTGGCTGTACAGTAACATGCTATAGATGATGTCAGGGGCTGTACAGTAACATGCTATAGATGATGTCAGAGCTCAGTGGCTGTACAGTAACATGCTATAGATGATGTCAGAGCTCAGTGGCTGTACAGTAACATGCTATAGATGATGTCAGAGCTCAGTGGCTGTACAGTAACATGCTATAGATGATGTCAGAGCTCAGTGGCTGTACAGTAACATGCTATAGATGATGTCAGAGGCTGTACAGTAACATGCTATAGATGACATCAGAGCTCAGTGACTGTACAGTAACATGCTATAGATGATGTCAGAGCTCAGTGGCTGTACAGTAACATGCTATAGATGATGTCAGAGCTCAGTGGCTGTACAGTAACATGCTATAGATGATGTCAGAGCTCAGTGGCTGTACAGTAACATGCTATAGATGATGTCAGAGCTCAGTGGCTGTACAGTAACATGCTATAGATGACGTCAGAGCTCAGTGGCTGTACAGTAACATGCTATAGATGACGTCAGAGCTCAGTGGCTGTACAGTAACATGCTATAGATGACGTCAGAGCTCAGTGGCTGTACAGTAACATGCTATAGATGACGTCAGAGCTCAGTGGCTGTACAGTAACATGCTATAGATGACGTCAGGGGCTGTACAGTAACATGCTATAGATGACGTCAGGGGCTGTACAGTAACATGCTATAGATGATGTCAGAGCTCAGTGGCTGTACAGTAACATGCTATAGATGATGTCAGAGCTCAGTGGCTGTACAGTAACATGCTATAGATGATGTCAGAGCTCAGTGACTGTACAGTAACATGCTATAGATGATGTCAGAGCTCAGTGGCTGTACAGTAACATGCTGATGATGTCAGGGGCTGTACAGTAACATGCTATAGATGATGTCAGGGGCTGTACAGTAACATGCTATAGATGACGTCAGGGGCTGTACAGTAACATGCTATAGATGACGTCAGAGCTCAGTGGCTGTACAGTAACATGCTATAGATGACGTCAGGGGCTGTACAGTAACATGCTATAGATGACGTCAGGGGCTGTACAGTAACATGCTATAGATGACGTCAGAGCTCAGTGGCTGTACAGTAACATGCTATAGATGTCAGAGCTCAGTGGCTGTACAGTAACATGCTATAGATGACGTCAGAGCTCAGTGGCTGTACAGTAACATGCTATAGATGACGTCAGAGCTCAGTGGCTGTACAGTAACATGCTATAGATGATGTCAGAGCTCAGTGGCTGTACAGTAACGTGTGAGGGAAATGTTTTGTTGTCTGAGTGAGGGAAATGTTGTAAATTTAAGAGGAGTCTATTTTTTTATTATAATCCTGTTGTAGATTATTATAAATACCGCTTTGATGTCATACAAACAAGCCAAACACCTGTGAGTCCAAATATGCATTTCACATTTCCAAATAATACAACGCACGTCATATACAGTGTCAACATTTATAATCACTATGTTAGATGTACAGTTATATGACGACATGGTGTCATACTCTGGGTTGTTCTGAACACCATGAGCCTGTTAGATGTACAGTTATATGACGACATGGTGTCGTACTCTGGGTTGTTCTGAACACCATGAGCCTGTTAGATGTACAGTTATATGACGACATGGTGTCGTACTCTGGGTTGTTCTGAACACCATGAGCCTGTTAGATGTACAGTTATATGATGACATGGTGTCATACTCTGGGTTGTTCTGAACACCATGAGCCTGATTGTCTTGTCACACACACCTGAATCCTCTCAGGACTCCTTTCTATGGCCACCAAAGTGATGATCTGTTTCCCTGAATTACATGTGAAAGTCTAACACTGTAATATCATATTTTAGAACTTAGCTAGTCATGTTGGCAATAGAACAAGCTTTCACATGATGCCCACCTGATTGTGATTTATAATGGTCCGTTTTTGGATTGCCTAAACAACAGTTGTGAGGATGCTGGGATGTGTCCCAAACAATACAACTACAAGTGTGCTGCTCTAGTTCCTCAACGACTCAGCTAGGAGAGCTCAAAAAACACAACGTCTAGTTGAAGACTCTCCTTTTGAGTCGTAAAAGTGCATTGAAATGACTTAGGAACCTTGTACACTTTGGAGAGGTGTGAGTCCACCAGTTAGTCCTCTCACTCAATCCCTTGTTATTTCTTTGTCTTATGTTGCACCTACTCCACATTTATGTTGCACCTACTCCACATTTATGTTGCACCTACTCCACATTTATGTTGCACCTACTCCACATTTATGTTGCACCTACTCCACATTTATGTTGCACCTACTCCACATTTCCCAGGAATATTATTTAGTTACTGAAAATATCCAGAATATTTTCAGATTTCGTTATCAACAAATGTGGCGAAAAGTACAGTTAAATGTAAAATGCACATGAAATCAACAGTGTAAAGTTTGGATTCAGTCTTTTGTCAGGTGAACTGTTGTGTCCTCACCTTTTTGATCTAATCATTTTCCCATGACCTCCAAACTGTTCCCTTTTCCCAATTGCTACCATGGTTATGCATTTTCAGATGTCTTCTGTAAGAAACATTTCAATTTATCCCTATCCATGTAGGCCAATTCCCCCCTGAGTGTAAAGGGTTAATGAGATTGTGTGTCTTTCTCGCCGTTAGGTGGCAGGACGTCTCCATGTAGAGGTGTGGCGGGGGAACGAGGGGCTGGAGGATGGAGAGACCCGTAAAATGGAGTGTGTGGTAAGAGATTTCAACAGAGACACTGAAACCTCCGGGTCCTGAAGCACGTACTGAGAAAAAAAAACGATCAAATTGCATTTGTCACATGCGCCGAATACACCTGTTGTAGACCTTTACAGTGAAATGCTTACTGACAAGCCCTTATTAACCAACAATGCAGTTTTAAGAAAATGCAAACAACAAAAAGTAAGAGATAAGAACAACAAATAATTAAAGAGCAGCAGTAAATAACAATAGCGGGGCTATATACAGGGTGTTACGGTACAGAGTCAATGTGGAGGCTATATACAGGGTGTTACGGTACAGAGTCAATGTGGAGGCTATATACAGGGGGGTACCGGTACAGAGTCAATGTGGAGGCTATATACAGGGTGTTACGGTACAGAGTCAATGTGGAGGCTATATACAGGGTGTTACGGTACAGAGTCAATGTGGAGGCTATATACAGGGGTACCGGTACAGAGTCAATGTGGAGGCTATATACAGGGGGTACCGGTACAGAGTCAATGTGGAGACTATATCCAGGGTGTTACGGTACAGAGTCAATGTGGAGGCTATATACAGGGTGTTACGGTACAGAGTCAATGTGGAGGCTATATACAGGGGGACCAGTACAGAGTCAATGTGGAGGCTATATACAGGGTGTTACGGTACAGAGTCAATGTGGAGGCTATATACAGGGTGTTACGGTACAGAGTCAATGTGGAGGCTATATACAGGGGGACCGGTACAGAGTCAATGTGGAGGCTATATACAGGGGGACCGGTACAGAGTCAATGTGGAGGCTATATACAGGGATACCGGTACAGAGTCAATGTGGAGGCTATATACAGGGGGTACTGGTACAGAGTCAATGTGGAGGCCATATACAGGGTGTTACGGTACAGAGTCAATGTGGAGGCCATATACAGGGTGTTACGGTACAGAGTCAATGTGGAGGCTATATACAAGGGGTACTGGTACAGAGTCAATGTGGAGGCTATATACAGGGTGTTACGGTACAGAGTCAATGTGGAGGCTATATACAGGGTGTTACGGTACAGAGTCAATGTGGAGGCTATATACAGGGTGTTACGGTACAGAGTCAATGTGGAGGCTATATACAGGGGGTACCGGTACAGAGTCAATGTGGAGGCTATATACAGGGATACCGGTACAGAGTCAATGTGGAGACTATATACAGGGGTGTTACGGTACAGAGTCAATGTGGAGACTATATACAGGGTGTTACGGTACAGAGTCAATGTGGAGGCTATATACAGGGTGTTACGGTACAGAGTCTATGTGGAGGCTATATACAGGGGATACTGGTACAGAGTCAATGTGGAGGCTATATACAGGGGGTACTGGTACAGAGTCAATGTGGAGGCTATATACAGGGTGTTACGGTACAGAGTCAATGTGGAGGCTATATACAGGGTGTTACGGTACAGAGTCAATGTGGAGGCTATATACAGGGTGTTACGGTACAGAGTCAATGTGGAGGCTATATACAGGGTGTTACGGTACAGAGTCAATGTGGAGGCTATATACAGGGGGGTACCGGTACAGAGTCAATGTGGAGGCTATATACAGGGGTACCGGTACAGAGTCAATGTGGAGACTATATCCAGGGTGTTACGGTACAGAGTCAATGTGGAGGCTATATACAGGGGGACCGGTACAGAGTCAATGTGGAGGCTATATACAGGGGGACCGGTACAGAGTCAATGTGGAGGCTATATACAGGGATACCGGTACAGAGTCAATGTGGAGGCTATATACAGGGGGTACTGGTACAGAGTCAATGTGGAGGCCATATACAGGGTGTTACGGTACAGAGTCAATGTGGAGGCCATATACAGGGTGTTACGGTACAGAGTCAATGTGGAGGCTATATACAAGGGGTACTGGTACAGAGTCAATGTGGAGGCTATATACAGGGTGTTACGGTACAGAGTCAATGTGGAGGCTATATACAGGGTGTTACGGTACAGAGTCAATGTGGAGGCTATATACAGGTGTTACGGTACAGAGTCAATGTGGAGGCTATATACA
Source organism: Salmo trutta (assembly GCF_901001165.1). NCBI lineage: Eukaryota > Metazoa > Chordata > Actinopteri > Salmoniformes > Salmonidae > Salmo > Salmo trutta. The sequence continues at coordinate 37,064,453 of NC_042991.1, forward strand.
GGGTGTTACGGTACAGAGTCAATGTGGAGGCTATATACAGGGTGTTACCGGTACAGAGTCAATGTGGAGGCTATATACAGGGTGTTACGGTACAGAGTCAATGTGGAGGCTATATACAGGGTGTTACGGTACAGAGTCAATGTGGAGGCTATATACAGGGGGTACCGGTACAGAGTCAATGTGGAGACTATATCCAGGGTGTTACGGTACAGAGTCAATGTGGAGGCTATATACAGGGTGTTACGGTACAGAGTCAATGTGGAGGCTATATACAGGGGGACCAGTACAGAGTCAATGTGGAGGCTATATACAGGGTGTTACGGTACAGAGTCAATGTGGAGGCTATATACAGGGGGACCGGTACAGAGTCAATGTGGAGGCTATATACAGGGTGTTACGGTACAGAGTCAATGTGGAGGCTATATACAGGGTGTTACGGTACAGAGTCAATGTGGAGGCTATATACAGGGTGTTACGGTACAGAGTCAATGTGGAGGCTATATACAGGGGGTACCGGTACAGAGTCAATGTGGAGGCTATATACAGGGATACCGGTACAGAGTCAATGTGGAGACTATATACAGGGTGTTACGGTACAGAGTCAATGTGGAGACTATATACAGGGTGTTACGGTACAGAGTCAATGTGGAGGCTATATACAGGGTGTTACGGTACAGAGTCTATGTGGAGGCTATATACAGGGGATACCGGTACAGAGTCAATGTGGAGGCTATATACAGGGGGTCCTGGTACAGAGTCAATGTGGAGGCTATATACAGGGTGTTACGGTACAGAGTCAATGTGGAGGCTATATACAGGGTGTTACGGTACAGAGTCAATGTGGAGGCTATATACAGGGTGTTACGGTACAGAGTCAATGTGGAGGCTATATACAGGGGGTACCGGTACAGAGTCAATGTGGAGGACTATATCCAGGGTGTTACGGTACAGAGTCAATGTGGAGGCTATATACAGGGTGTTACGGTACAGAGTCAATGTGGAGGCTATATACAGGGGGTACCGGTACAGAGTCAATGTGGAGGCTATATACAGGGTGTTACGGTACAGAGTCAATGTGGAGGCTATATACAGGGTGTTACGGTACAGAGTCAATGTGGAGGCTATATACAGGGGGGTACCGGTACAGAGTCAATGTGGAGACTATATCCAGGGTGTTACGGTACAGAGTCAATGTGGAGGCTATATACAGGGGGTACCGGTACAGAGTCAATGTGGAGACTATATCCAGGGGTGTTACGGTACAGAGTCAATGTGGAGGCTATATACAGGGTGTTACGGTACAGAGTCAATGTGGAGGCTATATACAGGGGGACCAGTACAGAGTCAATGTGGAGGCTATATACAGGGTGTTACGGTACAGAGTCAATGTGGAGGCTATATACAGGGTGTTACGGTACAGAGTCAATGTGGAGGCTATATACAGGGTGTTACGGTACAGAGTCAATGTGGAGGCTATATACAGGGTGTTACGGTACAGAGTCAATGTGGAGGCTATATACAGGGGGACCGGTACAGAGTCAATGTGGAGGCTATATACAGGGATACCGGTACAGAGTCAATGTGGAGGCTATATACAGGGGTACTGGTACAGAGTCAATGTGGAGGCCATATACAGGGTGTTACGGTACAGAGTCAATGTGGAGGCCATATACAGGGTGTTACGGTACAGAGTCAATGTGGAGGCTATATACAGGGTGTTACGGTACAGAGTCAATGTGGAGGCTATATACAGGGTGTTACGGTACAGAGTCAATGTGGAGGCTATATACAGGGGGACCGGTACAGAGTCAATGTGGAGGCTATATACAGGGGACCGGTACAGAGTCAATGTGGAGGCTATATACAGGGATACCGGTACAGAGTCAATGTGGAGGCTATATACAGGGGGTACTGGTACAGAGTCAATGTGGAGGCCATATACAGGGTGTTACGGTACAGAGTCAATGTGGAGGCTATATACAGGGGGTACCGGTACAGAGTCAATGTGGAGACTATATCCAGGGTGTTACGGTACAGAGTCAATGTGGAGGCTATATACAGGGTGTTACGGTACAGAGTCAATGTGGAGGCTATATACAGGGGGTACCGGTACAGAGTCAATGTGGAGGCTATATACAGGGTGTTACGGTACAGAGTCAATGTGGAGGCTATATACAGGGTGTTACGGTACAGAGTCAATGTGGAGGCTATATACAGGGGGTACCGGTACAGAGTCAATGTGGAGACTATATCCAGGGTGTTACGGTACAGAGTCAATGTGGAGGCTATATACAGGGGGTACCGGTACAGAGTCAATGTGGAGACTATATCCAGGGTGTTACGGTACAGAGTCAATGTGGAGGCTATATACAGGGTGTTACGGTACAGAGTCAATGTGGAGGCTATATACAGGGGGACCAGTACAGAGTCAATGTGGAGGCTATATACAGGGTGTTACGGTACAGAGTCAATGTGGAGGCTATATACAGGGTGTTACGGTACAGAGTCAATGTGGAGGCTATATACAGGGGGACCGGTACAGAGTCAATGTGGAGGCTATATACAGGGATACCGGTACAGAGTCAATGTGGAGGCTATATACAGGGGGTACTGGTACAGAGTCAATGTGGAGGCCATATACAGGGTGTTACGGTACAGAGTCAATGTGGAGGCCATATACAGGGTGTTACGGTACAGAGTCAATGTGGAGGCTATATACAGGGTGTTACGGTACAGAGTCAATGTGGAGGGCTATATACAGGGTGTTACGGTACAGAGTCAATGTGGAGGCTATATACAGGGGGGACCGGTACAGAGTCAATGTGGAGGCTATATACAGGGGACCGGTACAGAGTCAATGTGGAGGCTATATACAGGGATACCGGTACAGAGTCAATGTGGAGGCTATATACAGGGGGTACTGGTACAGAGTCAATGTGGAGGCCATATACAGGGTGTTACGGTACAGAGTCAATGTGGAGGCTATATACAAGGGGTACCGGTACAGAGTCTATGTGGAGGCTATATACAGGGGATACCGGTACAGAGTCAATGTGGAGGCTATATACAGGGGATACCGGTACAGAGTCAATGTGGAGGCTATATACAGGGGGTACTGGTACAGAGTCAATGTGGAGGCTATATACAGGGTGTTACGGTACAGAGTCAATGTGGAGGCTATATACAGGGTGTTACGGTACAGAGTCAATGTGGAGGCTATATACAGGGTGTTACGGTACAGAGTCAATGTGGAGGCTATATACAGGGTGTTACGGTACAGAGTCTATGTGGAGGCTATATACAGGGGATACCGGTACAGAGTCAATGTGGAGGCTATATACAGGGGGTACCGGTACAGAGTCAATGTGGAGGCTATATACAGGGTGTTACGGTACAGAGTCTATGTGGAGGCTATATACAGGGTGTTACGGTACAGAGTCAATGTGGAGGCTATATACAGGGTGTTACCGGTACAGAGTCAATGTGGAGGCTATATACAGGGTGTTACGGTACAGAGTCAATGTGGAGGCTATATACAGGGTGTTACGGTACAGAGTCAATGTGTGGGGGCACCGGTTAGTTGAGGTAGAATGTACATGTAGGTAGAGTTATTAAAGTGGCTATGCGCAGATGATAACAACAGAGAGTAGCAGGGGTGTAAAAGAGGGGGGGGCAATGCAAATAGTCTGGGTAGCCATTTGATTAGATGTTCAGGAGTCTTATGGCTTGGAGGTAGAAGCTGTTTAGAAGCCTCTTGGACCTAGACTTGGCGCTCCGGTACCACTTGCCGTGCGGTAGCAGAGAGAACAGTCTATGACTAGGTTGGCTACTGTTTGAATTCATTTAGCAATCGCTGCTGTGTCCTCTGCAAACAGTCCAAAATCAATACCTACCTACATTTTTACACCCAATGAATCGTTGGATGCTAAGGGTTCAATTTAAAATAAACAGTGTTTTCTAATGTTTGTCTTGTCCTTTTTTAAGCAGTGTTTTGTGGAAATGATCATTCAGAATCTATAGTCACATGACTGTATTATTGAATGTGTTCATATGTTCGCTGAGTGTCTCCTGTCCTCTGTCCAGGTGAGGATCCTGCAGGCTACAGGTCTTCCCCGTCACCTGGGTAACTTTGTGTTCTGCCAGTACCACTTCTGGGGGCAGGACGAGCCTGTGTTCATCGCCCCGGAGATGGAGCCCTCACCTCCATCAGCCACCAGCAAAGAGCCCCTCTGCACCGTGCTGTTCGACAGTAGCAAGGTGGGACTGTGGCGTAGTCACATAGAGACAGACCTAGAAACCTTTAATAGCCGTAGAGGACAGCAGAGGAGTCTCTCTACATATTGTATAGAAAAGCCTTGAAACTTCTGCATGTGTCCTGTGCTATAATGTGTTGGTCATATTAGATTTGATTAAACAGACTCGTTGTAACTGAAAGCTGACAGGAGCAACGTGGGACAATGGGTTAGGCCTGTCACCACAAACACAGAGGCCCCGGGGCGGCACGGAGGCCGCGGCACGCCTCCCGGGGCGGCACGGAGGCCGCGGCACGCCTCCCGGGGCGGCACGGAGGCCGCGGCACGCCTCCCGGGGCGGCACGGAGGCCGCGGCACGCCTCCCGGGGCAAGGAGGCCGCGGCACGCCTCCCGGGGCGGCACGGAGGCCGCGGCACGCCTCCCGGGGCGGCACGGAGGCCGCGGCACGCCTCCCGGGGCGGCACGGAGGCCGCGGCACGCCTCCCGGGGCGGCACGGAGGCCGCGGCACGCCTCCCGGGGCGGCACGGAGGCCGCGGCACGCCTCCCGGGGCGGCACGGAGGCCGCGGCACGCCTCCCGGGGCGGCACGGAGGCCGCGGCACGCCTCCCGGGGCGGCACGGAGGCCGCGGCACGCCTCCCGGGGCGGCACGGAGGCCGCGGCACGCCTCCCGGGGCGGCACGGAGGCCGCGGCACGCCTCCCGGGCGGCACGGAGGCCGCGGCACGCCTCCCGGGGCGGCACGGAGGCCGCGGCACGCCTCCCGGGGCGGCACGGAGGCCGCGGCACGCCTCCCGGGGCGGCACGGAGGCCGCGGCACGCCTCCCGGGGCGGCACGGAGGCCGCGGCACGCCTCCCCGGGGCGGCACGGAGGCCGCGGCACGCCTCCCGGGCGGCACGGAGGCCGCGGCACGCCTCCCGGGGCGGCACGGAGGCCGCGGCACGCCTCCCGGGCGGCACGGAGGCCGCGGCACGCCTCCCGGGCGGCACGGAGGCCGCGGCACGCCTCCCGGGCGCACGGAAGGCCGCGGCACGCCTCCCGGGGCACGGAGGCCGCGGCACGCCTCCCCGGGCGGCACGGAGGCCGCGGCACGCCTCCCGGGGCGGCACGGAGGCCCGCGGCACGCCTCCCGGGGCGGCACGGAGGCCGCGGCACGCCTCCCGGGGCGGCACGGAGGCCGCGGCACGCCTCCGGCGGCGGCACGGAGGCCGCGGCACGCCTCCCGGGGCGCACGGAGGCCGCGGCACGCCTCCCGGGGCGGCACGGAGGCCGCGGCACGCCTCCGGGGCGGCACGGAGGCCGCGGCACGCCTCCCGGGGCACGCTCCCGGGCACTGAGGCCGCAGCACGCCTCCCGGGGCGGCACACGCTCCCGGGGCGGCACGGAGGCCGCGGCACGCCTCCCGGGGCGGCACGGAGGCCGCGGCCACGCCTCCCGGGGCGGCACGGAGGCCGTCCTGGCACGCACTCCCGGTGGCGGCACGGAGGCCGGGCACGCCTCCGGGGGCGGCACGGAGGCCGCGGCACGCCTCCCGGGGCGGCACGGAGGCCGCGGCACGCCTCCCGGGGCGGCACGGAGGCCGCGGCACGCCTCCCGGGGCACGCCTCCCGGGGCACGGAGGCCGCAGCACGCCTCCCGGGGCGGCACGCCTCCCGGGGCGGCACGGAGGCCGCGGCACGCCTCCCGGGGCGGCACGGAGGCCGCGGCACGCCTCCCGGGGCGGCACGGAGGCCGCGGCACGCCTCCCGGGAACAGAATTAGTAATAATGAAGTAAGGTAGGACAGAGGAGAAGTCTATCCACTTGTTCTGTGTATAACCAGACTTGCTAGGACAGACATACCAACTCAAAACCCGGAAACTTGCTGCTTGCTCTGTATTCTCCCTGATTCTGGGAATCCTCCAACAAGGATTTTTAGAAAAGCCAAACATTTTGGGAACGTATCCAGAGCAAAGCGAGATGTGTTGGAGCTCATAATCTGACAGGATTTGAATGATTGTGTGTCCAGTGTTTGTCTCATGTGCCTTTTTGTTGTGTGCTCTGTGTGTTTGTTCCCAGGAGATGGAGGTGTGCGTGTCTGAGGAGTTTGTAGAGTTTGTGGCCGAGGGGGCAGTGGCCATCGAGGTGTTCGGACATAAACAGGTCAACCACCGCAGGAACCTGGCTCTCTGGGACCTGGGGGTCATTCAGGCCAAGACACGAACCCTAAGAGAGAGGTAGGCTTGATGGGGGGAAGAGGAGTAGGGCAGTTAGGAACCTGGGAGTCATCACAGCTAAGACACACACACACACACACACACACACCCTCAGAGAGAGGTATGCTGATAGGGGCAGCGGGGGTAGGCTGGGAGGGGTTAGGTAGAGGGGTATCTGGGTAGGCTGGTAGGGGTGAAGGGGTTAGGTAGAGAGGTAGGCTGGTAGGGGTGGAGGGGTTAGGTAGAGGGGTATCTGGGTAGGCTGGTAGGGGTGAAGGGGTTAGGTAGAGAGGTAGGCTGGTAGGGGTGGAGGGGTTAGATAGAGGGGTATCTGGGTAGGCTGGTAGGGGTTAGGTAGAGAGGTATCTGGGTAGGCTGTGGGTTGGTATATAACCAGGTGATTGCTGTGGGTTGGTATATAACCAGGTGATTGGTGCTGTGGGTTGGTATATAACCAGGTGATTGGAGCTGTGGGTTGGTATATAACCAGGTGATTGGAGCTGTGGGTTGGTATATAACCAGGTGATTGGAGCTGTGGGTTGGTATATAACCAGGTGATTGGAGCTGTGGGTTGGTATATAACCAGGTGATTGGAGCTGTGGGTTGGTATATAACCAGGTGATTGGAGCTGTGGGTTGGTATATAACCAGGTGATTGGAGCTGTGGGTTGGTATATAACCAGGTGATTGGAGCTGTGGGTTGGTATATAACCAGGTGATTGGAGCTGTGGGTTGGTATATAACCAGGTGATTGGAGCTGTGGGTTGGTATATAACCAGGTGATTGGAGCTGTGGGTTGGTATATAACCAGGTGATTGGAGCTGTGGGTTGGTATATAACCAGGTGATTGGAGCTGTGGGTTGGTATATAACCAGGTGATTGGAGCTGTGGGTTGGTATATAACCAGGTGATTGGAGCTGTGGGTTGGTATATAACCAGGTGATTGGTGCTGTGGGTTGGTATATAACCAGGTGATTGGAGCTGTGGGTTGGTATATAACCAGGTGATTGGAGCTGTGGGTTGGTATATAACCAGGTGATTGGAGCTGTGGGTTGGTATATAACCAGGTGATTGGAGCTGTGGGTTGGTATATGCTGACAAGACGGAGATACTTATGTTGGAGCCAAAGACCGGAGAGAGAATCTGGCTGTACAGTTTAATTCACAGGCAATAAAGATAAAACCGCAGGTTAAAAAAAACCAGGTATTATTTTAGATTCTGATCTCAATTTTGAATCACACATTAGGAATGTGACCAAAGTAGCTTTTTACCACCTGAGGAACATTGCCACGGTTTGTCCGTTTCTCTCTCAGGCTGATACAGAGAGACTCATTGCTTTTATAACAAGCAGGTTAACTGCTGTAACGCTCTCCTGTCTGGTCTACCCAAGAAAGCCATTGGTCAACTGTAAAACATACAGAGTGTAGCAGCTCGGGTACTGACCAAGACCAGACAGAGAGAACACATTACACTGGTTTTAAGGTCTCTGTACTGTAAAACATACAGAATGCTGCAGGGTACTGACCAAGACCAGACAGAGAGAACACATTACACCGGTTTTAAGGTCTCTGACTGGCTGCCTGTGAGTTTTAAAATACATTTTAAGATTCTTCTGTTGGTTTTTAAATAAATCCATGATTGTGCACCCCAGACATGTCAGACATGCTTTTAAGTTATGTACCCAGTAGGTTCCTCAGGTCCTCTGGCACTGGTCTTATAAGCCTCGGACTGAGAGGCTGAGGGGGACCAAGAGGCATGGAGAGGCAGCCTTTAGTTATTATGCCCCCAGCCTTTAGTTACTATGCCCCCAGCCTTTAGTTACTATGCCCCCAGCCTTTAGTTACTATGCCCCCAGCCTCTGGAATAGCTGCCAGAGAACCCAAGGGGGGCCAAGAGGCATGGAGAGGCAGCCTTTAGTTACTATGCCCCCTGCCTTTAGTTACTATGCCCCCAGCCTTTAGTTACTATGCCCCCAGCCTCTGGAATAGCTGCCAGAGAACCCAAGGGGGGCCAAGAGGCATGTAGAGACAGCCTTTAGTTACTATGCCCCCAGCCTTTAGTTACTATGCCCCCAGCCTTTAGTTACTATGCCCCCAGCCTTTAGTTACTATGCCCCCAGCCTTTAGTTACTATGCCCCCAGCCTTTAGTTACTATGCCCCCAGCCTTTAGTTACTATGCCCCCAGCCTTTAGTTACTATACCCCCAGCCTTTAGTTACTATGCCCCCAGCCTTTAGTTACTATGCCCCCAGCCTTTAGTTACTATGCCCCCAGCCTTTAGTTACTATACCCCCAGCCTTTAGTTACTATGCCCCCAGCCTTTAGTTACTATGCCCCCAGCCTTTAGTTACTATGCCCCCAGCCTTTAGTTACTATGCCCCCAGCCTTTAGTTACTATACCCCCAGTCTCTAGTTACTATGGGCCCCCAGCCTTTAGTTACTATGCCCCCAGCCTTTAGTTACTATGCCCCCAGCCTTTAGTTACTATGCCCCCAGCCTTTAGTTACTATACCCCCCAGCCTTTAGTTACTATGGGCCCCCAGCCTTTAGTTACTATGCCCCCAGCCTTTAGTTACTATGCCCCCAGCCTTTAGTTACTATGCCCCCAGCCTTTAGTTATTATGCCCCCAGCCTTTAGTTATTATGCCCCCAGCCTTTAGTTACTATGCCCCCAGCCTTTAGTTACTATGTCCCCAGCCTTTAGTTACTATGGGCCCCAGCCTTTAGTTACTATGTCCCCAGCCTTTAGTTACTATGCCCCCAGCCTTTAGTTACTATGGCCCCAGCCTTTAGTTACAATGCCCCCAGCCTTTAGTTATTATACCCCCAGCCTTTAGTTACTATAGCCCCCAGCCTTTAGTTACTATGCCCCCAGCCTTTAGTTACTATGCCCCCAGCCTTTAGTTACTATGCCCCCATTCTTTAGTTACTATGCCCCCATTCTTTAGTTACTATACCCCCCATTCTTTAGTTACTATACCCCCCAGCCTTTAGTCACTATGCCCCCAGCCTTTAGTTACTATGCCCCCAGCCTTTAGTTACTATGCCCCCAGCCTTTAGTTACTATACCCCCAGGCTTTAGTTACTATGCCCCCAGGCTTTAGTTACTATGCCCCCAGGCTTTAGTTACTATGCCCCCAGCCTTTAGTTACTATGCCCCCAGCCTTTAGTTACTATGCCCCCCCAGCCTTTAGTTACTATACCCCCAGCCTTTAGTTACTATGCCCCCAGCCTTTAGTTACTATGCCCCCAGCCTTTAGTTACTATGCCCCCAGCCTTTAGTTACTATGCCCCCAGCCTTTAGTTACTATGCCCCCAGCCTTTAGTTACTATGCCCCCAGCCTTTAGTTACTATGCCCCCAGCCTTTAGTTACTATGCCCCAGCCTTTAGTTACTATGGGCCCCCATTCTTTAGTTACTATGGGCCCCCAGCCTTTAGTTACTATGCCCCCAGCCTTTAGTTACTATGCCCCAGCCTTTAGTTACTATGCCCCCAGCCTTTAGTTACTATGCCCCTATGCCCCCAGCCTTTAGTTACTATGCCCCCAGCCTTTAGTTACTATGTCCCCAGCCTTTAGTTACTATGCCCCCAGCCTTTAGTTACTATGGCGCCAGTTTTTAGTTACTATGCCCCAGCCTTTAGTTACTCTGCCCCCAGCCTTTAGTTACTATGCCCCCAGCCTCTGGAATAGCTGCCAGAGAACCCAAGGGGGGCCAAGAGGCATGGAGAGGCAGCCTTTAGTTACTATGCCCCCAGCCTTTAGTTACTATGCCCCAGCCTTTAGTTACTATGCCCCCAGCCTTTAGTTACTATGCCCCCAGCCTTTAGTTACTATGCCCCCAGCCTTTAGTTACTATGCCCCCAGCCTTTAGTTACTATGCCCCCAGCCTTTAGTTACTATGCCCCCAGCCTTTAGTTACTATGCCCCCAGCCTTTAGTTACTATGCCCCCAGCCTTTAGTTACTATACCCCCAGCCTTTAGTTATTATGCCCCCAGCCTCTGGAATAACCTGCCAGAGAACCTGAGGGGGACAAAAACTGTGGACATATTTAAAAGAGATCTTAAAACAATTGTTTTTGTTGCTACGCTTTTCCTTAAGGTGGCAGGTAACCTAGTGGTTAGAGCGTTGGACTAGTAACCGAAAGGTTGCTGGATGGAATCCCCGAGCTGACAAGGTGAAAATCCGTCATTCTGCCTCTGAGCAAGGCAGTTAACCCACTGTTCCCTGGGCACTGAAGACGTGGATGTTGATTGAAGGCAGCCCCCCCCCCCCACCACTCTGATTCAGAGGGGTTGGGCTAAATGCAGAAGACACATTTCAGTGGAATACATCCAGTTGGACAATTTTCCCTTTTTTAGTTGTGCACTTTTGCTATTCTTTTAGTTTTTTTTTTTAATCCTGTTTATACTTGTTGTGTAGTAAATATTTTAGTTTGTTTTTTTTAATCCTGTTTATACTTGTTGTGTAGTAAATATTTTAGTTTTTTTCCTGTGAAGCACATTGTGTTGTATTCCATGTCTGAAATGTTCTGTATAAATAAAGCTGGATTTGATTACTGTCGTGATAACGTGTGTGTGTGTGTGTGTGTGTGTGTGTGTGTGTGTGTGTGTGTGTGTGTGTGTGTGTGTGTGTGTGTGTGTGTGTGTGTGTGTGAGACCAGGTGGAGTGAGGTGACTCGTAGATTAGAGCTGTGGGTTCAGGTGTTGGAGCTGAATGAAGCAGGAGAGTTCAGCCCTGTAGAGGTCCTACCACCCAAGGATGTAGGCACTGGTGGCATCTTCCAACTCAGACAGGTAGGTAGCTAGTTTTCTGTGTACTGTACACGGTGTGTTTTGATGCTACCTCTTGGGAGTGTCTACAAGAGTTGTTTTATTTGATGTATACTAGATGTTTAGTAGTAAAAGTTTGTGATCCTTGCAGGACAAGTCTCTAACCTGAACCCTGTCTCCCCCTCCCCAGGGCCAGTCTCTAACCTGAACCTTGTCTCCCCCTCCCCAGGGCCAGTCTCTAACCTGAACCCTGTCTCCCCCTCCCCAGGGCCAGTCTCTAACCTGAACCCTGTCTCCCCCTCCCCAGGGCCAGTCTCTAACCTGAACCCTGTCTCCCCCTCCCCAGGGCCAGTCTCTAACCTGAACCCTGTCTCCCATCTCCCCAGGGCCAGTCTCTAACCTGAACCCTGTCTCCCATCTCCCCAGGGCCAGTCTCTAACCTGAACCCTGTCTCCCATCTCCCCAGGGCCAGTCTCTAACCTGAACCCTGTCTCCCCCTCCCCAGGGCCAGTCTCTAACCTGAACCCTGTCTCCCATCTCCCCAGGGCCAGTCTCTAACCTGAACCCTGTCCCCGCCTCCCCAGGGCCAGTCTCTAACCTGAACCCTGTCTCGTCTCCCCATCCCCAGGGCCAGTCTCTAACCTGAACCCTGTCTCCCCCTCCCCAGGGCCTGTCTCTAACCTGAACCCTGTCTCCCCCTCCCCAGGGCCAGTCTCTAACCTGAACCCTGTCTCGTCTCCCCATCCCCAGGGCCAGTCTCTAACCTGAACCCTGTCTCCCCCTCCCCAGGGCCAGTCTCTAACCTGAACCCTTTCTCCCCCCTCCCCAGGGCCAGTCTCTAACCTGAACCCTGTCCCCTCCTCCCCAGGGCCAGTCTCTAACCTGAACCCTGTCTCCCCCGCCCCAGGGCCAGTCTCTAACCTGAACCCTGTCTCCCCCTCCCCAGGGCCAGTCTCTAACCTGAACCCTGTCTCCCCCTCCCCAGGGCCAGTCTCGTCGTGTTCAGGTGGAGGTCCGGTCCGTACAGGACTCGGGCACCATGCCTCTCATCTCCACAAAGGTCCTCTCTGTTTCCATCGGCAACGTGGAGGTTCGGCAGGCCCGCCCTTCGGATGAGGACATGGACAGCTATCAGGTAACACTGACTGGAATCATTTTATGGTAGTCTGAGACATTGGGGAGAGTCTCAATTGTATTTCCTTGACTCCTCACTCCTCTCCTCCTTCTCAAAGCCCATTGGGTGGAAAGGTCAGAGGGGAGGAAACTCTGACCTTTCAATCCAATGGGCTTTGAGAAGGAGGAGAGGAGAGAGGAAGGAAGGAATAAAGGAAATGCAGTTGAGATTCCCCCAATGAGTGGAGCGAAGGGGGAGATTCTCCCCGCGAGTGGAGCGAAGGGGGAGATTCTCCCCGCGAGTGGAGCGAAGGGGGAGATTCTCCCCGCGAGTGGAGCGAAGGGGGAGATTCTCCCCGCGAGTGGAGCGAAGGGGGAGATTCTCCCCGCGAGTGGAGCGAAGGGGGAGATTCTCCCCGCGAGTGGAGCGAAGGGGGAGATTCTCCCCGCGAGTGGAGCGAAGGGGGAGATTCTCCCCGCGAGTGGAGCGAAGGGGGAGATTCTCCCCGCGAGTGGAGCGAAGGAGAGTAGTCACAGGGTTTTTTTCAGTTGGGCACACCGTACCAGAACAGAGAATGTTGTTCTTATTGGACAAGATCAGATAGTACCAGGGCTGAGGTGTGAGTCTGTGTAGGAGAAGACAACTATATAGGAGGGATGGAGCTGAGGTGTGTGTGTGTGTGTGTGTGTGTGTGTGTGTGTGTGTGTGTGTGTGTAGGAAGTTGATCTGGAGAGGTTGAGGGACCAGTGGCTGACCACCCTCACTACGAGACAAGAGTACCTGGACCAGCACCTGCAGAAGATGGTCCAAAAGCCCGGTCAGCCTGACTAACACTTACACATTACGCACAGAGCATATACATGACCTCCTCTCAACACACATTACACACAGAGCATATTCATGACCTCCTCTCAACACACATTACACACAGAGCATATTCATGACCTCCTCTCAACACACATTACACACAGAGCATATTCATGACCTCCTCTCAACACACATTACACACAGAGCATATTCATGACCTCCTCTCAACACACATTACACACAGAGCATATTCATGACCTCCTCTCAACACACATTACACACAGAGCATATTCATGACCTCCTCTCAACACACATTACACACAGAGCATATTCATGACCTCCTCTCAACACACATTACACACAGAGCATATACATGACCTCCTCTCAACACACATTACACACAGAGCATATTCATGACCTCCTCTCAACACACATTACACACAGAGCATATACATGACCTCCTCTCAACACACATTACACACAGAGCATATACATGACCTCCTCTCAACACACATTACATTACACACAGAGCATATACATGACCTCCTCTCAACACACATTACACACAGAGCATATTCATGACCTCCTCTCAACACACATTGCATTACACACAGAGCATATTCATGACCTCCTCTCAACACACATTACATTACACACAGAGCATATTCATGACCTCCTCTCAACACACATTACACACAGAGCATATTCATGACCTCCTCTCAACACACATTACATTACACACAGAGCATATACATGACCTCCTCTCAACACACATTACATTACACACAGAGCATATACATGACCTCCTCTCAACACACATTACATTACACACAGAGCATATACATGACCTCCTCTCAACACACATTACATTACACACAGAGCATATTCATGACCTCCTCTCAACACACATTACACACAGAGCATATACATGACCTCCTCTCAACACACATTACACACAGAGCATATTCATGACCTCCTCTCAACACACATTACATTACACACAGAGCATATACATGACCTCCTCTCAACACACATTACACACAGAGCATATTCATGAGCTGTACTCTGAATGCTGTCTCAAGTCCAGTCAGATTCAATGCCTCTGTCTTATTGCTCTCTCTGGAGCTTTCTGTTGAGCAGTTTGACAGGACTATAATCAGTGACTATGGTCGTGTGTGTGTGTGTGTGTGTGTGTGTGTGTGTGTGTGTGTGTGTGTGTGTAGATAAGTCAGAGGAGGATGTGGAGAGGGAGGCCCAGCTGTTAGAATGTCGTCTGACCCTGACAGAGGAACGTAACGCCGTCCTGCTACCTTCGACTGGTAGCGGCATCCCTGGAGCCCCCGCAGAGAGGTAGGCATCCCTGGAGCCCCCGCAGAGAGGTAGGCATCCCTGGAGCCCCCGCAGAGAGGTAGGCATCCCTGGAGCCCCCGCTGAGAGGTAGGCATCCCTGGAGCCCCCGCTGAGAGGTAGGCATCCCTGGAGCCCCCCGCAGAGAGGTAGGCATCCCTGGAGCCCCCCGCAGAGAGGTAGGCATCCCTGGAGCCCCCCGCAGAGAGGTAGGCATCCCTGGAGCCCCCCGCAGAGAGGTAGGCATCCCTGGAGCCCCCCGCAGAGAGGTAGGCATCCCTGGAGCCCCCCGCAGAGAGGTAGGCATCCCTGGAGCCCCCCGCAGAGAGGTAGGCATCCCTGGAGCCCCCCGCAGAGAGGTAGGCATCCCTGGAGCCCCCCGCAGAGAGGTAGGCATCCCTGGAGCCCCCCGCAGAGAGGTAGGCATCCCTGGAGCCCCCCGCAGAGAGGTAGGCATCCCTGGAGCCCCCCGCAGAGAGGTAGGCATCCCTGGAGCCCCCCGCAGAGAGGTAGGCATCCCTGGAGCCCCCGCAGAGAGGTAGGGATCCCTGGCGCCCCCGCTGAGAGTTAGAGGATTGGGGGGGGGGGGCTGTGAGCTCCCAGTGTTCTGATTGGTTAATTTCCCCTGTTCCAGAGTTCCTGTTCCTGGGATGGAGACTCACATTCCTGTCCTCTTCCTGGACCTTAGTGGTATGTTCTGCTATTTTCTCCTCTCCTCTCTTTCCTTCTCTCCTTCTCTCCTTATCTCTTCTCCTTCCTTCATGTTAGGAAAAACTAATTGGCAGCATTTCAGGCAGTTAAGAAATAGGTGTGACTCCTCAATTAAGAAATAGGTGTGCCTCTTCAATTAAGAAATAGGTGTGCCTCTTCAATTAAGAAATAGGTGTGACTCCTCAATTAAGAAATAGGTGTGACTCCTCAATTAAGAAATAGGTGTGACTCCTCAATTAAGAAATAGGTGTGCCTCCTCAATTAAGAAATAGGTGTGCCTCCTCAATTAAGAAATAGGTGTGACTCCTCAATTAAGAAATAGGTGTGACTCCTCAATTAAGAAATAGGTATGACTCCTCAATTAAGAAATAGGTGTGCCTCCTCAATTAAGAAATAGGTGTGACTCCTCAATTAAGAAAGCTAAATCAAGCTACTCTACTCTCTAATTTCTATCAGACTGCTGCTGATTCATCTATATTTTCTGAACTGTTTAATGAACTGAAGCATGGAAATTCTTCTCCTTCCCTGCCTAAGAAAGTTGTCAGACTCTGGCATCATTACTGAAAGAACTGAGAAGTGATGCTTTTAATAAGCATTTTATTTTGGCAGGCTTTTTATTTGAAAGAAACTGTGGTTTAATTGACCCTGGTCAGCCAGTCAGTCAGACTCCTGTTGGCTCATTGGAAGATCAGTCGACTGCCTGCCCCTCACTCAGACTCCAGTTGGCTCATTGGAAGATCAGTCGACTGCCTGCCCCTCACTCAGACTCCAGTTGGCTCATTGGAAGATCAGTCAACTTCTAGTGAATGTTTATTTTCTACTTGTGATGTGCTAGACGCCTTGCTTAAAGATGTTAAAAACAAAAATCCCCTGGGGCTGATTTGCTTGATCTTTTCATGCTGCAGCTATCTGTTCCCCTTGATTGCAGAGTCATTGACACACATTTTATTAATCTGACGATTATCCCCAGAGTTTGGAAGGCGGCCCGTGTGCTCCCTCTCCACAAAGGTGGTGACCCCTCATGCCGATTTAATTATTTAGGTCCATCTCGAAATTCTCTTGCCTAGAATTTTTTTTAGAATCATTTAATCAACTGTTAGCTTAGACCCCCCCCCCCCCCCCCCCCCCCCCCACTGTAGCTATGAGATGTATCGTAAGTGTTCACCAGTCTGGCTGCAGGCCGGGTCATAGCAAGATTGACTCCCTGTCTAAATAAAGACACCTTGGTCTCAGCATTGACTCCCTGTCTAAATAAAGACACCTTGGTCTCAGCATTGACAGAATAAAGGTTAAATCAGAATTATTTTGGCTTTGACTCTGAACCCTCTTGTCTCTCTCTAGCTGATGATTTCCAGGACAACCTGTCTGCTCCGCTGGCTGGAGGTCTAGACGCCATGCTGAACCAGGAGGATGAGGATGAGTTCTTCGACCTACAGATCGTCAAACATTCCGATGGAGATGTGAGCTAACGTTCTTAGTGATCTCCTGGTCCAAATCAAAACCCTCGTCCTTCTCTTTAGACACTTCTCATATATCTGAAAGGATCAGATGGGTAGAAACCGGTGCTACCGGCCCGGTGGAATCTCTGCCAAGCTGCTTACTCCTATCAGACCCCTTTATAAGGTCTATCAGAGGTAACTAGGGGACTAGATGTTGAACCAGGCATATCGTCCCCCTCCCCAGGTTGGAGCGGAGGCGTCGTGGGACTCTACGGTACACGACTGTCCCCAGTTGAGTCGCGGTGTGTCGGCTGATCTCCGAGTGTACCTGACAGTCAGGGTCGTAGTTCAGCTCTCACACCCTGCTAACATGCAGCTGGTCCTCAGAAAACGCATCTGTGTCAACCTAGCCGGACGACAGGTAGGAGTCACACACCACACACACACACACCAGACTTCAGATCACACACACACCAGACTTCAGATCACACACACACACACACACACCAGACTTCAGATCACACACACACACACACACACACACACACACCAGACTTCAGATCACACACACTGGACAACAGGTCAGGAATATGCTCAGTAACTTGCTCCTGTATAATGCAGTTGTACATGTATTAAGCAGTAGTTTTTTCCATCTTCATTCATTTCTGGGCATAATAATTCATTAATAATTAGTATCCAGTCTCTACCAATGATGATTTGTATGATGTAACTTAATTGGGTATAGATGATGTTTATTGTGGGTATAGTTGGATGTTTATATTGTGGGTATAGTTGGATGTTTATATTGTGGGTATAGGTGGATGTTTATATCGTGGGTATAGGTGGATGTTTATATCGTGGGTACAGTTGGATGTTTATATCGTGGGTATAGGTGGATGTTTATATCGTGGGTACAGGTGGATGTTTATATCGTGGGTACAGGTGGATGTTTATATCGTGGGTACAGGTGGATGTTTATATCGTGGGTACAGGTGGATGTTTATATCGTGGGTATAGGTGGATGATTATATCGTGGGTATAGGTGGATGTTTATATCGTGGGTACAGGTGGATGTTTATATCGTGGGTATAGGTGGATGTTGATATCGTGGGTGTTTATATCGTGGATGTTTATATCGTGGATGTTTATATTGTGGGTATAGGTGGATGTTTATATCGTGGGTATAGGTGGATGTTTATATCGTGGGTATAGTTGGATGTTTATATCGTGGGTATAGTTGGATGTTTATATCGTGGGTATAGGTGGATGTTTATATCGTGGGTACAGGTGGATGTTTATATCGTGGGTATAGGTGGATGTTTATATTGTGGGTACAGGTGGATGTTTATATCGTGGGTATAGGTGGATGTTTATATCGTGGGTATAGGTGGATGTTTATATCGTGGGTATAGGTGGATGTTTATATCGTGGGTACAGGTGGATGTTTATATCGTGGGTACAGGTGGATGTTTATATCGTGGGTACAGGTGGATGTTTATATCGTGGGTATAGGTGGATGTTTATATCGTGGGTACAGGTGGATGTTTATATCGTGGGTACAGGTGGATGTTTATATCGTGGGTATAGGTGGATGTTTATATCGTGGGTATAGGTGGATGTTTATATCGTGGGTACAGGTGGATGTTTATATCGTGGGTATAGGTGGATGTTGATATCGTGGGTGTTTATATCGTGGGTGTTTATATCGTGGGTGTTTATATCGTGGATGTTTATATCGTGGATGTTTATATCGTGGGTATAGGTGGATGTTTATATCGTGGGTATAGGTGGATGTTTATATCGTGGGTATAGTTGGATGTTTATATCGTGGGTATAGGTGGATGTTTATATCGTGGGTACAGGTGGATGTTTATATCGTGGGTATAGGTGGATGTTTATATCGTGGGTATAGGTGGATGTTTATATCGTGGGTACAGGTGGATGTTTATATCGTGGGTATAGGTGGATGTTTATATCGTGGGTACAGTTGGATGTTTATTTCATGGTTATGTACCAGGGTTGGGGTCAGAGTCTGATGAAGAGGATGTCTCATCGCAGCACCATCCCTGGCTGTGGAGTCACCTTTGAGATCGTCTCCAACATACCTGGGGTGAGAGAAACGCGGGTGTTTTGGTACCAACACCCGTGAACTCATTTAATTTCAGTTACCTTTGTATACTGGGTAAAATCCCTTCAGGTTAAAAACCTGTATTTGGAGGGAGACCTGGTAAGATTCAGCAGGAGAATATAGTAAAAAGTACATAATGTTTTGGTGCCAACATGGCACCCAGAAACCTTTCAATCTCAATGGTGCCCATAGCCCAGTTAGCTGAGGTCTGTTTTCATGATTTATGGCACATGTTGATGAGGTCATTGTGATATTGTCACTTTAGATGGGTGTCCAGAACTAACAGTTTTCATATAATCTTTGGCTCTGACACATTATCTACGGTGCATTATCTATTAAACATTATTTCTGATACATTGTCTATGATACATTATCTTATTCAGGTAACTGTCAAAATTAAGGAAACACCAACATAAAGGGTCTTAATAGGGCGTTGGTCCACCACGAGCTGCCAGAACAGCTTTAATACACCTTGGCATAGATTCTATAAGTGTCTGGAAGTCTATTGGATGGAAGCAACACCATTGTTTCATCATTTTGGTGTTTTGTTGACGGTGGTGGAAACACTATCTCAGACGCTTCTTCAAAATCTCCCATAAGATTTGGTGACTGAGACAGCCATGGTATATGGTTAACATCGTTTTCATGCTCATCAAACCATTCAGTGACCACTCGTGCCCTGTGGATGGGGCATAGTCATGATGTCTAAAATAATGGCCTGCCAGGCATTATTATACATGACCTTAAGCATGATGGGATGTTAATTGCTTAATTAACTCAGGAACCACACCTTTGTGGAAGCACCTGCTTTCAATATACAGTACTTTTTTGTATCCATAATTTCCTCAAGTGTTTGCATTATTTTGGCAGTTACCTGTACATTATCGATGCTTCTCCTCCTCCAGGATGTCCAGGGTCCAGAGGACAGAGAGATGCTGGCCAGACTAGCAGCCAGTGTGGATGTTCAGGATGTCCAGTCAGCGGACAGTGAGGCTGCCATAGAGAAGTACCTCCGCAGTGTCCTGGCTGTGGAGAATATACTCACCCTGGACCGACTACGACAGGTAGACAGACAGACAGACAGGTCCGCAGACAGACAGACCTCTCCACAATAATACATACACTCACCTCTTACATAACATAAACCCTGTGTGTCTGTGTGTGTGTAGGAAGTTGCAGTGAAGGAGCGGTTGTCTGTCAAGACCAAGTCTCCCAGACGTGCTCTCAGCTCTCCTAATGTGAACCGGGTAAGAAATGAGATCACACGGTCTATCTACCTACACCTTAAGGCTTTAGCATGCTTCAGTTCGGCTGGCGCCTAGCCCAACTCGGCTAGCCCAACAGAACGAGTGTGCTCGCATACTCCCTTTTAATGGGCAGAGAAAAAAAACGACAATAGGACTGTTTGTCCATCTTGAGACGCCGTAGCCTGTATATACTTCCTCCAAAATAGTCAGAATGAATCTACATTGAACAAAAATATGAACGCAACATGTAAAGTTTTGTAAAGACTCCTGAACATCTAGTCAAATGGTTACCCAGACTATTTGCAGTCCCCTGTTGTCATCTGTGCATAGTCACTTTAATAACTCTACATACATGTACATACTACCTCAAATAACCGGTGTCCCCGGACATTGATTCTGTACCGGTACCCCCCTGTATATAGTCTCGCTATTGTTATTTCACTGCTGCTCTTTAATTACTTCTTTTTTGTAACTGCATTGTTGGTTAGGGGCTCATAAGTAAGCATTTCACTGTAAGGTCTTCACCTGTTGTATTCGGCGCATGTGACTACTAACATTTGATTTCATGAACTGAAATAAGAGCCGAGAAATATTATGCACAAAAAGCTTATTTCTCTTCTCTGCACAAATTAGTTTACATCCTTTGTTAGTGAGTATTTCTCCTTTGCCAAGATAATCCATCCCACCTGACAGGTGTGGCATATCAAGAAGCTGATTAAACAGCATGATCATTACACAGGTGCACCTTGTGCTGGGGACAATAAAAGTGCAGTTTTGTCACACAACAATATTTTACATCTAACTTAAATGTTTGGTGCAGTATTTTTCAAAGGAAAAAAAATGTCCATGAAAACGAGTCATCTCTCATTGAATGACAACAAATACTTTTTTGAAGAATCCCTACTGTTGACCAATCACCAACGATGGGGCGTAGACTTTGGCTCCGATTTTAAAAACTCTCATGAAATCCAAAACGAACCGAAACGTCACAAAATGTCGTCATATTATATGCACCAGCTCTACCAAACTGTTTCATCTGGGAAGCATGAGGGCGCCTCTACCATCAGCCTGCTATTTCCATCTCAGTAACGTACTAACGTACTGCTTAGTAACTACTAGTTAACCTGTAAAGACGACAGTGTAACCTAAGACTTGAAGACTTGCGCTAGCTCTCTAAACTAAGGCTTTAGCTCAGCAGGCTAACACAGTCTTGTTTGAATCCCGCTCTGTCCTGCTAAGCATCCTGGTCTCTACCCTCTAGCTGTCAGGATCCTGGAGCAGACAGGACCTGTCCTCCAACCACAGGCTACATGACAACAAGGTGAGACGTCCCTAAACTAGGTTCATCTAGAAAAACAGACCCCCCCCCCCATCTGTACAGCAACTTCTATAGTTTGGGTATCAAACACCATGGCAACATGCTCTAACAACACCTTAACTATCAAACACCATGGCAACATACTCTAACAACACCTTAACTATCAAACACCATGGCAACATACTCTAACAACACCTTAACTATCAAACACCATGGCAACATACTCTAACAACACCTTTACTAACAACAAAACAGTAACCACATCTCTACCAACCAGGGTTGGTGTCAATTCCATTTCAATTTTGAATTTGGTTTACTTTCTGAATTGAAATGGAATTGACCCCAACCCTGCTACCAACTATATATAACAAAATAAATTCTACTGTTCCATCCCTGATATCCTCAGGGCTGGTCCGAGAGTCACCAGGACCTGTCAGTTGTTCCTCTCCCGTCCCACTCCAGACGTACCCTCCCTAGCTCCGCTCTACCTCTGGCCCAGAACATCCTCCCTGACACTGGTGAGAACAACAAAGTCCTCCAATATAACCTCAGGGCTAATGGTCGCTATCCTTTTCCTCACTCTTGAGCCTTCACTGCTCTGGTGCTGCTATTATATTATCTGTTCTGCCTGTCCTCTGGTTTCATCTGTTGGGTTTCTCCTCTCCAATTTAGAGCTTCCTCTCTTCTCTTCTTCCTCTTCCTTCCTGTACGACCTCAAGGCCTCTCACTGCGCGCTCGTGCTACCTATTATTTCTCCCCAGTCAAGGCTCTGGTTCCTCCTGTCCCCAAACTGCTCAAGTCCCTGTTCTCTGCCAGGGAGGAGAAGAGAGACCTGACTCCTGTCCCCCAGCAGGTAAACTAAACTAAGGCCACACTTTATTTGGATAGTTCCCTATTGAGAATGTACAGATGGTCAAACTATCTGTTTGTAAGCAACTGGTTACTAAGGTTAGGTTTAGAATAAAGGTTAAGGGTCAGGGAACAGTTAGTTGAAATGTTGTTGACAGGTTTTGAACATCTACAAACCATCTATTATCCAAATAAAGTAATACCTAAACTAATAACACTACTGATCTCTGGTCAGTTCTTAGACCAGACTCCTATCCCCCAACAAGTATCAACACTACTGCTGAACATGACTGCTAACCTATAACAGTAACAACTGATCTCTGGTCAGTTCTTAGACATTCACATTATCTCCCACATTCAGCATACTGCATGTAGAAACAGCCATAGTCTGGTTTTTCGAGACCGTATCTGTCCAAGGACCTTTTGTACGGGAGTATTCTCCAGCAGCGTGAAGATGTGGTGGACAGGAGAGGTGATGTGACACTGGTTGAGTTCCAGGTGTTATGGGCTGAGCCAGAGGATGAACAGGGTAGTTCTGTTTGGACCTGCTGACAGGTCTCCTGCTACCATCTTCCAATCAAAACATGTGAAAACAATCACTTGTCAGTTCTCACTGTGATTCCGGAATTCATCTAGAACTCTTGAGTCTGCTGTGGCAGCTGATCTGCCACCAATATCTGTAGTGCCTTACCCCTTATCTGAGACGAGAGAGAGGTTTGGAATGTTTAGCTATGAATGTGTCCTTTTTATAATGCTTTATTTAATTCCCAGGGTTTTGAGCAGGTCAGAAAGGACATTTTAGAATGGAGGATGATTTGATAGAAAAGGGACAGGAATCTGTGTGCTGTCCCTAGATCAGAGGCTGGAATCTGTGTGCTGCCTCTAGATCAGAGGTTGGAAACTGTGTGCTGCCTCTAGATCAGAGGTTGGAAACTGTGTGCTGCCTCTAGATCAGAGGCTGGAATCTGTGTGCTGCCTCTAGATCAGAGGCTGGAATCTGTGTGCTGCCTCTAGATCAGAGGCTGGAATCTGTGTGCTGCCTCTAGATCAGAGGCTGGAATCTGTGTGCTGCCTCTAGATCAGAGGCTGGAATCTGTGTGCTGCCTCTAGATCAGAGGCTGGAATCTGTGTGCTGCCTCTAGATCAGAGGCTGGAATCTGTGTGCTGCCTCTAGATCAGAGGCTGGAATCTGTGTGCTGCCTCTAGATCAGAGGCTGGAATCTGTGTGCTGCCTCTAGATCAGAGGCTGGAATCTGTGTGCTGCCCCTAGATCAGAGAGGCTGGAATCTGTGTGCTGCCCCTAGATCAGAGAGGCTGGAATCTGTGTGCTGCCTCTAGATCAGAGGCTGGAATCTGTGTGCTGCCTCTAGATCAGAGGCTGGAATCTGTGTGCTGCCCCTAGATCAGAGGCTGGAATCTGTGTGCTGCCTCTAGATCAGAGAGGCTGGAATCTGTGTGCTTGCCCTAGATCAGAGAGGCTGGAATCTTTGTGCTGTCCCTAGATCAGAGGCTGGAATCTGGATACTGTCCCTAGATCAGAGGCTGGAATCTGTGTGCTGTCCCTAGATCAGAGGCTAGAATCTGTGTGCTGCCTCTAGATCAGAGGCTGGAATCTGTGTGCTGTCCCTAGATCAGAGAGGCTGGAATCTGTGTGTTGTCCCTAGATCAGAGAGGCTGGAATCTGTGTGCTGTCCCTAGATCAGAGAGGCTGGAATCTGTGTGCTGTCCCTAGATCAGAGAGGCTGGAATCTGTGTGCTGTCCCTAGATCAGAGAGGCTGGAATCTGTGTGCTTGCCCTAGATCAGAGAGGCTGGAATCTTTGTGCTGTCCCTAGATCAGAGGCTGGAATCTGGATACTGTCCCTAGATCAGAGGCTGGAATCTGTGTGCTGTCCCTAGATCAGAGGCTAGAATCTGTGTGCTGCCTCTAGATCAGAGGCTGGAATCTGTGTGCTGTCCCTAGATCAGAGAGGCTGGAATCTGTGTGTTGTCCCTAGATCAGAGAGGCTGGAATCTGTGTGCTGTCCCTAGATCAGAGAGGCTGGAATCTGTGTGCTGTCCCTAGATCAGAGAGGCTGGAATCTGTGTGCTGTCCCTAGATCAGAGAGGCTGGAATCTGTGTGCTGTCCCTAGATCAGAGGCTGGAATCTGTGTGCTGTCCCTAGATCAGAGGCTGGAATCTGTGTGCTGTCCCTAGATCAGAGGCTGGAATCTGTGTGCTGTCCCTAGATCAGAGGCTGGAATCTGTGTGCTGCCTCTAGATTAGAGCCTGGAATCTGTGTGCTTGCCCTAGATCAGAGAGGCTGGAATCTTTGTGCTGTCCCTAGATCAGAGGCTGGAATCTGGATACTGTCCCTAGATCAGAGGCTGGAATCTGTGTGCTGCCTCTAGATCAGAGGCTGGAATCTGTGTGCTGCCTCTAGATCAGAGGCTGGAATCTGTGTGCTGCCTCTAGATCAGAGGCTGGAATCTGTGTGCTGCCTCTAGATCAGAGGCTGGAATCTTTGTGCTGCCTCTAGATCAGAGGCTGGAATCTTTGTGCTGCCTCTAGATCAGAGGCTGGAATCTGTGTGCTGTCCCTAGATCAGAGAGGCTGGAATCTGTGTGCTGTCCCTAGATCAGAGGCTGGAATCTTTGTGCTGTCCCTAGATCAGAGGCTGGAATCTTTGTGCTGCCTCTAGATCAGAGGCTGGAATATGTGTGCTGCCTCTAGATCAGAGCCTGGAATCTGTGTGCTTGCCCTAGATCAGAGAGGCTGGAATCTTTGTGCTGTCCCTAGATCAGAGGCTGGAATCTGTGTGCTGTCCCTAGATCAGAGCCTGGAATCTGTGTGCTGTCCCTAGATCAGAGAGGCTGGAATGACATCAATAATTGATTTAACTGTCAATATACTCTGTGAAACATCTCAGATCAAATTTTAACATGAAACTCTCATCTTTAGCCTGTTCCTCAGAGCTTGCCTTTCATCATAGTGCAGTCACCAAGTGTTGAAGAGGACTTGGATACCACACTTGGTCGTCACCTGGTAAGTCACTTGATCGTATGTCCCTAGTTCAGTGACTATTTCTAAAAATGTTTAGCCCAAATTTCCTTAGTCACTCCGATTTTGAGGGATTTTTAAATCTTGCCAAACACTTGTCCAATAATCGAATAAGGGAACGTCCCGAACAGAGTTGTTGACAATAATACATTTGACATTTGTTGTTGGGTTTTGTTACAGAAAAATATGAAGAAAATAAGGCAGGTAAAATAAACTTGATTTATTTCACAGCAAAACAAGTTAGTTTTTTTTTTTTTTTTTTTTAACAAGGGACAATGCGTGCCAGCCAGCGACCTGGCAGCCAGGTCAAAGACTGGCCCATCCAGCCACACTTACAATGTAACGAGTTATTAGGACACACAAAGCAATATTCATAATGTGGTCTTAATAAAAAAAGTCTATTACATGGCTCCTACACCTAGAAGTGTGTGTGTGTGTGTGTGTGTGTGTGTGTGTGTGTGTGTGTGTGTACACAGTATCATGCTCAACACCATCCATTACTAGTCTGTGTCGCCATTGTTAATTCCACAGGTTCCCATTGGGGAAATCATCCCCCCAGAGAGCCAATCAGAGGCCCCAAAAACCATGCCCCTCCCACCACCCATCATCCCTGAGATGGAAGACCCCGCCCCCAGCCCGGTCAGCGAGGCGTCTACCAGCGTCTCCACGGCAACCCTGTCAGAGCCCTACCTGATTGGTGGGGACGTCACTCTGTCAGCCAATCTCGGGCCAGATGGCTTTGAGGCGATGCACAGGTCGTTCGAGGCAGACATCGGTCGGTATCTTCATCATGACTCTAACATGGCCGACCAGGAGGAAGAGGAGGAGACTCGTCAGATACCTCAGGCCACTGCTACTGACCTGGAGGCTTCAGAGACAGACAGGACTGACAAACTCAGAGCAGAATCTCATCTCTCATTGGAACCACATGGCACCTCAGTAGAACCTGAAGATGTGACTCCATCAAAGTCACTGACACAGTCTATGCCAGACAAGTCAACACAAGTCCACTACAGACTACTACCGTCTGTAGTATCAAACCAGTCAGAACAATCAGTCCAGTCAGAGTCACTGACACAGTCCACACTAGATAAATCTACACATGAACTGTCTATAGTGTCACATCAGTCTGAACCACCAGTCCACGTAGAAGAACCAATGGAGTCCGAGCTACCTCAGGAACAACCAGAGACGGAGGTAGTATTGTCATCATCACGGTGCCAGACAGAACAACATGTCGGCGAGTCTGTAGAATCAGAACTGTCTGTATCAGAACAGTCTGCATTTGATCAACCAGAACCACCGGTAGAATCGGCACCAGGTCTAAAAGAGTCTTCACCACTGGACCAGTCTCCACCAGCACCAGCCCTGCCACAAGAATCAGATCAAGCAGCCACAGAACAGACAGGACTGGGTGAATCAGCTGGTTCAGAACCAGTACTAGGCCAAACAGATCAACCAGTAGAAGCAGGTCCAGACCAGTCCCAGCCTCCATCAGAGCTACCAGAAGAACAAGACCAGCGGGCACCTCTAGACCAGCGGACACCTCTAGACCAGCGGGCACCAGCAGCCCAATCTGAACCTGCATCTACCCCTGTAGAACCTCCAGTTGATGAGCCTGCACCTAGCCAGCAAGCCAAAGCACCAGCCCCAATCCCAGCTCCAGCACCAGCCCAAGCTGTAGCTCCGGTCACTGCCCATCCAGCTCTGACCTCAATCCCAACCCCTGCCCCAGTCCCTACACCTGCCCATCCAGCTCTGACCTCAATCCCAACCCCTGCCCCAGTCCCTACACTTGCCCATCCAGCTCTGACCTCAACACCAACCCCTGCCCCAGTCCCTACACCTGCCCATCCGGCTCTGACCTCAATCCCAACCCCTGCCCCAGCCAAAGCCCCTCTTCTAACCCTAAACCCTGTCCCAGCACTAGTCGTCAAAACTCCCACTTCCAGTAGCACATCATCCAACGCATTCAAGATCCAGAGAGTAAAGACATCCGATCTGAAGTCCTTCCAACCAATCTTGGATGAGGATGAAGGCCAGGCAGGGGCAGAAGGAGTGGGGGCCAGGAGTCTGAGTGATGACCTCTCTGTTCCTCTGGAGAGACTGGAGATCCTGTCCGACTCAGACGAAGGAGCCACCGACGTAGCCACAGCCGTGCCTGACTGGCTGAAGGAGGGGGAGTTTGTGACTGTAGGAAGTAATAAAAGCGGTACAGTGAGCTACGTGGGACCGGCAGACTTCGCAGAGGGAATCTGGGTTGGCGTGGAGCTGGATTTACCTGCAGGTAGGTAACATAGCACAGGTTATCTCATCTAGATTAGACGGCTACCTCAGTGTTTTGATATGAGTTCTCAGAAATGCCCCAGTGAACATTATTATGTCAGAAATAACCTTTACTAATTTGGAAGATTCTGCTATTTAATTTGGAATGACAGGTTATTGTCTATATTATGTTAGTGTGATTAGTATTTTTATGGTGGATGTTCTCCAGTTCTCTCACTATCAATCTCTCTCTCTCACTTTTTAGGGAAAAACGACGGGTCCGTGGGTGGAAAACACTACTTCCACTGTAACCCTGGTTACGGGGTGTTGGTGCGTCCTGATAGGGTGAGCCGTGGAGGAGTCGGGGGCGGGGCTAAGCAGAAGCGGCGACAGCAGCAGAAGCGTCGCAGTGCTAACCTATCCGGGTCCAGCCCTAACCTGGCTGCCCTCACTGCCCTAGCCAAGGGAGATGGGGCTGGGGCCAGTCGCAAGGGACAGAACCGCAAGTCCTGGAACAGCTGAGAGGAGAGAGTAGCAGGGTTGGGGTCAATTCCATTTCAATTCAGGAAGAAAACTGACATTTTCAATGCTTCTCTATGAGAGACATGAATTGAAATGGTATTGAGCCCAACCCTGATGGATAATCCTCTCTATATAGAGTTCCACAGGTGAGAATGAACCATAGGGAGAAGAGAGATCTACGTACACTGAACAAAAATATAAACGCAACCATTTCAAAGCTGTTTACACTTCTTATAATGAAATCAGTCAATTGAAGTGAATTTATTAGGTTCTTAATCTATGGATTTCACATGACTGGGAATACAGATATGCGTCTATTGGTCACGGAAATGTTATTGGAGGCTTATGGTAGAGAAATAAACATTCAGTTATCTGGCAACAGCTCTGGTGGACATTCCTGCGGTCAGCATGCCAATTGCATACTCCCTCAAAACATCTGTGGCATTGTGTTGTGTGACAAAACTGCACATTTTAGAGTGGCCTTTTATTGTCCCCAGCACAAGGTGCACCTGTGTAATGATCATGCTGTTTAATCAGCTTCTTGATATGCCACACCTGTCAGGTGGATGGATAATCTTGGCAAAGGAGAAATGCTCACTAACAGGGATGTAAACTAATTTGTGCAGAAAATTTCAGAGACATTTCTGGGTTATTTTTATTTCAGCTCATGAAACATGGGATTGACACTTTACATGTTGAGTTTATATTTTTGTTAAGTGCAGAAGTTCCGTCTCACTACTGCTGTACAAAAGGTACCAGGGTCGGGTTCAATTCAGTCAATTCAGGAAGGACACTGAAATTCCAATTCCAAATTGGAATTTGAGTTTACTTCCAGAAATTGAACTGGAATTGATCCCAACCCTGGTCGGTAGAGGTGCAGCTGAAAACCACAGGAACATTTCAAGAGATAAGAGATGTATATCTTGCTCATTTTTAAAAGTCCAGCCATCGATGGACAGATAGAGGAGAGGCCCAGTTTATGATGCTGCATCAATGTACAAGTCCATGTATCCAGGCTTTTATACTGTTATTTCATATAATCTGAATGTATTTTTTTTGTTACCAGTCCTGAGTGCCTTTCATAGTCAGATAGGGTCTCTCAAGTTCTCATTAAAATAACTAATGTGGTTTAAGTAATGTCATGTCCTTCTGAAGCTTTGTTCACACTGCAGCTCTTAATGCTCAAATCAATACTGACTGCATTGTCTTACGTCAGATCTCGTCACTGCTACGCTCGTCCCTCAATCTCAGTGCGCACACCCGTCATGCTATACAAATGTCTCAAATCGGATGTGTGTTTTCAGACTGTAGTCATTGGCTGACATGACTGCGCTGGTTGTCAAGGTAATGGCAGGAGTGTGTGCGGTGCTGTAAGCTGATTGGTGGTGGTGCTCGTGTTTCCTCTCACTCAGAAAGCTGTTGTGCAGCAAGCTAGACTGATAACAATGCCTGCTATGTAAGTCTCCCAGTTGCTTTGCATGTTCAAAATCATAGCGTGAGAACACTTATAAAGCCTCAAAGGATAAAATAATCCAACTTTAAAAACGAGTCATTTTTGTCTGGCCACAGCCGTCAACTAGCTAGCTGTTTAGTTTGCTAGCACATACACTAATTTGTTTGTAAACAATTAACAAGCTACTTAGCTACCACAAGTTTTTGTTGAAACTGTCAACAGAGTAGCAAGCAACAAGATGTGCCAAATAAGTCTAAAAAAACCACTTGAAGGAAAATAAATCAGATTTGACTGTTCAGACAGAAGTCATTGCCAGGAATCTGATTTGTATCTGATTTCAATTCACCGATCAATGTGGCTCAAAATATCTGATTCCATGTGCTTTTTGGGTGTTCCGACTGCAGGAAGAAAAAAACGGATTAAAATCAGATATGCCTATAAAAAAAAAAGTGGATTTGAGTCACTTCAAACTGCTAGTGTGAACAAGGCTTTAGTGGGTATCATTGTATAGGGATGAACTCCCAAATACGTGATGCCCAATGGGTTGCTCTAACTAACAATTGGTGCACCACCCAGTGGGGAATATGTGTATTGACATTACCACAAATGATAAGGCTTATTTTATTAACTATGTTGGTAGAACAGTATGGCCCCTTTTTCCCCTGAGTTTCTGGTTTTTTTCTAAGGGGAAATATACTGTATACTTGAACTTCTGAACAAGTTTGCACTCTGTCCATTTTGTAATAATACTACTGAAACTTTGCTAGGTTTTATCATTCCGTGTATCATCTGTTTGATCAAGTGTGATTTGGGGATAATATTGTGCAGGGGTAGAAGAAGGCAGACCTGGGAGAATCAGAATGAAGCAAATGGATGACGAGCGCTACAATGGTTGAGACATTTGACACTGGGCTTGTTTTTAATTTATACGTTTGAAAATGTTTTTATACTTGTGGTATTCAATCTGATCTGATTATGAATGTTTTAAGACGGACAATTAAAAATATATATATATAATGGAGGAAGAGACAGATCTACATGATTTTGTTTTATATCAATATGGTGTTACAATACACTTTACTGTGGATACATCTTTACCAAGTTAGATTTTTTTTTACTTTTTGTAGACAACGGGATTTTGTATTGTGTAACTAACCCTTGTATATGAATTGGAACTAATGCTTAAAACGCTTTACATGCTCCAACTCCCATGTAACTATCATCCATCTTCCAAGGTTTTTCTGTCTGTATGGCTGTTGTCAGTTAGACAAGAGTTATGGGTAACTGCACAACTCCTATATAAAGTGTTGTTTTTTTAATCCTCAAAATTGCCGAGATATCACGTTACCTACCTACATCAGTACACTCATAACTTAAGAATTATGACATTTATATTCGATCAAATAAACCTTCCGAAATTCGACACTTATTGCTCGCCATACAAAAACTCCATGCTTGTTGACCAAACAACGGAAAACCGCCATCTGCTGGAAGGAGACATATTTCCGCAGAGTTCAGCCTCTTCCTCTCTGCTAAACGGCATACCTGTAGCGTGTCGACATAAATGGGAGGATCAACAGAATAATGCGTGTGGAAAGCGAATCGGTTTACATGGGCATATTTGTTGCGATACGATACCGTTTTGCGAGGCTGCAGAGCTTTAAAATGTACGGTGTGTGTGGTCCTGGTCGGCAGAGATGACGGTAAAGAGGCTAACATTTTTGCCATTCACGTTGAGCTGTGTCTTTGGTGTAGCTATAAGTTATTAGTAGCTGTAGACGACCTCTATATTGCGTGGCAATGATCTAAAAGACTAACTTAGCCATCATCATCATCATCATTGCTCACTTTGTATATAGACTTATTTTTCTACTGTATTATTGACTGTATGTTTGTTTTACTCCATGTGTAACTCTGTGTTGTTGTATGTGTCAAACTGCTTTGCTTTATCTTTGCCAGGTCGTAGTTGTAAATGAGAACTTGTTCTCAACTTGCCTACCTGGTTAAATAAAGGTGAAATTAAAAATAAAATCACGGAAAGTCCTGTTTGCTGTGAGGGGATGTGAGCTGACCACAGGGGATGGCTGGGGCGAATACAGTACCAGTCAAGTTTGGACACACCTAGTCTTTCCATGGTCTTTATTTTTACAATTTTCTACATTGTAGATAATAGTGAAGATGTCAACTATGAAAAAACACATGGAATCATTTAGTAACCAAAAAAGTGTTAAACAAATTAAAATATATTTTAGATTTGAGATTCTTTATAGTAGCCACCCTTTGTGTTGTTGACAGCTTTGCACACTCTTGGCATTCTCTCAACCAGCTTCACCTGGTACAAACCAGATGGGATGGCGTATTGCTGCAGAATACTGTGGTAGGACAGATTTCCACCGGTCTGATGCCCATTGCTCATGTTTCTTGGCCCAAGCAAGTCTCTTCTTATTATTGGTGTCCTTTGTAAGTGGTTTCTTTGCAGCATTTCGACCATGAAGACCTGATTCGGTTCTCCTCTGAACTGTTGTTGAGCTGTGTCTGTTACTTGAACTCGGAAGCATTTATTTGGTCTGCAATTTCTGAGGCTGGTAAATCTAATGAACTTATCCTCTGCAGTAGAGGTAACTGGGTCTTCATTTCCTGTGGCGGTCCTCATGAGAGACAGTTTCATCATAGCGCTTGATGGTTTTTTCAACTGCCCTTGAAGAAACTTTCAAAGTTCTTTAAATTTTCTGGATTGACTGACCTTCATGTCTTAAAGTAATGATGGACTGTCGTTTCTCTTTGCTTATTTGAGCTGTTCTTGCCATAATATGGACATTATATTTTACCAAATAGGGCTATCTTCTGTATACCACAGCTATCTTGACACAACACAACTGATTGGCTCAAACGCATTAAGAAGGAACATTCCACAAGTTAACTTTTAACAAGGTACACCTGTTAATTGAAATGCATTCCAGGTGACTACCTCATGAAGCTGGTTGAGAAAATGCCAAGAGTGCGCAAAGCTGTCATCAAGGAAAAGGGTGGCTACTTTGAAGAATCTCAAATATATATATATGTTGATTTGTTTAACACTTTTTTTGGTAACTACATGATTCCATATGTGTTATTGCATTGTGTTGATGTCTTCACTATTATTCTACAATGTAGAAAATAGTAAAAAATAAAGAAAAACCAGTGAATGAGTAGGTGTGTCCAAACTTTTGACTGGTACTGTATGTATGTTCACTGAGTATATGAAAAAACATTAAGAACACCTGCTCTTTCCATGACATAGACTGACCAGGTAAAGGCTTGTCACAACTGTGGGAAGGATTGGAGTCAACATGGGCCAGCATCCCTGTGGAACGCTTTTGACACCTTGTAGACTCTGTGGCCTGACAAATTGAGGCTGTTCTGAGGACAAAAGAGGGTGCAACTCAATATTAGGAAGGTGTTCCTAATGTTTTGTACACTTAGTGTATATTACATTGCAAAGGGTCTCCTCCTACATACTGCTGGTTATGAGTTTGACTGACGGATGAAGAAGGGCTTATATCTGTTCAGCTTACACTGAGGAACTGTTACGGGAATTAAGTTATCAATGTTCTTAAACCGAACTTCAATTAAACTACTCAGTCTGCCCCCCCCCCCCCCCCCCCCCCCCCCCCCCGAGGGTGTAATATTCTGGTTGAATGAAGCAAACGGGAAACCCACAATGGTCAAAACGTTTATTTATGAGAGCTCTGAAATCCTTACAATGTACAAAGCCTTTTATATTAACACACACACACACACACCAGTAGAGAACTGCACCCAGCTTTAGGCGGCTGTATTTTTCCACAGTACCCAGACCACCTGTCTCCTTATCTTTTGCCAGCGTAGCCATTCCCAGGCCGTTGTTTCTCTCCCTAACTTAGGGAGACATCTTCTCCTGTTCCTTTCCCAAGGTCGTCTTATCAACTCTGCCCTGCTCATTTTTTGAAGTGGTTACAGTGTCTTACGCACACACAGTATTGGAATATAGTTTTTAACCCATTATTATAGCCTTATTTCCAATACATTTCAACAGGTTATAGGGTTTCTGAGTGGGGGGCACCGTTAATGACCTTGGGCTCAGACAGGGTCTCGTTTACTAGCTCCTATTGGTCAGAAATAAGTGATTCCACCTGATGGTACTGACTGACATCTGTCTGAGTTTACTGAGGAGGATGTGTAGCTGCAAGATGTTAAATGCTGAACTAAAATTCACAAATAGCAGTGGCGCGCAGGCCTTGGGGTTCTCCAGATGTCGCAGGATGAGATGCATTATGCTGAGGATTGCTTCATTAGTGCCATGTTTGCGTTTGTAAGCAAACGGATACAGGTCCAACAGTGTGTTTTAGTCTGACTGAGGCTTACACACCATGATGTTTTTCAATACACTGCATTACGATGCAGGTCAGAGCAGCAGGTCTACAGTCGTTGTTTCCTTGGGGAGACAGAGTGGTGATGATTGCCTTCTTCCATCAAGGTAGAACCGTGTGAGAATGTACAAACCTCTGAAGGACAGGGACCCAGGCTAGCGTAAGTTCCTCTGCACAAAGCGGAGATGCCATCGGGCCCTGTTGTCAGTTTGCTTATAGACTCTTGTGGACTCTCTAGGGTTAAATTCTAACTTGGGGTCACAGTCATCAGTAACAATGGTGTTGAGCATGTTAACACACATAGCAGAAAACTTTATGTAGAAGTCATTAAGTTCATTTGCCATTGTCTTTTTGTCTGTTGTGTTCAGTGGTTTTCTAATGGGAGTCATATCAGTAATGGATTTTGTTAACCCTTGTCCTTGAATACTCTTCATTCTAAGCTGGTTTGCTGCCCAATTCTACAAGAGTAATTATATTGAGGCAAACACTATTTTACTGTCATCTGATGATAGTCAAATAGATGCCATGAGTTATAATAATCAAACAGATTTATTGGTAAATGAAAAACTGATAGGCTGTTTGCTGCCCAATTATACAATAGTAATTATAATTAGCCTTATTCACAAAACACAATTTTGTCATCAGATGATAGCTGGACAGACGTCATAAGTTATAGGACTAATAATGATAGTGTATTGGTAATAAATGAAAAACTGGTAGACTAATAACTGATGTCAAAATTACTTTTATTTTCATATTTAGGCTGTAAGTGAGGTGTTTGTTTTTTTAACATTCAAATGGCACAGTATGATTCTCTATCAAGAATAGAGTGTATTTTAGCTCTGCCGGGCTTGTTTCAATTCAATTTCAATTTAAGGGCTTTATTGGCATGGGAAACATATGTTAACATTGCCAACACAAGTGAACTAGATAATAAAAAAAAGTGAAAAACTATTAAAAAAAAATAACAGTAAACATTACACTCACAGAAGTTCCAAAAATAATAGGCATTACAAATGTCATATGTGCAAATAGTTAAAGTACAAAAGGGAAAATAAATAAACATAAATATGGGTTGTATTTATAATGGTGTTTGTTCTTCACTGGTTACCCTTTTCTTGTGGCAACAGGTCACAAATCTTGCTGCTGTGATGGTACACTGTAGTATTTCACCCAATAGATTATCAAAATTGGGTTTGTTTTCGAATTCTTTGTGTATCTGTAATCTGAGGGAAATGTGTGTCTCTATGGTCATACATTTGGCAGGTTGGGAAGTGCAGCTCAGTTTCCACCTCATTTTGTGGGCAGTGTGCACATAGCCTGTCTTCTCTTGAGAGACAGGTCTGCCTTTTCTCAAGAGCAAGGCTGTACATAGTCAAAACTTTCCTTACTTTTGGGTCAGTCAAAGTGGTCAGGTATTCTGCCACTGTGTTCTCTCTGTTTAGGGTCAAATAGCATTCTAGTTTGCTATGTTTTTTTCTTAATTCTTTCCAATGTGTGCAGTAATTATCTTTTTGTTTTCTCGTGATTTGGTTGGGTCTAATTGTGTTGCTGTCCTGGGGCTTGCATTTGTGAACAGAGCCCCAGGACCAGTTTGTTTAGGGGATTATTCTCCAAGTTAATTTCTCTGTAGATGATGGCTTTGTTATGGAAGGTTTGGGAATCACTTCCTTTTAGGTGGTTGTATAATTTAACGGCTCTTTTCTGGATTTTGATAATTAGCGGGTATCGCCCTAATTCTGCTCTGCATGTATTATTTGGTGTTTTATGTTGTACACGGAGGATATTTTTGCAGAATTCTGCATGCAGAGAGCTGATCAATAAAAACGTTTTAGGAAACATACACAATCAAAGCTGGCTAACCAATTACAGAGCGCTGGTGTAAAGCAGTTGATCCGCCCACTTCTGCCACCCCCACTTTCAGTCACTCCGTTTTTCACCTTTATTTAAGTAGGCAAGTCAGTGAAGAACATATTCTTATTTACAATTGGCGGTCTACCCCGGACGATGTTGGGCCATTTGTGCGCCGCCCTTCCAATCATGGCCGGATGTGATGCAGCCTGGATTCGAACCAGGGTGACGCCTCTTAAATGCAGTGCCTTAGGCCGCTGCGCCACTCGGGTTCCCACAAATGCAGTTACCCGTGCTTGCAAAGTCTAAACAGTACAGTCATTATAAAGATAGGCTAAAACTGCTGATAACAATAGAAATCCTCGCTAAACTCACAAAGTGATCTGGTCTAACGGTCGTCTCGCAACGAACTGCAAAATGCAAAATCAAAGGCACTCCTTCGACCTAACTTATATATTTTTTGTTTGTTTACGAAGATAGTGTCAGTTTGTCAATTTCACGAGGTTGGAATAACAACGTGTTCAACTACCTAAAACATTGGCTGGAATTTAGGTTGTGCCTTTTTAAGATTTCGATTTTTTTTTTAAATGAACAACTAAGGAATAATTATTGACTTCTCGAACCCAGACGGGTCTGTTTGGGAAGCGTTCCCGGAAATCTCGCGATGTTTCCCCTTGTGGGGTTAGAAACTGACAATAAGCTTGTAGTTGAAATCTCCAATCCGGCGGTCGATGTGTTGTTGCTACGGTTAAAAAGTGGCATTTCCCCCCCACACACACACACACACACACACACATACTGTTCAGTAGTGGTGCGATTTAAATGGTCAAATGTACAGAGACACATCGAGATAGAGAGCCAAGGTAAGATGTGATATGTTTAGCTAGCTAACGTTAGCCCGTCAATTAGCTAACGTAAACTAGCTAGCCTGTAACAAAAACATTTTTTCAGTTGGTGGTTTAGCGGTTAGCTATATTACCATCTGGTAAAAATAACTAGGTACCCACTTAAATGTAACTGAAACAGTTGTCGTTTTAGCGATATTTTTTTTTGCTAGCTAAGTGCATGGATAAAAGTCAGATAGCTAAGTTAGTATTTTGAGTTTGATAGCGAGTTAGCCAAAAATCAAACAAGCAGTAGTTAGGTAGCTTGTTAGAGTTGGTACAAAAACTGCTACTGTAGCTGAAAACAGAGCTAGCTAACGTTGACTAACTAGCCCTTCAGATAGACTGACCTACCAAGTAAAAATAGACTGGCATAACGACGAACGCTAACTAGCTACAGTAACAGTTTTTGTACCAACTCCCTTTGTTTGCCATACTTGCCAGCGAGGTAACTAATGCATTGCAGAATGACTGTCATGTAAACGAATGTTTGACATGAATTATTTGGAGATTGAATCTGGGCGTTCCGCACATGTACAAACTTTAACCAGATAAATATTCCAATTAGGAAACTTTATTGTCCATGAGGCAGTTAATATACGCACCCAGCTGTTTGCAGTTGTAAGAAACACAAACAAATAGTGTAATTATAGAAGGCTAGTCGATTTATATTAAGCTAAGTGAAAACAGCCTCGCTGTCATTGATGCATGTGCAGCATTGACTCCAGCATTGGTCTCGTTGAGTGACAGGGGGCTTGGTTGTGTGGAAAGAGAGCGAGAGATGACTCGAGTAGCGACGTAAACTATACAAATGGACGTTACATACGGCTTATCACCTTTTAACAAACCAAACATTCAAATATCGTTTTATAGAAGGTAAAGTAAAAACCCAAACCAGTCCGTGCGTTAATACCGGTATATCATAACATCTGTTTGCCAAAACACCATGCAAAGAGAACTGTCGCTATGTGTATCTTTGGAACATGTGTCTACTGATAGAAAAGATAGAAAGATCTAGTCATGTTGCCTCAAGATGGAAAATGTGCTGCAGCCTGGTTGATTCTATTCATCTCTTCTACCCTGAAATGCTTATGGAAACCAAACAGAGAAATGCTTGGCCTGTGGAACACTGTTCAGGGAGATGCTTGGCCTGTGGAACACTGTTCAGGGAGATGCTTGGCCTGTGGAACACTGTTCAGGGAGATGCTTGGCCTGTGGAACACTGTTCAGGGAGATGCTTGGCCTGTGGAACACTGTTCAGGGAGATGCTTGGCCTGTGGAACACTGTTCAGGGAGATGCTTGGCCTGTGGAACACTGTTCAGGGAGATGCTTGGCCTAGGGAACACTGTTCAGGGAGATGCTTGGCCTGTGGAACACTGTTCAGGGAGATGCTTGGCCTGTGGAACACTGTACAGGGAGGTGCTTGGCCTGTGGAACACTGTACAGGGAGGTGCTTGGCCTGTGGAACACTGTTCAGGGAGGTGCTTGGCCTGTGGAACACTGTTCAGGGAGATGCTTGGCCTGTGGAACACTGTTCAGGGAGATGCTTGGCCTAGGGAACACTGTTCAGGGAGATGCTTGGCCTAGGGAACACTGTTCAGGTAGATGCTTGGCCTGTGGAACACTGTTCAGGGAGATGCTTGGCCTGTGGAACACTGTTCAGGGAGATGCTTGGCCTGTGGAACACTGTTCAGGGAGATGCTTGGCCTGTGGAACACTGTTCAGGGAGATGCTTGGCCTGTGGAACACTGTTCAGGGAGATGCTTGGCCTGTGGAACACTGTTCAGGGAGATGCTTGGCCTGTGGAACACTGTTCAGGGAGATGCTTGGCCTGTGGAACACTGTTCAGGGAGATGCTTGGCCTGTGGAACGCTGTTCAGGGAGATGCTTGGCCTGTGGAACGCTGTTCAGGGAGATGCTTGGCCTGTGGAACGCTGTACAGGGAGATGCTTGGCCTGTGGAACGCTGTACAGGGAGATGCTTGGCCTGTGGAACGCTGTACAGGGAGATGCTTGGCCTGTGGAACGCTGTTCAGGGAGATGCTTGGCCTGTGGAACGCTGTTCAGGGAGATGCTTGGCCTGTGGAACGCTGTTCAGGGAGATGCTTGGCCTGTGGAACGCTGTTCAGGGAGATGCTTGGCCTGTGGAACACTGTACAGGGAGATGCTTGGCCTGTGGAACGCTGTACAGGGAGATGCTTGGCCTGTGGAACGCTGTACAGGGGCAGAAGTGCATTTGTTATTGCTCTTAAGCACAGCGAAATGATTGAGATAGGATCAGCTAATGCTTTCAAGGTGACTGCGTGTGTTGCTGCTGTCCCCCACAAAATGGTGCCTTCCCCTTTCTTTCCTCTCTCTCTCCCTCACGCCTTTTCTCCCCTTCTCCTCTCACTGTGTATTTTCTTTCTTCTCTCACCCCCCCCCCCCCCCCCCCCCCCACCATTCCTCTCTCCCTCCTCTTCTCCAGGATGTCTCATTACACAGACGAACCTCGCTTCACCATCGAGCAGATCGACCTGCTCCAGAGGCTGCGGCGTACGGGCATGACCAAGCAAGAGATCCTCCACGGCATGGACACCCTAGATCGGCTGGACCGCGAGCACGGGGACAAGTTCGGACATCGCACCTCCTACGGGGGAGGAGCAAGCGGCTCTGTGTCAGACCCCAATTGCACCTCCTCCAACAACGCTGCAGCCACATCTTCTACAACATCCTCTTCCTGTATTATTATTAATAATAATGGCACCAGTGGGAGCAGCAATGTTAACAACACCACCCTGGCCTCTTCCTGCACCAACTCTACCGTCGCACAGACCCAGTACCTCTCACCACGTGGGGGGCTGTCCCCGTCGCCCAGCAACAGCTACGACACCTCCCCACCGCCCGGCCTGCCCTCCGCCGTCCGCCACTCCCCAGTGTCACTGGTCACCATGGCGCAGAACGGGGGGCGGGACAGCCTGGTGGCGACGCCCAATGGGAAGCTCTCGCCGCCGCGGTACCCGGTGAACAGTGCAGCGGCCGCCAGGGCGTTCGGGTTCGAGGCAACTGAGGAGGAGCTGGAAATCGATGATAAGGTGGAGGAGCTCATGAGGTCAGTGATGATGGGGTTAGGGGTCAGGGCGGGGTCAAAGTCACACACCAGCCTACAGAGATCTAGCCTGAAATTCAGAATCTGTTTTGTGGTAACTTGTCACGCCTTATACTCCGTGTCATGCCAAACATAGGAGTGGCAAGGATTTGGAGTGACACATGGAATGATGGATTATCAGAATGGTACCCAGGCTAACAGGGATCCTATTCAATATGTAATTTTATACACCAGTTTATACACCAGTCCACCACTATCAGGACTATACCAGTTTATACACCAGTCCACCACTATCAGAACTATACCAGTTTATACACCAGTCCACCACTATCAGGACTATACCAGTTTATACACCAGTCCACCACTATCAGGACTATACCAGTTTATACACCAGTCCATCACTATCAGGACTATACCAGTTTATACACCAGTTTATACACCAGTCTACCACTATCAGGACTATACCAGTTTATACACCAGTCCACCACTATCAGGACTATACCAGTCACTCCAAACAAAAAGCATGAACACATTTAGGCTACCACTCTCACTGCATACCACTCTCACGATTTTAAGGCTGTCTTGCTGATCTGATGCAACAACCACACAGCCTCGTTTGACCTTTTAGGATCTGATGCAACAACCACACAGCCTCGTTTGACCTGCCAGGATCTGATGCAACAACCACACAGCCCCGTTTGACCTGCCAGGATCTGATGCAACAACCACACAGCCCCGTTTGACCGGCCAGGATCTGATGCAACAACCACACAGCCTCGTTTGACCTGCCAGGATCTGATGCAACAACCACACAGCCTCGTTTGACCTGCCAGGATCTGATGCAACAACCACACAGCCCCGTTTGACCTGCCAGGATCTGATGCAACAACCACACAGCCCCGTTTGACCTGCCAGGATCTGATGCAACAACCACACAGCCTCGTTTGACCTGCCAGGATCTGATGCAACAACCACACAGCCTCGTTTGACCTGCCAGGATCTGATGCAACAACCACACAGCCTCGTTTGACCGGCCAGGATCTGATGCAACAACCACACAGCCTCGTTTGACCTGCCTGATCTTGTGAGCTTAGGTGAATTGATCGAGAGCCCAGCGGTCAGGCTACCACGTGTCAAATTTCACAAAGACAACATTTATTGGAACAACTGTGCAGATATAAAGTTTGGTAACAGAATTACAGTCAAATCTCCCTCTCTTTTTTTTTGTATGCTACCACCCTTTTTCCAGAAACTCAAATATTTGCTCTGTATTAAGATTCAAAGATGTCTGCAGAAAGAACGGGGAGTCAGCTATGACATCACACCTTGAGTTAGAAAACATCTATTCTGTCTATTCTACTACAGTGAAGTGGATTTACATCCGGTAACAGAATTACATCATGGGGACCCTGATCTGTACTATACAGAAATTAAGGATATGAATAGGATTATATTCATGGTGACGATCCCTAAATTAGTACACAAAGGTAGAAATATGCAATATTGGGTATTATTCTACACTCTGGCTATTATTCTAATGAGCTCTGCCCCCCCCCCCCCCCCCCCCCAAAAAAAAGACCACATTTGGTTGCTCCGGACTGGACCAAATCTGAACCAATCATTGATGTCTATGTTTTCACAAGTCCAGACATCATAGCACAGTAGATATGTTCAGCATAGTTTACAAATAACAAAAAAAATGGATACTTATTTTATTTAATTATGCAACACCATTTCCCCTGTGTAAAAGTAATTACCCATTTACACTCAATAACTGGTTGTGCCAACTTTTAGCTCCAATGACTGCAACCAAATGCTTTGTGGAAGTTGTTTATAAATCTCACATCGCTGTGGAGGAATTTCGGCCCGCTCTTCCATGCAGAACTGCTTCCTTCCTAACTCAGTTGCCGGAGAGGAAGGAAACCGCTCAGGGATTTCACCATGAGGCCAATGGTGACTTTAACACAGTTAATTTAATGGCTGTGATAAGAGAACTGAGGATGGATCAACAACATTGTAGTTACTCCAATACTAACCTAAACGACAGAGTGACAAGGAAGCCTGTACAGAATATAAAATATTCCAAAACTTGCATCCTGTTTGCAACAAAGTACTAAAGTGGCAAAGCAAATAACTTTTTGTCCTGAATACAAAGTGTTATGTTTGGGGCAAAGTCAATATAACACATGGCTGCATCATGTTATGGGTATTTATGTAATCACTAAGGACTGGGTGATTTTTCAGGATAAAACAAAAATGTTGTGGCCCAGTTGGTA
Organism: Salmo trutta; assembly: GCF_901001165.1. Classification (NCBI taxonomy): domain Eukaryota; kingdom Metazoa; phylum Chordata; class Actinopteri; order Salmoniformes; family Salmonidae; genus Salmo; species Salmo trutta. Next base: position 37,106,395 of record NC_042991.1, read on the forward strand.
GAGCGTGGCGCTTGTAACGCCAAGATTGTCGATTCGATTCCCGCTGGAGACCAAACCATTTGAAAATGTGTATATACTCATGACTTAGTCGCTTTGGACTTTAAAAGGCTTTGTTAAAATGGCATATATTCTATTATAACAATAACACTGGTTAGCCTATTTATGCACTGTCGTGTATGTGTGTACACAGGAGAGACAGCAGCATTGTGAAGGAGGAGATCAAGTTGTTCCTGGGGAACAGGAGAATCTCTCAGGCTGTGGTGGCCCAGGTCACAGGTCAGTAACAAACACTGCGGTGGCCCAGGTCAGTAACAAACGCACTGTGGTGGCCCAGGTCAGTAACAAGCACACTGTGGTGGCCCAGGTCAGTAACAAACACACTGTGGTGGCCCAGGTCACAGGTCAGTAACAAACACACTGCGGTGGCCCAGGTCACAGGTCAGTAACAAACACACTGTGGTGGCCCAGGTCAGTAACAAACACACTGCGGTGGCCCAGGTCAGTAACAAACACACTGCGGTGGCCCAGGTCACAGGTCAGTAACAAACACACTGCGGTGGCCCAGGTCAGTAACAAACACACTGCGGTGGCCCAGGTCAGTAACAAACACACTGTGGTGGCCCAGGTCACAGGTCAGTAACAAACACACTGTGGTGGCCCAGGTCACAGGTCAGTAACACACACACTGTGGTGGCCCAGGTCACAGGTCAGTAACACACACACTGCGGTGGCCCAGGTCAGTAACACACACACTGCGGTGGCCCAGGTCAGTAACACACACACTGCGGTGGCCCAGGTCAGTAACAAACACACTGCGGTGGCCCAGGTCAGTAACAAACACACTGTGGTGGCCCAGGTCACAGGTCAGTAACAAACACACTGTGGTGGCCCAGGTCACAGGTCAGTAACACACACACTGCGGTGGCCCAGGTCACAGGTCAGTAACACACACACTGCGGTGGCCCAGGTCAGTAACACACACACTGCGGTGGCCCAGGTCAGTAACAAACACACTGCGGTGGCCCAGGTCAGTAACAAACACACTGCGGTGGCCCAGGTCAGTAACAAACACACTGCGGTGGCCCAGGTCAGTAACAAACACACTGTGGTGGCCCAGGTCACAGGTCAGTAACAAACATACTGCGGTGGCCCAGGTCAGTAACAAACACACTGCGGTGGCCCAGGTCAGTAACAAACACACTGCGGTGGCCCAGGTCAGTAACAAACACACTGCGGTGGCCCAGGTCAGTAACACCTTGAAGCTTCCACTATAATTGACAACACCTTCCACAAGGCTCACACAGCAATCAGATGTCTGTCACACAGACATTAAATTAAATATAATATATTTTATTTAACCAGACATATCTACTCATATATGCTACAGTATGTGTGATGGCTACAGTATGTGTGATGGCTACAGTATGTGTGATGGCTACAGTATGTGTGATGGCTAGGGTTGCACATTTTGGGGAATATTCAGAGGTGGAAACTTTCTGTGGGAATTAACGGGAATATATGTTTATTAATACCATTTAAATGTATATGTTTGCTTTAGATATACACTGCTCAAAAAAATAAAGGGAACACTTAAACAACACAATGTAACTCCAAGTCAATCACACTTCTGTGAAATCAAACTGTCCACTTAGGAAGCAACACTGATTGACAATAAATGTCACATGCTGTTGTGCAAATGGAATAGACAACAGGTGGAAATTATAGGCAATTAGCAAGACACTCCCAATAAAGGAGTGGTTCTGCAGGTGGGGACCACAGACCACTTCTCAGTTCCTATGCTTCCTGGCTGATGTTTTGGTCACTTTTGAATGCTGGCGGTGCTTTCACTCTAGTGGTAGCATGAGACGGAGTCTACAACCCACACAAGTGGCTCAGGTAGTGCAGCTCATCCAGGATGGCACATCAATGCGAGCTGTGGCAAGAAGGTTTGCTCTGTCTGTCAGCGTAGTGTCCAGAGCATGGAGGCGCTACCAGGAGACAGGCCAGTACATCAGGAGACGTGGAGGAGGCCGTAGGAGGGCAACAACCCAGCAGCAGGACCGCTACCTCCGCCTTTGTGCAAGGAGGAGCAGGAGGAGCACTGCCAGAGCCCTGCAAAATGACCTCCAGCAGGCCACAAATGTGCATGTGTCTGCTCAAACGGTCAGAAACAGACTCCATGAGGGTGGTATGAGGGCCCGACGTCCACAGGTGGGGGTTGTGCTTACAGCCCAACACCGTGCAGGACGTTTGGCATTTGCCAGAGAACACCAAGATTGGCAAATTCGCCACTGGTGCCCTGTGCTCTTCACAGATGAAAGCAGGTTCACACTGAGCACATGTGACGTACGCGACAGAGTCTGGAGACGCCGTGGAGAATGTTCTGCTGCCTGCAACATCCTCCAGCATGACCGGTTTTGCGGTGGGTCAGTCATGGTGTGGGGTGGCATTTCTTTGGGGGGCCGCACAGCCCTCCATGTGCTTGCCAGAAGTAACCTGACTGCCATTAGGTACCGAGATGAGATCCTCAGACCCCTTGTGAGACCATATGCTGGTGCGGTTGGCCCTGGGTTCCTCCTAATGCAAGACAATGCTAGACTTCATGTGGCTGGAGTGTGTCAGCAGTTCCTGCAAGAGGAAGGCATTGATGCTATGGACTGGCCCGCCCGTTCCCCAGACCTGAATCCAATTGAGCACATCTGGGACATCATGTCTCGCTCCATCCACCAACGCCACGTTGCACCACAGACTGTCCAGGAGTTGGCGGATGCTTTAGTCCAGGTCTGGGAGGAGATCCCTCAGGAGACCATCTGCCACCTCATCAGGAGCATGCCCAGGCGTTGTAGGGAGGTCATACAGGCACGTGGAGGCCACACACACTACTGAGCCTCATTTTGACTTGTTTCAAGGACATTACATCAAAGTTGGATCAGCCTGTAGTGTGGTTTTCCACTTTAATTTTGAGTGACTCCAAATCCAGACCTCCATGGGTTGATAAATTGGATTTCCATTGATTATTTTTGTGTGATTTTGTTGTCAGCACATTCAACTATGTAAAGAGAAAAGTATTTAATAATATTATTTCTTTCATTCAGATCTAGGATGTGTTGTTTAAGTGTTCCCTTTATTTTTTTGAACAGTATATTTACCATATTATATGGAGACAAACATTAACCTTTTACCTTATCATATGTGGACATAATTGAAAATGATTCAATCTTTCCAATAGAAAAAAACCCCTACAATTTAGTTACGAATTGAACTTTAATGAAATGAGTTGACTCTTCACATGGTATGATTTCACTGAACAACAAAATAAAGGGAATATTGAAGGATCCCCAATGATCCATCGCGTCTCCCAAAAACGTTTTCAACATACATCTGTAAAATGATAGTCTAGAAACTAAAGCTTTAGTTGTCTTCCTCTCAGGCTTCCATGTCTTCTCCCTGGACCTCCTCAATGTCCACCTCTTGAACATCAGAATCTGAGGCCTCGTCTTCACTGTCACTTTCCAACCTTGTTGAGGATGGCTCATTGTCGGGCTCTAAAAGCCTCAAATTTGCCTAGATGGCCACCAATTTTTCAACCCTTGTATTGGTCAGCCTGTTACGTGCTTTGGGGCGACAGGCGATGGGGCGATGGGGCTACAGGCAGCGGCGATGGGGCTACAGGCAGCCGTACAGACAGCCGTACAGGCAGCGGCGATGGCTTCTCCTGGCTATGTGTGTAGAGTCTCACAGGCAGGTACACTATTATTGGTTGGTAGGACTGCTACCCCTCTAACCTGGTGTGTGTGTTCCAGGAATCAGTCAGAGCAGGATCTCTCATTGGTTGCTTCAACACGGCTCTGACCTCAGTGAACAGAAGAAGAGAGCTTTCTACCACTGGTACCAGCTAGAGAAGACCTCCCCAGGTACCCGTCTCTGTCTCTCTCTCTGTGTGTGTCTCTGTCTCTCTCTCTGTGTACCATCCTTGTCCTCTGCTGAATCATGTACCTCTATGGTACTCTGCCAAATTACTCAGCATTAGCTTCAACACTTATTAATCAGACTGGCCACCTCTACCCAACACCTTATTATGGAACGACTGGCCACCTCTACCCAACACCTTATTATGGAACGACTGGCCACCTCTACCCAACACCTTATTATGGAACGACTGGCCACCTCTACCCGACACCTTATTATGGAACGACTGGCCACCTCTACCCGACACCTTATTATGGAACGACTGGCCACCTCTACCCGACACCTTATTAATCAGACTGGCCACCTCTACCCAGCACCTTATTAATCAGACTGGCCACCTCTACCCAGCACCTTATTAATCAGACTGGCCACGTCTACCCAACACCTTATTATGGAACGACTGGCCACCTCTACCCGACACCTTATTATGGAACGACTGGCCACCTCTACCCGACACCTTATTATGGAACGACTGGCCACCTCTACCCGACACCTTATTAATCAGACTGGCCACCTCTACCCAGCATCTTATTAATCAGACTGGCCACCTCTACCCAGCATCTTATTAATCAGACTGGCCACCTCGACCCAACACCTTATTATGGAACGACTGGCCACCTCTACCCAACACCTTATTTATCAGACTGGCCACCTCTACCCAACACCTTATTAATCAGACTGGCCACCTCTACCCAACACCTTATTATGGAAGACTGGCCACCTCTACCCAGCATCTTATTATGGAACGACTGGCCACCTCTACCCGACACCTTATTATGGAAAGACTGGCCACCTCTACCCGACACCTTATTATGGAACGACTGGCCACCTCTACCCAACACCTTATTATGGAACGACTGGCCACCTCTACCCGACACCTTATTATGGAACGACTGGCCACCTCTACCCAGCATCTTATTATGGAACGACTGGCCACCTCTACCCAGCATCTTATTATGGAACGACTGGCCACCTCTACCCAGCACCTTATTATGGAAGACTGGCCACCTCTACCCAACACCTTATTAATCAGACTGGCCACCTCTACCCAGCACCTTATTATGGAACGACTGGCCACCTCTACCCAGCATCTTATTATGGAACGACTGGCCACCTCTACCCAACACCTTATTATGGAACGACTGGCCACCTCTACCCAGCATCTTATTATGGAACGACTGGCCACCTCTACCCAACACCTTATTATGGAACGACTGGCCACCTCTACCCAACACCTTATTATGGAAAGACTGGCCACCTCTACCCAACACCTTATTATGGAACGACTGGCCACCTCTACCCAGCATCTTATTATGGAACGACTGGCCACCTCTACCCAGCACCTTATTATGGAAAGACTGGCCACCTCTACCCAGCATCTTATTATGGAACGACTGGCCACCTCTACCCAACACCTTATTATGGAACGACTGGCCACCTCTACCCGACACCTTATTAATCAGACTGGCCACCTCTACCCAACACCTTATTAATCAGACTGGCCACCTCTACCCAGCATCTTATTAATCAGACTGGCCACCTCTACCCAGCATCTTATTATGAAAGACTGGCCACCTCTACCCAGCATCTTATTATGAAAGACTGGCCACCTCTACCCAACACCTTATTAATCAGACTGGCCACCTCTACCCAACACCTTATTAATCAGACTGGCCACCTCTACCCAGCACCTTATTAATCAGACTGGCCACCTCTACCCAGCACCTTATTAATCAGACTGGCCACCTCTACCCAACACCTTATTAATCAGACTGGTCACACAGTCCTTCACAATCCCACCTCTTATACTGCAGGTATCGCTTTATGACAGGCTGGGTAATACCGCTCGGACGCTTTATGACAGGCTGGGTAATACAGCTCTGACGCTTTATGACAGGCTGGGTAATACCGCTCGGACGCTTTATGACAGGCTGGGTAATACAGCTCTGACGCTTTATGACAGGCTGGGTAATACAGCTCTGACGCTTTATGACAGGCTGGGTAATACAGCTCTGACGCTTTATGACAGGCTGGGTAATACAGCTCTGACGCTTTATGACAGGCTGGGTAATGCCGCTCTGACGCTTTTTGACAGGCTGGGTAATGCCGCTCTGACGCTTTTTGACAGGCTGGGTAATGCCGCTCTGATGCTTTATGACAGGCTGGGTAATACCGCTCTGACGCTTTATGACAGGCTGGGTAATACAGCTCTGATACTGGGTCCTATTCATTTGAGCAAAAGGTTTTAAAACATTCTGCATTGGGGATGAAAACAACTATTTCTATTTGGACGGAAGTTCAGATGGTACCTCTTTTGGTTTCATTTGGTGTCTCATGAAAACTAGACACGTTATAAGGTTGTGAGTTAATGCTTTCCTGCTATTGGCTCCTCCAGGTGCCACTCTAAACATGCGCCCAGCACCAATGGCTATGGAGGAAATGGAGTGGAGACAGACCACACCCCATATAAGTACCGCCCCAGGAATCTTCCGGCTACGCAGAGGAAGTCGTTTTACCTGGAGGAAAGAATGTCTGGCTGTGATGGAGAGGTGAGCATCTTTACCCAGAGGAAAGAATTTCTGGCTGTGATGAGGGAGAGGGAGAGAGAGCATAGATGCCTTAGGAGAGGGAGGGGATAGGGTGGAGAGGGCTCTGGTCTAAAGCAGTGCACTACATAGGGAATAGGGTGCTATTTGGGACGCCGACTAGATCTGTGTTTTGAGATGGCCACCTCTTCTCCTCAGCTACTTCAATGACAACCAGTACCCTGATGAAGCTAAGAGAGAGGAGATCTCTAACGCCTGCAACGCTGTCATCCAGAAACCAGGTATTTTCTTCTGTCCACCTTACTGTTGTACTGGCCTTTGTTACTAGACCTGATTTAGCTGATGGATGCTTTACTACTTACTGTGACTGTAGTGTAGGGGGTTGTCCTGCCTAGCTACCTGTGACTGTAGTGTAGGGGGTTGTCCTGCCTAGCTACCTGTGACTGTAGTGTAGGGGTTGTCCTACATAGCTACCTGTGACTGTAGTGTAGGGGTTGTCCTACATAGCTACCTGTGACTGTAGTGTAGGGGGTTGTCCTGTCCAGCTACCTGTGACTGTAGTGTAGGGGGTTGTCCTGTCCAGCTACCTGTGACTGTAGTGTAGGGGTTGTCCTGCCTACCTAGCTACCTGTGACTGTAGTGTAGGGGTTGTCCTGCCTACCTAGCTACCTGTGACTGTAGTGTAGGGGGTTGTCCTGCCTACCTAGCTACCTGTGACTGTAGTGTAGGGGTTGTCCTGCCTACCTAGCTACCTGTGACTGTAGTGTAGGGGTTGTCCTGCCTACCTAGCTACCTGTGACTGTAGTGTAGGGGTTGTCCTGTCCAGCTACCTGTGACTGTAGTGTAGGGGTTGTCCTGTCCAGCTACCTGTGACTGTCGTGTAGTGGGTTGTCCTACCTAGCTACCTGTGACTGTAGTGTAGGGGTTGTCCTACCTGTGACTGTAGTGTAGGGGGTTGCCCTACCTAGCTACCTGTGACTGTAGTGTAGGGGGTTGTCCTGTCCAGCTACCTGTGACTGTAGTGTAGGGGTTGTCCTGTCCAGCTACCTGTGACTGTAGTGTAGGGGTTGTCCTGTCCAGCTACCTGTGACTGTAGTGTAGCGGGTTGTCCTGTCCAGCTACCTGTGACTGTAGTGTAGCGGGTTGTCCTGTCCAGCTACCTGTGACTGTAGTGTAGCGGGTTGTCCTGTCCAGCTACCTGTGACTGTAGTGTAGGGGGTTGTCCTGTCCAGCTACCTGTGACTGTAGTGTAGGGGGTTGTCCTGTCCAGCTACCTGTGACTGTAGTGTAGGGGGTTGTCCTGTCCAGCTACCTGTGACTGTAGTGTAGGGGGTTGTCCTGTCCAGCTACCTGTGACTGTAGTGTAGGGGTTGTCCTACCCAGCTACCTGTGACTGTAGTGTAGTGGTTGTCCTACCTAGCTACCTGTGACTGTAGTGGTTGTCCTGCCCAGCTACCTGTGACTGTAGTGTAGGGGTTGTCCTGTCCAGCTACCTGTGACTGTAGTGTAGGGGTTGTCCTGTCCAGCTACCTGTGACTGTAGTGTAGGGGTTGTCCTGTCCAGCTACCTGTGACTGTAGTGTAGGGGTTGTCCTGCCTACCTAGCTACCTGTGACTGTAGTGTAGGGGTTGTCCTGTCCAGCTACCTGTGACTGTAGTGTAAAGGTTGTCCTGTCCAGCTACCTGTGACTGTAGTGTAGGGGTTGTCCTGTCCAGCTACCTGTGACTGTAGTGTAGGGGGTTGTCCTACCTAGCTACCTGTGACTGTAGTGTAGGGGGTTGTCCTACCTGTGACTGTAGTGTAGGGGGTTGCCCTACCTAGCTACCTGTGACTGTAGTGTAGGGGGTTGTCCTGTCCAGCTACCTGTGACTGTAGTGTAGGGGGTTGTCCTGTCCAGCTACCTGTGACTGTAGTGTAGGGGTTGTCCTGTCCAGCTACCTGTGACTGTAGTGTAGGGGTTGTCCTACCCAGCTACCTGTGACTGTAGTGTAGGGGGTTGTCCTGTCCAGCTACCTGTGACTGTAGTGTAGGGGGTTGTCCTACCTAGCTACCTGTGACTGTAGTGTAGGGGGTTGTCCTACCTGTGACTGTAGTGTAGGGGGTTGTCCTGTCCAGCTACCTGTGACTGTAGTGTAGGGGTTGTCCTGTCCAGCTACCTGTGACTGTAGTGTAGCGGGTTGTCCTGTCCAGCTACCTGTGACTGTAGTGTAGCGGGTTGTCCTGTCCAGCTACCTGTGACTGTAGTGTAGTGGGTTGTCCTGCCCAGCTACCTGTGACTGTAGTGTAGGGGGTTGTCCTGTCCAGCTACCTGTGACTGTAGTGTAGGGGGTTGTCCTACCCAGCTACCTGTGACTGTAGTGTAGGGGTTGTCCTACCTAGCTACCTGTGACTGTAGTGTAGGGGTTGTCCTGTCCAGCTACCTGTGACTGTAGTGTAGGGGTTGTCCTGCCCAGCTACCTGTGACTGTAGTGTAGGGGTTGTCCTGTCCAGCTACCTGTGACTGTAGTGTAGGGGTTGTCCTGTCCAGCTACCTGTGACTGTAGTGTAGGGGTTGTTCTGTCCAGCTACCTGTGACTGTAGTGTAGGGGTTGTCCTGTCCAGCTACCTGTGACTGTAGTGTAGGGGGTTGTCCTGTCCAGCTACCTGTGACTGTAGTGTAGGGGGTTGTCCTGTCCAGCTACCTGGGACTGTAGTGTAGGGGTTGTCCTACCTAGCTACCTGGGACTGTAGTGTAGTGGGTTGTCCTACCTAGCTACCTGTGACTGTAGTGTAGGGGTTGTCCTACATAGCTACCTGTGACTGTAGTGTAGGGGTTGTCCTACCTAGCTACCTGTGACTGTAGTGTAGTGGGTTGTCCTACCCAGCTACCTGTGACTGTAGTGTAGGGGGTTGTCCTGTCCAGCTACCTGTGACTGTAGTGTAGGGGGTTGTCCTGTCCAGCTACCTGTGACTGTAGTGTAGGGGGTTGTCCTGTCCAGCTACCTGTGACTGTAGTGTAGGGGGTTGTCCTGTCCAGCTACCTGTGACTGTAGTGTAGGGGGTTGTCCTGTCCAGCTACCTGTGACTGTAGTGTAGGGGGTTGTCCTGTCCAGCTACCTGTGACTGTAGTGTAGGGGGTTGTCCTGTCCAGCTACCTGTGACTGTAGTGTAGGGGTTGTCCTGTCCAGCTACCTGTGACTGTAGTGTAGGGGTTGTCCTGTCCAGCTACCTGTGACTGTAGTTGTTGTCCTACCTAGCTACCTGTGACTGTAGTTGTTGTCCTACCTAGCTACCTTAAGATGAAAGCACTAACTGTAAGTCGCTCTGGATATGAGTCTGTAAAATACCTAAATGTACAAATAAGTGTAAACTGAACAAGGATATAAACGCAACAGCCTACAATTTCAAGTTAGTTTATATGAGGAAATCAGTCATTTGAAATAAATGAAGGCCCTAATCTATGGATTTCACATGATTGGGAATACAGATATGCATCTGTTGGTCACAGGTACTGTTAAAAAGTAGGGCTGTGGATCAGAAAACCAGTCAGTATCTGGTGTGACCACCATTTGCCTCATGCAGAGCGACACATCTCCTTCACATAGAGTTGATCAGGCTGTTGCTTGCGGCCTGTGGAATGTTGTCCCAATCCTCTGTGTGAAGTTGCTGGATATTGGTGGGAACTGGAACACGCTGATGTACATGTCTGGTGAGTCTGCAGGCCATGGAAGAACTGGGACATTTTCAGCATTCCAGGAATTGTGTACAGATCCTTGTGACATGGGGCCGTGCATTATCATGCTGAAACATGAGGTGATGGCGGCTGATGAATGGCACGACAATGGGCCCCAGGATCTCGTCACGGTATCTATGTGCATTCCAAATGCCACCGATAAAATGCAATTGTGCTCGTTGTGCGTAACTTATGCCTGCCCATAGCATAACCCCACCTCCACCACAACGATGACGTCAGTCAGCACGACGCCATACAAGCTTCTTGATATGCTACACCTGTCAAGTGGAATTGTTTTTCTTGGCAAAAGAGAAATGCTCACTAACAGGGATGTAAACAAATGAGTGTGCAACATTTCAGAGAAATAAGCTTTTTCTGCGTATTGAACATTTCTGGGATTTTTTTTTTTATTTCAGCTCATGTAACACGGCAACAAGACTTTACATGTTGAGTTTATTTTTTTCAGTGTGCTTTGCCCTTTGGAATATAATTTACTGTTCTGGAATAATCTGTAATGATCTAATCTCCTGAATGTTATTTATTTCAGGGAAGAAGCTATCGGACCTGGAGAGAGTCAGCTCTCTTAAAGTGTACAACTGGTTTGCCAACCGACGCAAGGAGCTCAAGAGACGAGCTAATATTGGTAACGTGGGCTGGGGTTTCTCTGTCGCCGTTGGTTACGTGGGCTGGGTTTCTCTGTCGTCGTTGGTTACGTGGGCTGGGTTTCTCTGTCGTCGTTGGTTACGTGGGCTGGGTTTCTCTGTCGCCGTTGGTAACGTGGGCTGGGTTTCTCTGTCGCCGTTGGTAACGGGGGCTGGGTTTCTCTGTCGCCGTTGGTAACGGGGGCTGGGTTTCTCTGTCGCCGTTGGTAACGGGGGCTGGGTTTCTCTGTCGCCGTTGGTAACGGGGGCTGGGTTTCTCTGTCGCCGTTGGTAACGGGGGCTGGGTTTCTCTGTCGCCGTTGGTAACGGGGGCTGGGTTTCTCTGTCGTCGGTGGTAACGTGGGCTGGGTTTCTCTGTCGTCGGTGGTTACGTGGGCTGGGTTTCTCCGTCGCCGTTGGTTACGTGGGCTGGGTGACGCTGGGTCTGTTTCACAATGGATTTCAGCAGGACATCAGTTTGTTTCACTGCCATCCATTTATCCATTTCTTCTATTAGTCTGGCTGCATGTCTCTGTGTTTAGATGGTTAGTCCTACGGCCCCCTTTCTCCCCCGTAGAAATCTCAGTACAGCCAGAAGAGGACTGGCCAGTCCTCAGAGCCTGGTTTCTCTGGGCTACCCTGTACAGCCAGAAGAGGACTGGCCAGTCCTCAGAGCCTGGTTTCTCTGGTCTACCCTGTACAGCCAGAAGAGGACTGGCCAGTCCTCAGAGCCTGGTTTCTCTGGTCTACCCTGTACAGCCAGAAGAGGACTGGCCAGTCCTCAGAGCCTGGTTTCTCTGGTCTACCCTGTACAGCCAGAAGAGGACTGGTCAGTCCTTGGTGCCTGGTTCCTCTCTAGGTTTCTTCCATCTTGGAAATTTTTCCTACTACCTGTGCTTCTGCATTGCTTGCTGTTTAGGTTGGGTATCTGTTAACTTCTGATGTAAAAAGGGCATTATAAAATTAATTGAATTGATAGGAAAAAAATCTATGTATGCAGCTGTGGTGTTCCCTTGAGAATTCTAGATTCCAACTGTGATAAGATTGTTCAAGTATTGACATAACCATCCAGTGGGTGTCATGACCTTTCACCTGGCTGGAGGTCACAGACAGTAACGCTAAGGAAGTTGTGAGGCGTTGACTAGGTCAGACGTGTCATAAGTCTCTGATGGCGATTCACGCCGGGACGTAAGCCTATTCGTATGCCCCCGTCACTAAATACATTGAGATCTATGCAGAAACAGGATGCTCCTTTTGTCTTTGTCTTCCTGGATAGTCACCAGGTTGAAGTATCCTAGGGTAAGGAATGTTTTTATGTCATAATAACCGGCGCTCTGTTTTTCCCAAGAAGCCACAATCCTGGAGAGCCATTGGATAGACGTCCAGAGTCCTGGAGGACACTCCAACAGCGACGACATCGATGGAGGCGACTACACAGAACAGGCCTGTGACCTGGCCTACTTTGACAAGAGACCCATGGCCAGACCCTTTGGCTTCTACAGGCTAGAGCCCACTTCACCCACACAGGTATGGAGCCAGAACCAAATCAAACTGTATTTATTTAGTACATTCCTGACAAAAATGCAATTCAAAGGAGAGAGAGAGAGAGCTGCATTCCTGTGAGATGTCCGCCGGACCCATGGGCCCTGACGGATATCATTGTGGCGCGGTTGGCATTTTTCATGCTATGGGAGCGGGCAGTCAGGAAGACAACTTTGGGATGAAAATATTTGTTTAGTCCCGCAGATTTTTTATTTTGTTAGAGCAGTTGTCATCTAGTGAATTAAAAGCAGAGGTCCTAGTCGCAGGTTGATTCATGTTCACTAGCAAACCTCTTAGGGCTGGGCGATATCAAATTCATTCGATTTAATTTGAATGTATATTTTTGCACAGGCATTTGGAATATTGTATCGCAAGAATCAAGTAAATTTTTTTGTAATTTTTAAATTATTTATGTCCGCTTATTCTAATGTCTTTTTGGTCTGGTCTCCTCATCATGTCTTTTTTGGTCTGGTCTTCTTCGCTCCTCTGTGCTGTGTACACCTTCCAATTCACACCAGAGATCTGTATATAATGACAAGATGCTCATATCTCTGCCCTAACAATGGGAGTCGTTGTCCCCAAAGTCGGGAAAAGTGGCAACAAGCTTAGTTCCATAATAAGCCATAGAAACGCACAGATTTTGGTGAAGAGTGAAACCTCTTGCTTTCGGTTTACACAAACACGTGGCCAAACACGACTCCAACACCATCATTAAGTTTGTTGACGACACAACAGTGGTAGGCCTGATCAACGATGAGACAGCCTATAGAGAGGAGGTCAGAGAACTGGCAGTGTGGTGCCAGGACAAAAATCTCTCCCTCAATGTGAGCAAGACAAAGGAGCTGATCGTGGACTACAGGAAAAGGAGGGCCAAACAGGCCCCCATTAACATCAACGGGGCTGGAGTGGAGCGGGTCGAGAGTTTCAAGATCCTTGGTGTCCACATCACCAACAAACTATCATGGTCCAAACATACCAAGACAGTTGTGAAGAGGGCACGACAAAACCTTTTCCCCCTCAGGAGACTGAAAAGATTTGGCATGGGTCCTCAGATCCTCCAAAGGTTCTACAGCTGCATCATCGAGAGCATCCTGACCGGTTGCATCCCCGCCTGGTATGGCAACTGCTCGGCCTCTGACCATAAGGAGCTACAGAGGGTAGTGCGAACGGCCCAGTAAATCTCTGGGGTCAAGTTTCCTGCCATCCAGGACCTACAGTTGAAGTCGGAAGTTTAGATACACCTTAGCCAAATACATTTAAACTCAGTTTTTCACAATTCCTGACATTTAATCCTAGTAAAAAATTCCCTGTCTTAAGTTAGGATCACCACTTTATTTTAATAATGTGAAATGTCAGAATAGTAGAGTGATTTATTTCAGCTTTTATTTCTTTCATCACATTCCCAGTGGGTCAGAAGTTTAGTATTTGGTAGCATTGCCTTTAAATTGTTTAACTTGGGTCAAATGTTTCGGGTAGCCTTCCACAAGCTTCCCACAATAAGTTGGCTGAATTTTGGCCCATTCCTCCTGACAGAGCTGGTGTAACTGAGTCAGGTTTTGTAGGCCTCCTTGCGCGCACAGACTTTTTCAGTTCTGCCCACAAATGTTCTATAGGATTAAGGTCAGGGCTTTGTAATGGCCACTCCAATACCTTGACTTTGTTGTCTTTAAGCCATTTTGCCACAACTTTGGAAGTATTCTTGGGGTCATTGTCCATTTGGAAGATCCATTTGCGACCAAGCTTTAACTTCCTGACTGATGTCTTGAGATGTTGCTTCAATATATCCACATCATTTTCCTGCCTCATGATGCCATCTATTTTGTGAAGTGCTCCAGTCACTCCTACAGCAAAGCAACCCCACAACATGATGCTGCCACCCTCGTGCTTTACAGTTGGGATGGTTTTCTTCGACTTGCAAGTCTCCCCCTTTTTCCTCCAAACATAGCGATGGTCATTATGGCCAAACAGTTCTATTTTTGTTTCATCAGACCAGAGGACATTTCTCCAAAAAGTACTTTCTTTGTCCCCATGTGCTGTTGCAACCCGTAGTCTGGCTTTTTTATGTCGGTTTTGGAGCAGTGGCTTCTTCCTTGCGGAGTGGCCTTTCAGGTTATGTCGTTATAGGACTCGTTTTACTGTGGATATAGATACTTTTGTACCCGTTTTTCCTCCAGCACAAGGTCCTTTGCTGCTGTTCTGGGATTGATTTATACTTTTCACACCAAAGTACGTTCATCTCTAGGAGACAGAACGTGTCTCCTTCCTGAGCGGTATGACGGCTGCGTGGTCCCATGGTGTTTATACTTGCGTACTATTGTTTGTACAGATGGACGTGGTACCTTCAGGCGTTTGGAAATTGCTCCCAAGGATGAACCAGACTTGTGGAGGTCTACGATTTATTTTCTGTGGTCTTGGCTGATTTATTTAGATTTTCCCATGATGTCAAGCAAAGAGGCACTGAGTTTGAAGGTAGGCCTTGAAATACATCCACAGGTACACCTCCAATTGACTCAAATGATGTCAATTAGCCTATCAGAAGCTTCTAAAGCCATGACATCATTTTCTGGAATTTTCCAAGCTGTTTAAAGGCACAGTCAACTTAGTGTATGTAAACTTCTGACCCACTGGAATTGTGATACAGTGAAATAATCTGTCAGTAAACAATTGTTGGAAATATTACTTGTCATGCGCAAAGTAAATGTCCTAACCGACTTGCCAAAACTATAGTTTGTTAACAAGAAATATGTGGAGAGGTTGAAAAACGAGTTTTAATGACTCCAACCTAAATTTATGTAAACTTCCGACTTCAACTGAAAATAATAGGCGGTGTCAGAGGAAGGCCCATGAAGTTGTCAGACTCCAGTCACCCAAGTCATAGACCTTTCTCTGCTACGGCACGGCAAGCGGTACTGAAGCGCCAAGTCTAGGTCCAAAAGGCTCCTCAACAGCTTCTACCCCCAAGCCATAAGACTGATGAACAATTCATAAAAATCGCCACCGGACAATTTACATTGACCACCCCCACACACACACACACACACACACACACACACACACACACACAAACTCTGAAATATTTGTATTATTGCTAAATATTTGATATGCAGTGTATTTGGCCTTTTAATTGTACAATTAACCTTTATTTAGAGAAAACAAAACCAAAAATATAAGTACATTGAATTGCCCTATTACTGCTCCTCTCTCTTTGTTGAGATCAAATGCGCCTGGAGTATTCAGACCCCTTGACTTTTTCCACAATCTGTTACGTTACAGCCTTGTGCTAAAACGGTGTAAATATAATTTTTCCTCATCATTGATCATCATTGAGATGTTTCTACAACTTGATTGGAGTCCACCTGTGGTAAATTCAAGTTATTGAACATTATTTGGGAAGGAACACCTGTCTATATAAGGTCCCACAGTTGACAGCGCATGTCAGAGCAAAAACCAAGCCATGAGGTCGAAGGAATTGTCCATGGAGTTCAGAGACGGGATTGTGTCGAGTCACAGATCTGGGGGAAGGTTACCAAAACATTTCTGCAGCATTGAATGTCCCCAAGAACACAGTGGCCTCCATCATTCTTAAATGGAAAAAGTTTGGAACCACCAAGACTCTTCCTAGAGCTGGCCGCCCGGCCAAACTGAACAATCTGGGGAGAAGGACCTTGGTCAGGGAGGTTACCAAGAACCCGATGGTCAGTCTGACAGAGCTCTGGAGTTCCTCTGTGGAGATGGTTGTATTTCTGGAAGGTTCTCCCATCTCTGCAGCACTCCACCAAATCAGGCCTTTATGGTAGAGTGGCCAGACGGAAGCCACACCTCAGTAAAAGGCACATGACAGCCCGCTTGGAGTTTGCCAAAAGGCTCCTAAAGACTCTCAGACCATGAGAAACAAGATTCTCTCGTCTGATGAAACCAAGATTGAACTCTTGCCTGAATGCCAAGCGTCACGTCTGGAGGAAACCTGGCACCATCCCTACAGTGAAGCATGGTGGTGGCAGCATCATGCTGTGGGAATGTTTTTCAGCGGCAGGGACTGGGGGACTAGTCAGGATCGAGGCAAAGATAAACGAAGCAAAGTACGGAGCAAGAGATCCTTGATGAAAAATGAATCCAGAGCGCTTAGGACCTCCGACTGGGGCAAGGTTCACCTTCCAAAAGGACAACGACCCGAAGCACACAGCCAAGACAACGCAGGAGTGGCTTCCGGACAAGTCTCAATGTCCTTGAGTGGCCCAGCCAGAGCCCAGACTTGAACCCGATCGAACATCTCTGGAGAGACCTGAAAATAGCTGTGCAGCGACGCTCCCCATCGAACCTGACAGAGCTTGAGAGGATCTGCAGAGAAGAATGGGAGAACCTGTATTTGTGGAGTTGTGCCAAGCTTGTAGTGTCTTACCCAAGAAGACTCGCGGCTGTAATCGCTGCCAAAGGTGCTTCAACAAAGTGCTGAGTAAAGGGTCTGAATACTTATGTAAAATGTGATATTTCTGCATTTTATTTTTAATACATTTGTAAAATTTCTAAAAAACATTTATTTTCCTTTGTCATTATGGGGTATTGTGTGTAGATTGATGTGTTGGGGAAAAAAACGATGTAATCAATTTTAGAATAAGGCTGTAATGTAACAAAATGTGGAACAAGTATAGGTCTGAATAATATCTGAATGCAAAGTATCTATTTGGCAGAGAAGCACGGTGTATTGGTCTTTCCATGGAAATGTATGGCTATAGTTTAGACTCCGATATTGACAGGAAATAAATATTGATAACATGTATTTTACTCTGCCCGTAAATCGTCCCGCTCTTTTAAAGTTACTCAAAGCGTAGCTCAAGTCGTGTCCACGTTCCTATTGTCATCAACTCTGCTCTCTTTCAAACTACACTGTATATACAAAAGTATGTGGATATGCCTTCAAATGAGTCTATTCGGCTATTTCAGCCACACCTGTAAAAGATCGAGCACACAGACATAAAATCTCCATAGACAAACATTGGCAGTAGAATGGCCTTACTGAAGAGCTCCGTGACTTTAAACGTGGCACCGTCATAGGATGCCACCTTTCCAACAAGTCAGTTTGTCAAATTTATCCTCTGCTACAGCTGCCCCGGTCAACTGTAAGTGCTGTTATTCTGAGGTGGAAACATCTAGGAGCAACAACGGCTCAGCCGAAAAGTGGTAGGCCTCACAAGCTCGTAGAACGTGACCGCGAAGTGCTGAAGTGCGTATCACGTAAAAATCGTCTGTCCTCTGTTTTTAAACAGCCTCTGGAAGCACAACTGTTAGTCGGGAGATAAATGAAATGGGTTTCCATGGCCAAGTAGCCGCACACAAGCCTAAGATCACCATGTGCAATGCATTGTTGGAGCAGTGGGAACACTTCCAATTTTGTGGCAACAGTTTGGGGAAGGCCCTTTCCGGTATGATAATGCACCCGTGTACAAAGCGAGGTCCATTCAGAAATGGTGTGTCAATCGGTGTGGAAGAACTTGACTAGCCTGCATAGAACCCTGACCTCAACTCCATCTAACACCTTTTGGGATGAATTGTAACACCAGCTGCGAGCCAGGCCGAATCGCCCAACATCAGTGCCCGACCTCACTAATGCTCTTGTGGCTGAATGGAAATAAGTCCCCGCAGCAATGTTCCAACATCTAGTGGAAAACCTTCCCAGAAGAGTTGTGGCTGTTTATAGGAACAAAGGGGGGACCAACTCTATATTAATGCCCATGATTTTGGAGTGAGATTTTCGACGAACAGGTGTCTACATACTTTTGGTCATGTAGTGTACGTATAACGTATTGGTTGATAATACCACGTCTATCTCTGGCCAAAAAAAACTAGAATTTTTGAATTTGTTCAGGGTGGCAAAATTGCTCGTTCTGGGGCTGCAAAGTGAGCTGCTTAACCTACATGTAAAATAACATTGCGAGCCTGCGGTCGGGTTTGGGGCCACAGTTCTTGCGTGAGTCAGACAGCGCTTCCACTGGCTATTTATGAAAAGCAGCAGGAGGGGGATGAAGAAATCAGTCCCCCTCAGACCTCTAAATAAAATAGATTATATATAAACTTGTTACTTTCTATGTTTCCCCCTCCCCCCCCCTTTCTTCCAGGACGATGGTACTGACCACCAGGACCCCATCTCTCTGGCTGTGGAGATGGCTGCAGTCAACCACACCATCCTGGCTCTGTCCCGGACTGGAGGGGTGCCCAGCGACATCAAGACAGAGATCCCGGACGATGACTGAAGAGGTGGTTATTGGACAGTGACTGTGGGAGGAAGGAGTGGAGAGCGAAGGGTAATAATCAAGAGAGGATAGGTCGTGTTTGTGTGTTCAAGGAATGTGAAAACGACCAAATGAAGCTATCAAACTCCAGCCACCCTCCTTCCCCTGGTTCTCAGGCCCTCCACGGCCCCAGTGTACTGTACCCTCCTTCCCCTGGTTCTCAGGCCCTCCATGGCCCCAGTGTACTGTACCCTCCTTCCCCTGGTTCTCAGGCCCTCCACGGCCCCAGTGTACTGTACCCTCCTTCCCCTTGTTCTCAGGCCCTCCATGGCCCCAGTGTACTGTACCCTCCTTCCCCTGGTTCTCAGGCCCTCCACGGCCCCCAGTGTACTATACCCTCCTTCCCCTTGTTTTCAGGCCCTCCACGGCCCCAGTGTACTGTACCCTCCTTCCCCTGGTTCTCAGGCCCTCCATGGCCCCAGTGTACTGTACCCTCCTTCCCCTTGTTCTCAGGCCCTCCACGGCCCCAGTGTACTGTGTCCTGTCCTCATCGGAGTGAAAAAGTTGAGTGGAGGATAATAAATGTCTGTTTTTCTCTGGACCCCCCCACCCCAATATGGTGCCACTGGCCTGGGGCCCTGGTCAAATCGTCTTCCCACTCCTCCTCTCTGAGCCCCACATACCTCAATCCTGCCTGGGTGCAGCTGTACTGTATATATGGTATCTGTTCTCATCAGAGACATAGAATAGAAGTCTGTTCTAGAACGTTCTAGAATAGAAGTCTGTTCTAGAACGTTCTAGAATAGAAGTCTATTCTAGAATAGAAGTGATACCATTTCTATGGTTTCTCATACTGTCTCATCTTGTGCTGCCCTGAACCCATTTCCTTGTACAATGCATTGGTAGTGCATCAGTTGCCTCTTACTAACACTTCTGGAAGAGAGGGAGGGATGTAGTTTATCACCCTGCCAATGAACAGTCAGTTGAGTACTCGATCTGTGGATTGGACTGTTCTGATTGGACTAGACTGTTCCCTACTGTTCAATGTATCCTGGCAGTCTACAGCTTTCATTCCTACTGGAATCTTAACGTTTGGTTTGTAAACATTG
Organism: Salmo trutta; assembly: GCF_901001165.1. Classification (NCBI taxonomy): domain Eukaryota; kingdom Metazoa; phylum Chordata; class Actinopteri; order Salmoniformes; family Salmonidae; genus Salmo; species Salmo trutta. The sequence continues at coordinate 37,126,141 of NC_042991.1, forward strand.
ACGTTATGATTTTTTTCTCATGTCCGTGGTGTTCTTTAAATGGAATGGCCACCAGAAATACAGAAGTTCCTTTCTGTAGCGGATGGTTATGTGCATGCGGCAAATAGCAATACTGGAAGCCAGAAGGGCTTGGTAACCCAAAGCCAAATGAGACAAGACTCAGGGTTAACTTCTGATCAGTTTAGCTTTATAGGTCAGTGGGTATTAAAGTAACAATCTGCGATTTGGTCAATTATTTTCTGACTTAAATAATGATATACACCCATTGATTTAAAAAAAAAAATGTTTTTAATAATATAATTTCAAACTGACCTGAGAGCTGTGTTACAGAGATGGTGAATCTAGTCTTTTTAAGGGTTAAATTTGATCAAAAGTAAATGAACTAACAGCGGGTGAGTTTCCTGGAAGTTTGGTAGCACTCAGATCGCGTCCATTGGCGGCAACGTGTGAATGACGATCTCAGTGTCGACAGACGGTACAAAGCTTTTGGTTAACTCGCCCTCATTTGAAGGACGTAACATATCATATGAAATTAATGACATAGTACCCAATTGGATGAGCACCACTTTCAAAACTACTGGCTGAAAAAATAAAATAATAGTAGTAATTTTCCCCCCAGGGGCCGCATTTGGTCTTCAACGAAGTCTGGAGGGCCGCACTGAAAGTAGATTTCCTCGCTGTCAAAATTAGCTAAAACAATAGTCCTCTAACCATCGTTTATGGATTTTCCCATACTCCCTGACTGTCCAGCTTTAATTTCAGGGATTTAATAGTGGGCTGGACACGGTCAAGGAACTGTATAAATCTAGGTCTATTATAATTTCTATGTGACACCCCTGCTTTAAGGGGGGAGTGAATATCAGCAGATACTCGGCCCTCCGTGGACTGAGTTAGACTCCCCTGGCAGACGGTGTGTGTATATATAGTTCATTCAGATAGTATTCAGATCCATTCATTTGTCCACATTATGTTACATTAGACTTATTCTAAAATGGATGAAATTGTTTTTTCCCCTCATCAATCTACAATCAATCAAATGACAAAGCAAAGACCTTTTATACATTTTTTTTTTATTTTTTACATTTTTGCGAATGTATTACAAATGAACTATCACATTTACATAAGTATTCAGACCCTTTACTCAGTACTTTGTTGAAGCGCCTTTGACAGTGATTACAGCCTCGAGTCTTAGTCTTCTTGGGTATGATGCTACAAGCTTGGCACACCTGTATTTAGGGAGTTTCTCCCATTCTTCTCTGCAGAGCCTCTCAAGCTCTGTCAGGTTGGATGGGGAGTGTCGCTGCACAGCTATTTTCAAGTCTCTCCAGAGATGTTCGGGCTCTGGCTGGGCCACTCAAGGACATTCAGAGACTTGTCCTGAAGCCACTCCTGTATTGTCTTGGCTGTGTGCTTAGGGTTGTTGCTGCTGCTCCCACCATGCTTCACTGTAGGGATGGTGCCAGGTTTCTTCCAGACGTGACGCTTGGCGTTCAGGCCTAAGTGTTCAATCTTGGTTTCATCAGACCAGAGAAGCTTGTTTGTAATGGTCAGAGTTATTTAGGTGCCTTTTGGCAAACTCCAAGCGGGCTGTCATGTGCCTTTTACTGAGGAGTGGCTTCTGTCTGGCCACTCGACCATAAAGGCCTGATTTGGTAGAGTGCTGCAGAGATGGTTGTCCTTCTGGAAGGTTCTCCCATCTCCACAGAAGAACTCTAGAGCTCTGTCAGACTGACCATCGGGTTCTTTGTCACCTCCCTGACCAAGGCCCTTCTCCCCCGATTGCTCAGTTTGGCCTGGCTGCCAGCTCTAGGAAGAGTCTTGGTGGTTCCAAACTTCTTCCATTTAAGAATGATGGAGGCTACTGTGTTCTTGGACCTTCAACGCTGCAGAAATATTTCACTACCATCCCTAGATCTTTGCCTCAACACAATCCTGTCTTGGAGCTGTACGGATATTCCTTTGACAGCATGGCTTGGTTCTTTTCTCTCACAATTCCTTCGACCTCATGGCAGAGACACATTCCCTGTAATCCTCTCTGACATGAACTGACAACTGTGGGACCCTTATATAGACAGGTGTGTGCCTTTCCAAATCATGTCCAATCAATTGAATTTACAACAGGTGGACTCCAATCAAGTTGTAGAAACATCTCATGGATGATCAATGGAAACAGGATGCACCTGAGCTCAATTTCGAGTCTCATAGCAAAGGGGTCTGAATACTTATGTAAATAAGGTATGTCTAAACCTGTTTTCTCTGTCATTATGGTGTGTTGTGTGTAGATTGATGAGGAGAGAACTATTTAATCCATTTTAGAATAAGGCTGTAACGTAACAAAATGTGGAACAAGTCTAGGTCTGAATACTTTCTGAATGCAAAGTATCTATTGGGCAGAGAAGCACGGTGTATTAGTCTTTCCATGAAAATGTATGGCTATAGTTTAGACTCTGATATTGACAGGAAATAAATATTGATAACATGTATTTTACTCTGCCTGTAAATCGTCCCGCTCTTTTAAAGTTATTCAAAGCGTAGCTCAAGTCAAGTGTCCACGTTCCTATTGTCCCCAACGCTGCTCTCTTTCAAACTACACTGTATATAGAAATACTTGAATACTTTCAGAAGGCACTGTAGACATAACATCTCTGTATACTACTTACTCTGATGTACAGGGCCTTCAGAAAGTATTCAGACCGCTTGACTTATTCCACATTTTGTTACGTTACAGCCTTATTCAAAAGATTTATGGAATATCTTTTTTTTTTCTCCCATCTACACACACTACCCAATAATGACAAAGTGAAAACATGTTTTTATAAATGTTTGCAAATTTTATTGAATATTAAATACTGAAAGTATTCACACCCCTTTAGTCACTTTGTAGAAGCTCCTTTGGAAGTGATTACAGCTTTTTATTTTATTAATTATTTTATTTATACCTTTATTTAACTAGGCAAGTCGGTTAAGAACAAATTCTTCTTTTCAATGACGGCCCACCGGGGAACAGTGGGTTAACGGCGTTGTTCAGGGGCAGAACGACAGATTTGTACCTTGTCAGCTCGGGGTTTACAGCTGTGACTTCTGGGTAAGTCTCTTAGAGATTTCCACACCTGAATTGTATATATATTTCAATATCTGCCCATTATAATATTCTAAATTCTTCATGCTCTGTCAAATTGGTTGTTGATCATTGCTAAACAGCCATGTTCAGGTCTTGCCATAGATTTACAAGAAGATTTAGGTCAAAACTGTAACTCGGCCACTCAGGAACATTCACTGTCTTGGTAAGCAACTCCAGTGTAGATTTGGCCTTGTGTTTTAAGTTATTGTCCTGCTGAAAGGTGAATTCATCTCCCAGTGTCTGGTGGAAAGCAGACTGAACCAGGTTTTCCTCTAGTATTTTGCCTGAGCCATTTTTTGTTTTATCCTGAAACTCCCCAGTGCTTAACGATTACAACCGTACCCATAACATGATGTAGACACCACTATGCTTGAAAATATGGAGCGTGATGCTCGGTATTTACCCCAAATCCAACACTTTGTATTCAGGACAAAAAGTGACTTGTAGTGACGGTGTATTGATACAACATCCAAAGTGTAATTCATAATTTCACCATGCTCAAAATCAAAATCTGCTTTTTATTTATTTGACCAATCTACCAATGGTTGCCCTTCTTTGCGAGACACTTGAAAACCTCCCTCGTCTTTGTGGTTGAAATTCACTGCTCGACTGATAATTGTATGTGTGGGGTACAGAGATGAGGTGGTCATTCAGAAATCAAACACCATAATTAGAGTGAGTCCATGTAACTTATGTGACTTAAGTACATTTTTACTCCTGAACTTTAGGCCATAACAAAGGAGTTGAATACTTGACATTTCAGTTTTATTATTTTTTTAATTTGTACAAATTTCGAAAAACATAATTCAACTTTGACGTTATGGGGTATTGTGTGTAGGCTAGTGACAAATCTCTAATTCATTTTAAATTCAGGCTGAAACAACGAAAAAGTCAAGGGGTGTGAAGACTTTATGAAGGCACTGCATGTGCTTTTTAAAAGACAGTTTGACCCTTCACACACTTCTGAGTCTAGCTGAGCAGAGCTAAGCATTCTTGTTGGAACCATGCTGGACAGGACGATGTCAAAGGGAAAAATCTGAGCCAGTTTGGTTCGGCACGATAGTGTGGAAAGGGTATTTATCGGCCTGGTATTATTTCATTCTGCTGCTTCAGAGGATCTAGTCTTGCCCTAACCCTGCGCTGGGTTCGCTGTTGTTGACTAAAGAAACGGGTTCAAAAAGAAAAAAAATGTATTTATATTATTTATTTTTTATGTTCTTAGTGTAAAATTATGAGGAGAATGATACTGTATGTTTGGAAATTATGCTTTGATTTCACAAATCAAATTTCAAATGTATTTATAAAGCACTTCTTACATCAGCTGATGTCACAAAGTGCTGTACAGAAACCCAGCCTAAAACCCCAAACAGCAAGCAATGCAGGTGTAGAAGCACGGTGGATAGGAAAAACTCCCTAGAAAGGCCAAACCCTAGGAAGAAACCTAGAGAGGAACCAGGCTCTGAGGGGTGGCCAGTCCTCTTCTGGCTGTTCCGGGTGGAGATTATAACAGAACATGGCCAAGATGTTCATAATAATAATAATCACAGTGGTTGTCGAGAGTGCAACAGGTCAGCACCTCAGGCGTAAATGTCAGTTGGCTTTTCATAGCCGATCATTGAGAGTATCTCTACCGCTCCTGCTGTCTCTAGAGAGTTGAAAACAGCAGGTCTGGGACAGGTAGAATGTCCGGTGAACAGGTCAGGGTTCCATAGCCAGAACAGTTAACTGGAGCAGCAGCACGGCCAGGTGGACTGGGGACAACAAGGAGTCATCAGGCCAGGTAGTCCTGAGGCATGGTCCTAGGGCTCAGGTCCTCCAAGAGAAAGAAAGAGAATTGGAGAGAGCATACTTAAATTCACACAGGAGAAATACTCCAGATATAAGACTGACCCTAGCCCCCCGACACAAACTACTGCAGCATAAATACTGGAGGCTGAGACAGGAGGGGTCGGGAGACACTGTGGCCCCATCTGATGATACCCCCGGACAGGGCCAAACAGGCAGGATATAATCCCACCCACTTTGCCAAAGCACAGCCCCCACACCACTAGAGGGATATCTCCAACCACCAACTTACCATCCTGAGACAAAGCCGAGTATAGCCCACGAAGATCTCACCCACGGCACAACCCAAGGGGGGGCGCCAACCCGGACAGGAAGATCACGGTGACTTACCCCTCCTAGGGATGGCATGGAAGAGCAACCAGTAAGCCAGTGACTCAGCCCCCGTAATTTGAGGTTTGAGGCAGAGAATCCCAGTGGCGAGAGGGGAACCGGCCAGGCAGAGACGGCAAGGGTGGTTCGTTGCTCCAGTGCCTTTCCGTTCACCTTCACACTCCTGGGCCAGACTACATTTACATTACATTTAAGTCATTTAGCAGACGCTCTTATCCAGAGCGACTTACAAATTGGTGCATTCACCTTATGATATCCAGTGGAACAACCACTTTACAATAGTGCATCTAAATCTTTTAAGGGGGGGGGTTAGAAGGATTACTTTATCCTATCCCAGGTATTCCTTAAAGAGGTGGGGTTTCAGGTGTCTCCGGAAGGTGGTGATTGACTCCACTGTCCTGGCGTCGTGAGGGAGCTTGTTCCACCATTGGGGTGCCAGAGCAGCGAACAGTTTGGACTGGGCTGAGCGGGAACCGTGCTTCCTCAGAGGTAGGGGGGCCAGCAGGCCAGAGGTGGATGAACGCAGTGCCCTTGTTTGGGTGTAGGGCCTGATCAGAGCCTGAAGGTGCCGTTCCCCTCACAGCTCCGTAGGCAAGCACCATGGTCTTGTAGCGGATGCGAGCTTCAACTGGAAGCCAGTGGAGAGAGCGGAGGAGCGGGGTGACGTGAGAGAACTTGGGAAGGTTGAACACCAGACGGGCTGCGGCGTTCTGGATGAGTTGTAGGGGTTTAATGGCACAGGCAGGGAGCCCAGCCAACAGCGAGTTGCAGTAATCCAGACGGGAGATGACAAGTGCCTGGATTAGGACCTGCGTCGCTTCCTGTGTGAGGCAGGGTCGTACTGTTGTACTGTTGTAGAGCATGAACCTACAGGATCGGGTCACCGCCTTGATGTTAGTGGAGAACGACAGGGTGTTGTCCAGGATCACGCCAAGGTTCTTAGCACTCTGGGAGGAGGACACAAGGGAGTTGTCAACCGTGATGGCGAGATCATGGAACGGGCAGTCCTTCCCCGGGAGGAAGAGCAGCTCCGTCTTGCCGAGGTTCAGCTTGAGGTGGTGATCCGTCATCCACACTGATATGTCTGCCAGACATGCAGAGATGCGATTCGCCGCCTGGTTATCAGAAGGGGGAAAGGAGAAGATTAATTGTGTGTCGTCTGCATAGCAATGATAGGAGAGACCATGTGAGGATATGACAGAGCCAAGTGACTTGGTATATAGCGAGAATAGGAGAGGGTCTAGAACAGAGCCCTGGGGGACACCAGTGGTGAGAGCGCGTGGTGCGGAGACAGATTCTCGCCACGCCACCTGGTAGGAGCGACCTGTCAGGTAGGACGCAATCCAAGCGTGGGCCGCGCCGGAGATGCCCAGCTCGGAGAGGGTGGAGAGGAGGATCTGATGGTTCACAGTATCAAAGGCAGCAGATAGGTCTAGAAGGATGAGAGCAGAGGAGAGAGAGTTAGCTTTAGCAGTGCGGAGAGCCTCCGTGACACAGAGAAGAGCAGTCTCAGTTGAATGCCCAGTCTTGAAACCTGACTGATTAGGATCAAGAAGGTCATTCTGAGAGAGATAGCAGGAGAGCTGGCCAAGGACGGCACATTCAAGAGTTTTGGAGAGAAAAGAAAGAAGGGATACTGGTCTGTAGTTGTTGATATCGGAGGGATCGAGTGTAGGTTTTTTGAGAAGGGGTGCAACTCTCGCTCTCTTGAAGACGGAAGGGACGTAGCCAGCGGTCAAGGATGAGTTGATGAGCGAGGTGAGGTAGGGGAGAAGGTCTCCGGAAATGGTCTGGAGAAGAGAGGAGGGGATAGGGTCAAGTGGGCAGGTTGTTGGGCGGGCGGCCGTCACAAGACGCGAGATTTCATCTGGAGAGAGAGGGGAGAAAGAGGTCAAAGCACAGGGTAGGGCAGTGTGAGCAGGACCAGCGGTGTCGTTTGACTTAGCAAACGAGGATCGGATATTGTCAACCTTCTTTTCAAAATACTACAAAATAATACTACACTCAATCATAGGACCTACTGAAGAGACGAGTCTTCAATAAAGACTTAAAGGTCGAGACCGAGTCTGCGTCTCTCACATGGATAGGCAGACCATTCCATAAAATAGTCTATAGGAGAAAGCCCTGCCTCCAGCTGTTTGCTTAGAAATTCTAGGGACAATAAGGAGGCCTGCGTCTTGTGACCGTAGCGTACGTGTAGGTATGTACGGCAGGACCAAATCGGAAAGATGGGTACGAGCAAGTACATGTAATGCTTTGTATGTTAGCAGTAAAACCTTGAAATCAGCCCTTGCCTTAACAGGAAGCCAGGCTAGCCATTTGAGTAATATGATCAAATTTGTTGGTTCTAGTCAAGATTCTAGCAGCCATGTTTAGCACTAACTGAATTTTATTTATTGCTTTATCCGGGTAGCCGGAAAGTAGAGCATTGCAGTAGTCTAACCTAGAAGTGACAAAAGCATGGATTAATGTTTCTGCATTTTTGGACAAAGTTTCTGATTTTTTGCGATGTTGCGTAGATGGAACAAAGTTGTCTTTGAAACAGTCTTGACATGTTCGTCAAAAGAGAGATCAGGGTCCAGAGTAACGGCGATGTCCTTCAGTTTTATTTGCGACGACTGTACAACCATCAAGATTGTCAGTTTCTTGGGACCTAGAACTAGCATCTCTGTTTTGTCCGAGTTTAAAAGTAGAACATTTGCCACCATCCACTTCCTTATGTCTGAAGCACAGGCTTCCAGGTAAGGCAATTTTGGGGCTTCACCATGTTTCATCGAAATGTACAGCTGTGTGTCGTCCACATAGCAGTGAAAGTTAACATTATGTTTCCGAATGACATCACCAAGAGGTAAAATTATATAGTGAAAACAATGGTGGTCCTAAAACGGACCCTTGAGAAACACCGAAATTTACAGTTGATTTGTCAGAAGACAAACCATCCACAGAGGCATAACTGATATCTTTCCGACAGATAAGATCTAAACCAGGCCAGAACTTGTCCGTGTAGACCAATTTGGGTTTCCAATCTCTCCAAAAGAATGTGTTGATCAATGGTATCAAAAGCAGCACTAAGGTCTAGGAGCACGAGGACAGATGCAGAGCCTTGGTCTGACACCATTAAAAGGTAATTTACCACCTTCACTAGTGCAGTCTCAGTGCTTTGATGGGGTCTACAACCAGACTGAAGCGTTTCGTATACATTTTAGTTAGCTTTGTGACAGCATCAAAAATGCATTTTGTATTGTTCTTATTCTCTTCAATTAGGTTGGAAAAATAGGATGATGGAGCAGCAGTGAGGGCTCTTCGATACTGCACGGTACTGTCTTTCCAAGCTAGTCGGAAGACTTCCAGTTTGGTGTGGCGCCATTTCCGTTCCAATTTTCTGGAAGCTTGCTTCAGAGCTCGGGTATTTTCTGTATACCAGGGAGCTAGTTTCTTATGACAAATGTTTTTTGTTTTCAGGGGTGCGACTGTATCTAGGGTATTGCGCAAGGTTGAATTGAGTTCCTCAGTTAGATGGCTAACTGATTTTTGTACTCTGACGTCCTTGGGTAGGTGGAGGGAGTCTGGAAGGGCATCTAGGAATCTTTGGGATGTCTGAGAATTTATAGCACGGCTTTTAATGCTTCTTGTTTGGGGTCTGAGCAGATTATTTGTTGCGATTGCAAACATAATAAAATGGTGGTACGATAGTCCAGGATTATGAGGAAAAACATTAAGATCCACAACATTTATTCCACGGGACAAAACTAGGTCCAGAGTATGACTGTGGCAGTGAGTAGGTCCGGAGACATGTTGGACAAAACCCACTGAGTCGATGATGGCTCCGAAAGCCTTTTGGAGTGGGTCTGTGGACTTTTCCATGTGAATATTAAAGTCACCAAAAATTTGAATATTATCTGCCATGACTACAAGGTCCGATAGGAATTCAGGGAACTCAGTGAGCAACGCTGTATATGGCCCAGGAGGCCTGTAAACAGTAGCTACAAAAAGTAATTGAGTAGGCTGCATAGATTTCATGACTAGAAGCTCAAACGACGAAAACATCTGGGGGTTTTTTGTAAGTTGAAATTTGCTATCGTAAATGTTAGCAACACCTCCGCCTTTGTGGGATGCACGGGGGATCAATGCTTCTTATTTTGTTTTCTTTTTTTTTAAATAGTTTAATTATTTCACTGTTGTGTGTATGCCCTTATGAAGAACAGTGTCCATGTGTGAGATGACAAGATACTGTATTGTGTAATAGCAAAGCAGTCCTCTCATGCCGGTGAACTGTCCTTTTTATTAAGGCTACTCTCCTGTAGTAGTACCTCCCAACCTGAAGGGGCTGTGGTACAGGTCCTGTATGCTAGAATGTTCGGGCATTATTCAAGTTAATGGGATTCGATTTCAGGTCTATTACACGCCATAAGCGCGAACTTAAAGGCATTAACTTGGGGAGTCTTCAAGGCCAAATAGATATCTTGTACAAAATGTCAATTGTTTGTCCAATCCCACAAACAAACTCATAATAGTAAGTCCTAACAGCTGAAAGTAACCTCTGCTTTCTCTCCTTGTCTTCCATGTGTTTAGCAAAGTGCAAGGGGGTCAGAGGTGGACTGGCAATAGGGCGATTCAGGCCAATGCCATATGGGCTAGTCCATCTTTAGCCCAGGTGGCCTGGCTAAATTGGGGTATATCGTAGAATAATCATAATGGGTCCTAAAGCAAAAAAATATTACCTGTGTGGGAGCTTCAAGGAATTAATGGGCCATTGTGTTAAATGCCAAGGCCGATTTCTGGTCCCAGTCCGCCCCTGAAGGGGGGGTGTTTGTGCTCTGTCAGGGTCCAGGTTCAGACTTATATCTACAGTTCCCGCCATGTCTCCTGTCCCCAGTAAATATAATCAACTACATTTTAAATTAAAACGGTCAATATAGCTCTCTGAAATGACAAGTCCAAGACTGAAGGCCGTTTTATCAGTTCTCCAATAGTCTTCTGAATTACTGTATTGGCCATTAAAGAATTTTGTGCCTTTTTTTTCCCTTTTTGTATTTTTTTGGGGGGACCGACTGTTCTGTAATTAACATGTAGTATATTAAGTTTTTTCTACAGTTTTCTTTGTTGGAATTGGTGTGCGTACAGTTGAAGTCGGAAGTTTACATACACCTTAGCCAAATACCTTTAAACTCAGTTTTTCACAATTCCTGACATCCTAGTAAGAATTCCCTGTCTTCGGTCAGTTAGGATCACCACTTTATTTTAAGAACGTGAAATGTCAGAATACTATTAGAGAGAGTGATTGATTTATTTCAGCTTTTATTATTTCTTTCATCACATTCCCAGTGGGTCAGAAGTTTATATACACTCAATTAGTATTTGGTAGCATTGCCTTTAAATTGTTTAACTTGGGTCAAATGTTTTGGGTAGCCTTCCACAAGCTTCCCACAATAAGTTGGGTGAATTTTGGCCCGTTCCTCCTGACAGAGCTGGTGTAACTGAGTCAGGTTTGTAGGCCTCCTTGCTATCAGAAGCTTGTATAGCCATGACATCATTTTCTGGAATTTTCCAAGCTGTTTAAAGGCACATTCAACTTTGTATGTAAACTTCTGACCCACTGGAATTGTGATTAGGTGAAATAATCTGTCTGTAAACAATTGTTGGAAAAATTACTTGTGTCATGCACAAAGATGTCCTAACCGACTTGCCAAAACTATAGTTTGTTAACAAGAAATATGTGGAGTGGTTGAATAATGAGTTTTAATGACTCCAACCTAAGTGTATGTAAACTTCCGACTTCAACTGTATTACACACACACACAATAATAAAATTATATCAATGAGACATCTGCGATTGTATTTTTTTTGCCCAAAGCTATTAATCTTTTAAACAATGTTAACATTAAATTCAACTGTACATACATTTCATTTAAATGTAATAAAAAGATTTTTACAGATTAAGAAAGTGAAAATTAAGTGATTTAATCGCTTTAAAACTATTTTTATACAAAAATGGAAGGCAAAGTTCCATGTGATTCTCAGCAGACAGCACAGCCCCACCATGTCCTTGGTGTTTGTCTCCTGCTGCTGGTCTTGGTCCATGCCTGGCTTCTGTCTAGGGTCAGGTTCACAAGGTAAGTAGGTAATGTAAGCCTTCCAGCTCACAAGCAAAGACTCATGCAAGGCTACTTCATTATTTACGAACTAACTAAAGCCTTTCACAAGTAATCTGTCTACAAGCCTGATCGGCCCATCAAAGTTAAGATAAAATTGTGTTCACATGCAGAAGTTTAAAAAAAAAAAGTATTTATTTAACTTTATTTTATTTAACTAGGCAAGTTAGTTAAGAACTAATTCTTATTTACAATGACGGCCTACCAAAAGGCAAAACGGCCTCCTGCGGGGACGGGGGCCTTGGAATAAAAATATAGGACAAAACACACATCACAACAAGATCGCAACAACTACATAAAGAGAGACCTAAGACACAGCATGGTAGCAACACATGACACAGCATGGTAGCAACACATGACACAGCATGGTAGCAACACATAACACAGCATGGTAGCAACACATGACACAGCATGGTAGCAACACATGACACAGCATGGTAGCAACACATGACACAGCATGGTAGCAACACATGACACAGCATGGTAGCAACACATGACACAGCATGGTAGCAACACATGACACAGCATGGTAGCAACACATAACACAGCATGGTAGCAACACAGCATGGTAGCAACACAGCATGGTAGCAACACAACACAGCATGGTAGCAACACAGCATGGTAGCAACACAACACAGCATGGTAGCTGAAGGGGTGATGAAAGAACTCAGCCATGTGCTTCTTGTCAGTAACAACCACATCAACTTTAAGGGACATGGACAGCTGTGAGGAGGAGGGTTTATTCTCCAGGTCTTTAACTGTTTTTCCAGAACTTCTTGGGGTTAGACCCACAGAGAGAGAACTGCTCCTTAAAGTAACTAACTTTGGCCTTCCGGATAGCCTGAGTGCACTTATTTCTCATTTGCCTGAACGAGCCTTTCGCCAAATGCAATTCTCGAGGTGGAGTAACTCTGCAAGATCACAGTCGAACCAGTGGCTAAACCTGTTTTTAATTGTAATTTTTTTGATGGGGTGTGTTTGTTAAAACAATACCACTGAAAATATCAAAGAAGGTCCAAGCGTCTTGGACAGAGGGGATCAAGGTGATTCTATACCATTTTACAGAGGCCAGTTCATGAAGGAAGGCTTGCTCATTAAAGTTTATTTAGCAAGTGTCTATGACAAATCAGGACAGGTCGTTTCACTAAGCAGCCATTATGAACACAGGCTGTAAAACAGTGATCACTAAGATCATTACAGAAAACACCAGACTGATACCTATCAGGATGATTTGTGAGGATAACATCGAGGAGAGTAGCCTTTTCTGGGTGTTTGGAGTCATGCCTTGTGGGATTGGTAGGGATGTGAGAGATTTAGGGAGTCCCATTGCTTTAAGATTTAGTCAGGTGGTTTAAGCATGTCCCAGTTTAGGTCACCTAGCAGGACAAATTCAGACTTAGTGTAAGGGGCCAGGAGAGAGCTTAGGGCAGGTAGGGTACAGGCCGGTGCTGATGGAGGACGATAGCACCCAGCAACAGTCAACAAAGAGCTATTTGAAAGTTTAATACTTAAAACCAGCAATTTAAATTGTTTGGGGACAGACTTGGTGGAAACAACCGAGCACTGAATGTGTTCCTTGGTAAAGATTGCCACTCCTCCACCTTTGGAAGATCTGTCTTGCCGAAAAAGGTTATAACCAGAAAGGTTAACATCAGTATTCAAAACCACTCTTCCTTAACCACGTCTCAGTAATGACCAACAGCTGGATTGGAGCTGTGAACCCACACTTTCAATTGATCCAGACAGGGGGAGACAACCAGGGCAGACGGTGAACAGATCGTCAAGTGGAATCCAAGCAGCAGAGCAGAAGGCAACGGCAGTAGGTGTCACACCCACTTGGGAGAAGCTTTTATTTCTGGAAGCAGATTACTTGAAGAAAATGCCAGTCTCTGAACAGCAGGAAGGGGACTTCAAGGTCTTTGGATCTGGGTGGGGTAGCCTCCCATTTGTTGATCTCAATGGGACTAGCAACGTTGCTAATTTAGCTAAAAGCAGTCGGAGAAATCTAGTAATAAAGTGGCTGTAGATATTCAGAAAAACTTTAACTGAAGAGAATGGCACTGAAGCAGTTATGCTATAAATTCACTACGAATGTGTTTAACACTTTCTTTGCTGCTATCATTCATTTCCCAGTCATTTTTCCTTGCATCGCTGATTCCTTTGTTTTAGAGTTCTTCCGCAATTATGCAAAAGTGTTATGGGATGTTAGTGACTTTACCTTGGTGACTTTATTTAAATGTTTTATTTAACTAGGCAAGTCAGTTAACAACAAATTCTTATTTATAATTACGGCCAAACCCGGACAACTGTGCGCCGCCCTATGGGACTCCCAATCACGGCCGGATGTGATGCAGCCTGGATTCAAACCAGGGACTGTAGTGACGCCTCTTGCAATGAGACGCAGTGCTTTTAGACCGCTGAACCACTCTGTGTTAACTATAACAACTTTGTTCTTGGTGCTCTTAAAGTGGACCAGCCAGCGCGGAACCACGATGAAGGTGGTAAACGTGAAGAGGAAGACCAGCGCAATAGTAACCGATGTTCTCTATGTAGTCCAATAGCCAACACCTTGGAATAGAGGGGGGAGGTTTATCACAGGATCAATCTGAAGGAAGGCATAGACAAAATTTAAAAAAATGTATCAACCAAAAGCAATGTGATTCTCTTGTTCAGCGGAACCTCCCGTCAGTGTAGATAGTCTGTTCTCCATATTTACTAAGACTGAATAGGATGATCTCCACCACGCCGGGCAGGACTGAAGAAGGCGACAATGGGATGATGAAAAAGGTGAGTAGAGGTTATCGAAGAAAAATTAAAAGTCAAAATACTGTTACTTGTCGGTCCTGGGGACCCCAATGGATTCCCGTTTAGTTTTTTTTTCATCAGTAAGGTACAGTAGTCCAGGGAGCTCAGTGTTTTCATCAGTAAGGTACAGTAGTCCAGGGGAGCTCAGTGTTTTCATCAGTAAGGTACAGTAGTCCAGGGAGCTCAGTGTTCTCATCAGTAAGGTACAGTAGTCCAGGGGAACTCAGTGTTCTCATCAGTAAGGTACAGTAGTCCAGGGAGCTCAGTGTATTCATCAGTAAGGTACAGTAGTCCAGGGGAGCTCAGTGTTCTCATCAGTAAGGTACAGTAGTCCAGGGGAGCTCAGTGTTCTCATCAGTAAGGTACAGTAGTCCAGGGAGCTCAGTGTTCTCATCAGTAAGGTACAGTAGTCCAGGGAGCTCAGTGTATTCATCAGTAAGGTACAGTAGTCCAGGGAGCTCAGTGTTCTCATCAGTAAGGTACAGTAGTCCAGGGAGCTCAGTGTTCTCATCAGTAAGGTACAGTAGTCCAGGGAGCTCAGTGTTCTCATCAGTAAGGTATAGTAGTCCAGGGAGCTCAGTGTTCTCATCAGTAAGGTACAGTAGTCCAGGGAGCTCAGTGTTCTCATCAGTAAGGTACAGTAGTCCAGGGAGCTCAGTGTTCTCATCAGTAAGGTATAGTAGTCCAGGGAGCTCAGTGTTCTCATCAGTAAGGTACAGTAGTCCAGGGAGCTCAGTGTTCTCATCAGTAAGGTACAGTAGTCCAGGGAGCTCAGTGTTCTCATCAGTAAGGTACAGTAGTCCAGGGAAGCTCAGTGTTCTCATCAGTAAGGTATAGTAGTCCAGGGAAGCTCAGTGTTCTCATCAGTAAGGTACAGTAGTCCAGGGATCTCAGTGTTTTTATCAGTAAGGTACAGTAGTCCAGGGAAGCTCAGTGTTCTCATCAGTAAGGTACAGTAGTCCAGGGAGCTCAGTGTTCTCATCAGTAAAGGTACAGTAGTCCAGGGGAGCTCAGTGTTTTCATCCGTAAGGTACAGTAGTCCAGGGGAGCTCAGTGTTTTCATCCGTAAGGTACAGTAGTCCAGGGAGCTCTCCAACCTTTCCCTGATTATTGTCATTACCCCCTCTTTCCTCTGGGTGGCAGTATATACCAACTACTTTACTTTGACAAGGTTATCTACTCTACATGGTGGACACATCTCATTCTATAATCATGGGCATCAGTATGGAGTTGGTCCCCCCTTTGCTGCTATAACAGCCACAACTCTTCTGGGAAGGTTTTCCACTAGATGTTGGGACATTGCTACGGGAACTTGCTTCCATTCAGCCACAACAGCATTAGTGAGGTCGGGCACTGATGTTGGGCGATTAAGCCTGGCTCGCAGTTCTTGCACAGAATCGTCTAGAATGTCATTGTATGCTGTAGCATTAAGATTTCCCTTCACTGGAACTAAGGGGCCTATCCCGGACCATGAAAAACAACCCCAGACCATTGTTCCTCCTCCACCAAACCTTACAGTTGGCACTATGCATTCCGGCACATAGCGTTCTCCTGGCATCCGCCAAACCCAGATTCGTCTATCTGACTGCCAGATGGGGAAGCGTGATTCATCACTCCAGAGAACGCGTTTCCACTGTTCCAGAGTCCAATCAATGGTGGCGAGTTTTACACCACTTTAGCCGACGCTTGGCATAGCGCATGATGATCTTAGGTGTGTGTGCGGCTGCTCGGCCATGGAAATCCATTTCATGAAGCTCCTGACGAAAACTTATTGTGCTGACATTGTTTCAGAGGCAGTTTGGAACTCGGTAGTGAATGTTGCAACCGAGGACAGACTATTTTAACGACAGGTATATCATAATATTTTTCAGGTAGGGGTAGACAGGTACAGTGCCTTGCAAAAGTATTTTGCTATTTTGTTGCATTACAACCTGTAATTTATTTTTATTTGGATTTCATGTAATGGACATAAACAAAATAGTCCAATTTGGTGAAGTGATATGAAAAAATAAATAATAATAATTCAAAAATGTAAAAACTAAAAAAACATTAAAAAAATAATAATTCAAAAACTGAAAAGTGGTGCGTGTATATGTATTCACCCTCTTTGCTATGATGCCACTAAATAAGATCTGGTGCAACCAATTACCTTCAGAAGTCACATAATTAGTTAAATAAAGTCCACCTGTGTGCAGTCTAAGTGTCACATGATCTGTATATATACAGTATATATACACCTGTTCTGAAAGGCCCCAGAGTCTGCAACACCACTAAGCAAGGGGCACCACCAAGCAAGCAGCACAATGAAGACCAAGGAGCTCTCCAAACAGGTCAGGTGCAAAGTTGTGGAGAAGTACAGATCAGGGTCCGAAACTTTGAACATCCCACGGAGCACCATTAAATCCATTGTTAAAAAATGGAAAGAATATGGCACCACAACAAACCAGCCAAGAGAGGGTCACCCACCAAAACTCACGGACCAGGCAAGGAGGGCATTAATCAGGGAGGCAACAAAGAGACCAAAGATAACCCTGAAGGAGCTGCAAAGCTCCACAGCGGAGATTGGAGTATCTGTCCATAGGACCACTTTAAGCCGTACACTCCACAGAGCTGGGCTTTATGGAAGTGGCCAGAGAAAAATAAGCAAACATGTTTGGTGTTCCCCAAAAGGCATGTGGGAGACTCCCCAAACATATGGAAGAAGGTACTCTGGTCAGATGAGACTAAAACTGAGCTTTTTGGCCATCAAGGATAAAGGCTATGTCTGGCGCAAACCCAACACCTCTCATCACCCCGAGAACCCTATCCCCACAGTGAAGCATGGTGGTGGAAGCATCATGCTGCGGGGATGTTTTTCATTGGCAGGGACTGGGAAACTGGTCAGAATTGAAGGAATGATGGATGGCACTAAATACAGGGACATTCTTGAGGGAAACCTGTTGCAGTCTTCCAGAGATTTGAGACTGGGACGGAGGTTCACCTTCCAGCAGGACAATGACCCTAAGCATACTGCTAAAGCAACACTTGAGTGGTTTACGGGAAAACATTTCAATGTCTTGGAATGGCCTCGTCAAAGCCCAGACCTCAATCTGTGGTATGACTTAAAGATTGCTGTACATCAGCGGAATCCATCCAAGGAGCTGGAGCAGTTTTGCCTTGAAGAATGGGCTAAAATCCCAGTGGCTAGATGTGCCAAGCTTATAGAGACATACCCCAAGAGACTTGCAGCTGTAAATGCTGCAAAAGGTGTCTCTACAAAGTATTGACTTTGGGGGGGTGAATAGTTATGCACACTCAAGTTTTCAGTTTTTTGGTCTTATTTCTTGTTTGTTTCACAATAAAACACATTTTGCATCTTCAAAGTGGTAGGCATGTAGTGTAAATCAATTTTACACAACATGCAACAATTTTAATTCCAGGTTGTAAGGCAACAAAATAGGAAAAATGCCAAGGGGGGTGAATACTTTCGCAAGCCACTGTACATATGGGATGAGTAAAGCAAAATATGTAAACATTATTAAAGTGGCCAATGATTTCAAGTCTATGTATATAGGGCAGCAGCCTCTAAGGTGCTAGTGATGGCTATTTAACAGTCTGATGGACTTGAGACAGAAGTTGTTTTTCAGTCTCTCGTTCCCAGCTTTGATGCACCTGTACAGACCTCCCCTTCTGGATGATAGCGGGGTGAACAGGCAGTGGCTCGGGTGGTTGTTGTCCTTGATGATCTTTTTGGCCTTCCTGTGACATCAGGTGCTGTAGGTGTCCTGGAGGGCAGGTAGTATGCCCCCGGTGATGCGTTGTGCAGACCGCACCACCCTCTGGAAAGCCATACGGTTGCGGGCGGTGCAGTTACCGTACCAGGCGGTGATACAGCCCGACAGGATGCTCTCAATTGTGCATCTGTAAAAGTTTGTGAAGGTTTTAGGTGCCAAGCCAAATTTCTTCACCCTCCTGAGGTTGAAGAGGCACTGTTGCGCCTTCTTTACCACACTGTCTGTGTGGGTGGACCATATCAGTTTGTCAGTGATGTGTACGCCGAGGAATTTGAAGCTTTCCACCTTCTCCATTGCGGTCCCGTCGATAGGGGGGGTGCTCCCTCTGCTGTTTCCTGAAGTCCACTATCAGCTCCTTTGTTTTGTTGATGCTGAGTGAGAGGTTATTTTCCTGGCAACACACTCCCAGGGCCCTCACCTCCTCCCTGTAGGCTGTCTCGTCATTGTTGGTAATCAGGCCTACTACTGTTGTGCTGTCTACAATCTTGATGATTGAGTTGGGGACGTGCATGACATGTACAGGAGGGGGCTGAGCACGCACCCTTATGGGGCCCCTGTGTTGAGGATCAGCGAAGTGGAGGTGTTGATTCCTACCTTCACCACCTGGGGGTGGCCCGTAAGGAAGTCCAGGACCCAGTTGCACAGGGTGGGGTTCAGACCCAGAGCCCCGAGCTTAAGGGTGAGCTTGGAGTATACTATAGTGTTGAATACTGAGCTATAGTCAATGAACAGCATTCTTACATAAGTATTCCTCTTGTCCAGATGGGATAGGGCAGTGTGCAGTGCGATGGCGATTGCATTGGTTTTGTATCTATTGGGGCTGTAAGCAAATTGAAGTGGGTCTAGGGTGACAGGTAAGGTAGAGGTGATATGATCCTTAATAACTAGTCTCTCAAAGCACTTCATGTTGACAGAAGTGAGTGCTACGGGGCGATAGTCATTTAGCTCAGTTACCTTTACTTTCTTGGGTACAGGAACAATGGTGGCCATCTTGAAGCATGAGGGGACAGCAGACTGGGATAGGGAGAGATTGAATATGTCCGTAAACACTCCAGCCAGCTGGATATTAGAGAAGCTTCCATTAAAGAAAACCCCCTGAGTTCTATTAGATAGATAGCTCTGAAGCCACGATAGGTGAGAGGTCGAAAAGCCATCACACATAGGTTTTCTCAACAACAGGTTATGGTCAATAATATCAAAGGCTGCACTGAAATATGACGGTACAGCTCCCACAATCTTTTTATTATCAATTTGTGTCAGTGCAGTACATGTTGAGGACCCTTTTCGGTAAGCCTGCTAAAAGTCTGTTGTTAATTTGTTTACAGAAAAATAGCATTGTATTTGGTCAAACAGTTTGCTAAGAGCTGGCGGCAAGCTGACAGGTCTGCTGTTAGAACCAGTAAAGGCCGCTTTACCACTCTTGGGTAGCGGAATGACTTTGGCTTCCCTTCAGGCCTGAGGACAAAGACTTTCCTCTAGGCTCTGATTAAAGATATGACAGATAGGAGTGGCTATAGAGTCAGATACCATCCTTAGTAGCTTTCCATCT
Source organism: Salmo trutta (assembly GCF_901001165.1). Taxonomy (NCBI): domain Eukaryota; kingdom Metazoa; phylum Chordata; class Actinopteri; order Salmoniformes; family Salmonidae; genus Salmo; species Salmo trutta. The sequence continues at coordinate 37,145,716 of NC_042991.1, forward strand.
AAATTGTCAATGCCAGGAGGTTTGTCATTATTGATCGATAAAA
>NC_042991.1:37150758-37159921 GCF_901001165.1 Salmo trutta
GCCATTTCCAGGCCCAGGGAAATGTGCTCATCTGTGGGGACACAAATGCGCGCACAGGAACACTACCTGATCTAACGAGCACACGAGGGGACAGCTTTATTACAGGCCATACTGTTTCTAACTATCTTAATCTCCCCCATAGAAACAACAGTGACAGCACCGTCAACAAAAACGGAAGGGATCTTTTGCAGCTCTGTAGAAGCCTGGGTCTGTACTTTGTCAATGGTAGGTTACGGGGGGACTCTTTGGGGAGATTCACCTACTGCTCACCTCTTGGCCACAGTACAGTAGACTATATGATCACAGACATGGACCCTTTCTCTCTCAGCTCATTCACTGTCAAGCCACTAACACCTCTGTCTGATCACAGCCAAATTACGTTGTTCCTCAAAAGAACAGACCTGGAAACAACCACACATTCACAGCCCAGTAAGCTGTACAACATCAGAAATTCATACAGATGGGCCCAAAACAGCACAGAAGAATACCAGAAAGCAACCTGGAACCAAAATATCCAAACACTCTTAGATAACTTTCTGGATACCACATTCACTCACAGTAAAGAAGGCATCAATCTAGCAGTACGAAACATCAACTATATATTCAGGCAAACGGCAAAAGAAGCACAATTGAAATTGATAAAAAACAAAACTAAAAAATCACAGATGACAACTGGTTTGATGCAGATTGTAAAATTATAAGGAAAAAACTTAGAACACTATCCAACCAAAAGCACAGAGACCCAAATAATGGTGAATTACGCCTTCATTACTGTGAGACTTTAAAACTCTATAAACGTACACTCAGAACCAAAAAAGCACAGTACAACAGCAAGCAGCTGACACTAATTGAGGAGTCCATAAACACAAACAACTTTTGGCAAAATTGGAAAAAACTAAAAAAATCTAAACAAGAGGAATTAGCAATACAAAATGGTGACATATGGACAACCCATTTCAAAACACTCTACAACACCGTTCAAATTGACACAAACGCAGAACAACGCCAAATCCATGAGAAGTTGAATGGATTAGAAAAAGCTATAAAGGACAATCAAAACCCATTGGACTCCCCAATTACTGACCAGGAGCTCTATAAGAAACTTCAGGCTCTCAAATTTAAAAAAGCCTGCGGACCTGATGGCATCCTAAATGAAATGCTCAAACTCACTAGTGCAAAATTTCAATTGGCTATATTAAAATTGTTTAATTTGATCCTGAGTGTAGGTTATTTCCCTGACATCTGGAATCAAGGACTCATAACCCCAATCTTTAAGAATGGAGACAAATTTGACCCTAACAATTACAGAGGCATTTGTGTGAACAGTAACCTGGGGAAGGTTTTCTGTAGTATCATCAATGTAAGAGTTCTAAACTTCCTTAATAAGCACAATGTCTTGAGTAAAAGCCAAATTGGATTTATACCAAAACATCGCACAAATGATCATATTTACACCTTACACACCCTGATAGATAAACATGTCCACCAAAATAATACCAAAATATACACTTGCTTTATCGACTTCCAAAAAGCATTTGATTCTATTTGGCATACAGGACTGTTCTACAAAGTTATTGAAAGTGGTGTAGGGGGTAAAACATATGACATAATTAAATCAATGTATACTGGCAATACGTGCAGCATTAAAATTGGTAAGAAAAGGACAGAATTCTTTAACCAGGGGCGGGGCCTTCGTCAGGGTTGCAATCTGAGCCCTGCACTCTTCAATATTTACATTAACGATTGGCCACTATTCTAGAAAAATCCTCAGCCCCTGGTGTTAGTCTCCACAATTCAGAAGTTAAATGCCTACTCTTCGCAGATGACCTATGCCTGCTGTCACCCACAGCACCTGGCCTACAGCAGAGCCTGGACCTGCTAGAGCAGTACTGCCAGACCTGGGCCCTGGCAGTAAACCCCAAAAAGACTAAAATAATGATTTTCCAGAGAAGATCCAGATCTCAGGGAATTAGACCAAAGTTCTCAATTGGTACAAAATATATAGAGTACTGTACACACTACAATTACTTAGGTTTAAAAATAAGCTCAACTGGACACCTTAATGAGGCAGTGAATGAACTGAGAGAGAAAGCACGCAGGGCATTCTACGCCATTAAAAAGCAAATTCAAATTGAAATACCTATTAAAATTTGGCTAAAACTAATTGAATATGTCATTGAACCAATTGCACTTTATGGCAGCGAGGTGTGGGGTCCACTTGCAAAACAAGATTTCATCAAATGGGACAAACACCCCATTGAAACCCTACATGCAGAGTTCTGTAAGATTCTCCTACGTGTCCAGAGGAAAACTACAAACAATGCATGCAGGGCAGAATTAGGCCAATATCCACTAATAATAAAAACTCAAAAAAGAGCAATTAAGTTTTGGAAACATCTAAATACAGTGACCCCCTCTCATATCATTACCAAGCCCTGCAATGCCAAGAGCTGAGCAAAGAAAAGAGTCCCCTCATCCAGCTGGTCTTGGGGCTGAGTTCACAAACCTGTTCTACTAACACACTGAAGCCTCAGGACCAGAACATCCAATCAATCAGAATAAACCAAATTACAACACAGTCAAAACAAAACTACATTGCTTATTGGGAAACACAAGCACAAACACAAAGCAAAATGCAGTGCTATCTGGCCCTAAATCGACAGTACACTATGGCTAAATATTTGACCATGGTTACTGATCAAAACCTTAGAAAAACCTTGACAAAGTACAGGCTCAGTGAGCACAGCCTTGCCATTGAGAAGGGTAGACACAGGAAAACCTGGCTCCCTGTAGAGGAAAGGCTGTGCAACCACTGCACAACAGCAGAACCTGAGACGGAGCTGCATTTCCTGACAAAATGTCAAAAATATAAAACAATTAGAGAGTGTCATTTCCCCAAATTTGAAATCCTTATTCAAGGTTTAAAGACCTCTCTGATGAGGATAGGCTACCCATCCTGTTGGGGGAGGACGCAGAGAGCTGTGGGTTGGCAGCGCACTACATTGCTGCCTGCCATAAGTTGAGGGACAGTGTCTGACAGACCAATAAACCTGCACATGTCCTCAACTGTATGATTATTGTTATTGTTGAATGTATGGTTATATTGACCGTTGGTTATTGTTGTTACTGTTGTCCCGTTGACAATTTTTGATTCTCATTTTTATTTATTTTTTATATTGTAAATATCCAAAGTAAGCTTTGGCAATATGTACATTGTTACGTCATGCCAATAAAGCGAATTGAATTGAATTGAATTGAATTGAGAGAGAGAGAGAGAGAGAGGGAGAGAGAGAGAGAGAGAGAGAGAGAGAGAGGGAGAAGAGAGAGAGAGAGAGAGAGAGAGAGAGAGAGAGAGAGAGAGGGAGAAAGAGAGGAGAGAGAGAGAGAGAGAGAGAGAGAGAGAGAGAGAGAGAGAGAGAGAGAGAGAGAGAGAGAGGAGAAAGAGAGAGAGAGAGAGAGAGAGAGGAGAGAGAGAGAGGGAGAAAGAGAGCCCAGAGAAAGAGACCACTCCAACTGTCTGACCAATCTGTGCATTTCAAGAGCAGCTGAAGCAACCAAGGCTACAACGACCACTCTGTGGGTGACAGATTTGTAACGGGAAAGTTGACATGCGAGTGGATGCGGGTATTAAAAGTGACACAGCTGGTGCTTCCTTGTAATCATCTCCCTCTCGTCATGATGTCCAACTGGTCCCTCCGGTCCTTCGCCACAGTTGCTACCTCAGTATCCAGCAGCGCCAGCCTGATCCCATGCCCCGGGAACGCTACCCTCAGTATCCAGCAGCGCCAGCCTGATCCCATGCCCCGGGAACGCTACCTCAGTATCCAGCAGCGCCAGCCTGATCCCATGCCCCGGGAACGCTACCTCAGTATCCAGCAGCGCCAGCCTTATCCCATGCCCGGGAACGCTACCTCAGTATCCAGCAGCGCCAGCCTGATCCCATGCCCCGGGAACGCTACCTCAGTATCCAGCAGCGCCAGCCTGATCCCATGCCCCGGGAACGCTACCTCAGTATCCAGCAGCGCCAGCCTGATCCCATGCCCCGGGAACGCTACCTCAGTATCCAGCAGCGCCAGCCTGATCCCATGCCCCGGGAACGCTACCGTCAGTATCCAGCAGCGCCAGCCTGATCCCATGCCCCGGGAACGCTACCTCAGTATCCAGCAGCGCCAGCCTGATCCCATGCCCCGGGAACGCTACCTCAGTATCCAGCAGCGCCAGCCTGATCCCATGCCCGGGAACGATCTCCGCTTCCTGGGTCCGACGGCCTGGGGAGTGATGCAGTTGCTACCCTCAGTATCCAGCAGCGCCAGCCTGATCCCATGCCCCGGGAACGATCTCCGCTTCCTGGGTCCGACGGCCTGGGGAGTGATGCAGATTCCGCCGGTCCTCTGGAGAACGTGGAAATAACGTGGGAATGAGACATTGTTTGATCGACTGCTTTTCGAACGAATCTAAGGACCTTTTCGAATACTTGAAAGTGCTTCCAAGCTTCCTTCCTTCACTGATCGGCAATGACTGAAAGGTGAATGCCTTTCGAAGTATGTGAACAGGGTTTAAAATTTGTCCACACCATATTTTTTTGCCACCCCTGAACAGAAGCCATATATAGACTAGAAAACATAAGATGCGGACTTTTTTATTTTTATTTTCCACATTTTGTTAGGTTACAGTTGTTGGGTATTATCTTTTTAAACTTGAAATATCCTTATTCATGTCATCATACTAGAACTGAGGGTATGGAAATCTACTTAGTGAGAGAGGGGAATGCAGAAAGCCTTATTCTAAAATTGATTAAATAGTTTTTTTTCCCTCATCAATCTACACACAATACCCCATAATGACAAAGCAAAAAAAGGTTTATTATAAAAAACCACTATGAGAATGGGGACCTGTTTGGCCCACCTTTTCCTGTAGTCCACAATCATTTCCTTTGTCTTGATCATGTTTGAGGGGTGAGGTTGTTATTCTGGCACCACACGGTCAGGGTCTCTGACTTCCTCTCTATAGGCTGTCTCGTCGTTGTCGGTGATCAGGCCTACCACTGTTGTGTCATCGGTAAACTTAATGATGGTGTTGGAGTCGTGCTTGGCCGTGCAGTCATGAGTGAACAGGGAGTACAGGAGGGGACTGAGCACGCACCCCTGAGTGGCGCCGTGTTGAGGATCAGCGTGGCGGATGTGTTGTTACCTTACCCTTACCACCTGGGGGCGGCCTGTCAGGAAGTCCAGGATGCAGTTTAAGAGGGAGGTGTTTAGTCCCAGGGTCCTTAGCTTAGTGATGAGCTTGGAGGGCACTATGGTGTAGAACGCTGAGCTGTAGTCATGAACAGCATTCTCACATAGGGTGTTCCTTTTGTCCAGGTGTGAAAGGGCAGTGTGGAGTGCAATAGAGATTGCATCATCTGTGGATCTGTTAGTGCGGTATGCAAATTGGAGTGGGTTTCTGGGATAATGGTGTTGATGTGAGCCATGACCAGCCTTTAAAAGCATTTCATGGCTACAGACATGAGTGCTATGGGTCGGTAGTCATTTAGGCAAGTTACCTTAGTGTCTTTGGGCACAAGGAATATGGTGGTCTGCTTGAAACATGTTGGTATTACAGACTCAGACAGGGAGAGGTTGAAAATGTCACTGAAGACACTTGCCAGTTGGTCAGCGCATGCTCGGAGGTACATGTCCTGGTAATCCGTCTGGCCCTGCGGCCCTTGTGATGTTGACCTGATTAAAGGTCTTACTCACATTGGCTGCGGCGGAGCGTGATCACACAGTCGTCCGGAACAGCTGATGCTCCTCATGCATGTTTCGGTGTTATTTGCCTCGAAGCAAGTATAGAGTTATTTAGCTTGTCTGGTTGGCTTGTGTCACTGGGCAGCTCTCGGGCTGTGCTTCCCTTTGTAGTCGTATAATAGTTTGCAAGCCCTGCCACATCCGACGAGCATCGGGAGCCGGTGTAGTATGACTCAATCTTAGTCCTGTTTTGATGCTTTGCCTGTTTGATGGTTTGTCAGAGGGCATAGTAGGATTTCTTATAAGCTTCCGGGTTAGAGTCCCGCTCCTTGAAAGCGGCAGCTCTACCCTTTAGCTCAGTGCGAATGTTGCCTGTAATCCATGGCTTCTGGTTGGGGTATGGAGCAGGTTTTCATTAATGATCTCTCTGTACTTTGCTCTGTTCATCTTTGCCTCGATCCTGACTAGTCTCCCAGTTCCTGCCGCTGAAAAACATCCCCACAGCATGATGCTGGCACCAGGTTTCCTCCAGACATGAGTTCAATCTTGGTTTCTTCAGACCAGAGAATCTTGTTTCTCATGGTCTGAGAGTCTTTAGGTGCCTTTTGGCAAACTCCAAACGGGCTATCATGTGCCTTTTACTGAGGAGTGGCTTCCGTCTGGCCACTCTACCATTAAGGCCTGATTGGTCGAGTGCTTCAGAGATGGTTGTCCCCCTGGAAGTTTCTCTCATCTCCACAAAGGAACACTAGAGCTCTGTCAGAGTGACCATCGGTTTGGCCAGGCGGCCAACTCTTGGAAGGGTCTTGGTAGTTCCATTTAAGAATGATGGAGGCCATTGAGTTCATGGGGACCTTCAATGCTGCAGAAATGTTTTGGTACCCTTCCCCAGATCTGTGCCTTGACACATTCCTGTCTCAGAGATCTACGGACAATTACTTCGACCTCATGGCCTTGTTTGCTCGGACATGCACTGTCACTGTGGGACCTTATATAGACAGGTGTATGCCTTTACAAATCATGTCCAATCAGTTGAATTTACCACAGTTGGACTCCAATCAAGTTGTAGAAACATCTCAAGGATGATCAATGGAAACAGGATGCACCTGAGCTCAATTTCGAGTCTCATAGCAAAAGGTGTGATGAACGGAGATATCCGTTCCATGATGAGAGCCTGTACGGCTGCATTCAATGTCAGCAGAACAAACCCAGGTGACTTGGTTGTGGGCGACGCATACAAGGCAAGCAGGTACGAGCTATGCAAATCCATTAAGGACGCAAAAAAGACAATACAGACTCAAACTTGAATTGATGTTTGACAACTCAGACACGCGACGCATGTGGCAAGGATTACAGACTATCACAGACTACAAAGGCAAATCCAGCTGTGTGGTGCCCACCGAAGTGTCCCTCCCAGACAAGTTTAACACATTCTATGCTCACTTCGAGGCAAACAATACTGAGCCATTCAGGAGGACTCTCGGCTGCTCCCTTCCGATCCAAGGGAAGATGTCATTTCCATCGCTATTCACATTGCCGTAACCATCTGGACAAGAGGACACCTATGTGAGACTGTTGTTCATTGACTACAGTTCAGCATTCAACACTAATTTTCCCCCTCCAAGAGCAACTGGATCCTGGACTTCCTGATGGGCAGACCACAGGCTTGTGAGGATTGGCAACAACATGCTCCTCCACACTGATCTTAACACAGGAGTCCCCCAGGGGTGTGTCCTCAGGCCCTCTGCTGTACTCCCTGTTCACCCACGACTGCGGGCTTTGCACGACACCAACTCTATCATCTATCTCCCATGACGACACCACGGTTATAGGGCCTAATAACCAACAACAACGGAGTCAGCCTATAGGGAGGAGGTAAGAGAACTGGCATTGTGTTTGCCAGGACAACAACCTCTCCCTCAACATCAGCAAATGAACGGAGTTGATTGTTGACTTCAGGAAGCAGAGTAGGGAACATGCTCCGATCCACATCAACAGGACTGCAGTAGAGAGAGTCATCAGTTTTAAGTTCCTTATCGTCCACATCACCCAGGACTTGACAAGGACCAACAACACAACCACTCTTGTCAAGAGGGCTCAACAGCGTCTCTACTTCCTAAGGTGACAGAAGAAATGTATCATGCCAACCCGGGTCTCTCTCCAAATACTACCACTGCACCATCGAGAGTATCTTGACCGGTTGCATCACGGCCTGGTATGAGAATTGCTCCATCAATGACCGCAAGGGGCCTCCACCGGGTGTTGAAGACGGCCCATCACTGGGACCACGCTCCCGCCCATCCAGGATATGTACTCGAAACGGTGCCTGAGGAAGACCAGCAGCATCATCAAGGAGCTCATACACCCCAGCCATGAGCTGTTCACTGTCGGGCATACAGTATCGGAGCATGAGGTCTTATACCAACAGGCTCAGAGACAGTTTATATCTACTGTACAAGCCATCAGACTGCTGAATACATGATACCAACAGGCTCAGAGACAGTTTATATCTACTGTACAAGCCATCAGACTGCTGAACACATGATACCAACAGGCTCAGAGACAGTTTATATCTACTGTACAAGCCATCAGACTGCTGAACACTTGATACCAACAGGCTCAGAGACAGTTTCTATCAACAAGCCATCAGACTGCTGAACACTTGAACTGGACTGACTCTCTGCACTTTTGCTGATGTTAGGAAAATGTGGCGCTTGATATTTGACCAGCAGCATTTTAATTTACCGGACATATAAAAATTGTACCTGACGCATATGCATTAGGTGCCTAACCTGATTAGGGCGATCACACCCACGGTGCTCAGAATGACTTAAATCACATTTTGTTTATGATAATTCCTATATTAATAGAACATGCAAGTCCAGGATGCAACGTTGTTCCTTCTTACCGAACTCTGATGCGCACTGTTTAGAATAAATCCGCGTCATCTTTTCCTTAGCCAACAAGATGAATAACAAACACCAAAATCAAAAGCGTGTGTCAATCTACTATTCCCCCCAACAGTAGAAACGTTGTCCTATTCTATTAGTCCGCTTTTCGTTCTGTGTGAGAAATAAATTGTCTAATTCCAAACAGATTGGGACAGTTGTGGGATGATAGAGGCCAAATTTATACAACCAGTAGGCCTTGGCTACATTCCCCACAACAACAAAAAAAACGCAAAAGCAATGAGGCTCATGAAACCGATCAGAACGTTTAGCTTAAAATGTTGATAAACTACTATTTCATCATATTATAAGCGCAGCAATGAACACAAGGCAGTTTGGCTAAACGAGAATGTTCATTCCACAATGCAATTAGCAGGAAAACACTGTTGTCAAAAGCGCACCACACATGCGAGTGGTTTCTTAAAACAGAGATACAAATATCCATTATAAATATTTAAAGAAGGGAGATCTAGACAACTAGCCTGG
>NC_042991.1:37160021-37162521 GCF_901001165.1 Salmo trutta
AGCAAAATATGTAAACATTATTAAAGTGGCCATGATTTCAAGTCTAGTATATAGGGCAGCAGCCTCTAAGGTGCTAGTGATGGCTATTTAACAGTCTGATGACTGAGACAGAAGTTGTTTTTCAGTCTCTCGTTCCCAGCTTTGATGCACCTGTACAGACCTCCCCTTCTGGATGATAGCGGGGTGAACAGGCAGTGGCTCGGGTGGTTGTTGTCCTTGATGATCGTTTTGGCCTTCCTGTGACATCAGGTGCTGTAGGTGTCCTGGAGGGCAGGTAGTATGCCCCCGGTGATGCGTTGTGCAGACCGCACCACCCTCTGGAAAGCCATACGGTTGCGGGCGGTGCAGTTACCGTACCAGGCGGTGATACAGCCCGACAGGATGCTCCTCAATTGTGCATCTGTAAAAGTTTGTGAAGGTTTTAGGTGCCAAGCCAAATTTCTTCACCCTCCTGAGGTTGACAGAGGCCTGTTGCGCCTTCTTTACCACACTGTCTGTGTGGGTGGACCATATCAGTTTGTCAGTGATGTGTACGCCGAGGAATTTGAAGCTTTCCACCTTCTCCATTGCGGTCCCGTCGATAGGGGGGGTGCTCCCTCTGCTGTTTCCTGAAGTCCACTATCAGCTCCTTTGTTTTGTTGATGCTGAGTGAGAGGTTATTTTCCTGGCAACACACTCCCAGGGCCCTCACCTCCTCCCTGTAGGCTGTCTCGTCATTGTTGGTAATCAGGCCTACTACTGTTGTGCTGTCTACAATCTTGATGATTGAGTTGGGGACGTGCATGACATGTACAGGAGGGGGCTGAGCACGCACCCTTATGGGGCCCCTGTGTTGAGGATCAGCGAAGTGGAGGTGTTGATTCCTACCTTCACCACCTGGGGGTGGCCCGTAAGGAAGTCCAGGACCCAGTTGCACAGGGTGGGGTTCAGACCCAGAGCCCCGAGCTTAAGGGTGAGCTTGGAGTATACTATAGTGTGAATACTGAGCTATAGTCAATGAACAGCATTCTTACATAAGTATTCCTCTTGTCCAGATGGGATAGGGCAGTGTGCAGTGCGATAGGCGATTGCATTGGTTTTGTATCTATTGGGCTGTAAGCAAATTGAAGTGGGTCTAGGGTGACAGGTAAGGTAGAGGTGATATGATCCTTAATAACTAGTCTCTCAAAGCACTTCATGTTGACAGACAGTGAGGTGCTACGGGGCGATAGTATTTAGCTCAGTTACCTTTACTTTCTTGGGTACAGGAACAATGGTGGGCCATCTTGAAGCATGAGGGGACAGCAGACTGGGATAGGGAGAGATTGAATATGTCCGTAAACACTCCAGCCAGCTGGATATTAGAGAAGCTTCCATTAAAGAAAACCCCTGAGTTTCTATTAGATAGATAGCTCTGAAGCCACGATAGGTGAGAGGTCGAAAAGCCATCACACATAGGTTTTCTCAACAACAGGTTATGGTCAATAATATCAAAGGCTGCACTGAAATATGACGGTACAGCTCCCACAATCTTTTTATTATCAATTTGTGTCAGTGCAGTACATGTTGAGGACCCTTTTCGGTAAGCCTGCTAAAGTCTGTTGTTAATTTGTTTACAGAAAAATAGCATTGTATTGGTCAAACAGTTTGCTAAGAGCTGGCGGCAAAGCTGACAGGTCTGCTGTTAGAACCAGTAAAGGCCGCTTTACCACTCTTGGGTAGCGGAATGACTTTGGCTTCCCTTCAGGCCTGAGGACAAAGACTTTCCTCTAGGGCTCTGATTAAAGATATGACAGATAGGAGTGGCTATAGAGTCAGATACCATCCTTAGTAGCTTTCCATCTAAATTGTCAATGCCAGTAGGTTTGTCATTAATTGATCGATAAAAATATTTTCCCACCTCTCCCACACTAACTTTACAACATTCAATTTGCAATGATTTCTTTCATTATTAGTGTTTTATGGCTCACTGTTCATTGTTGGCAAAGTTTGCCCACTTGCTAATTAAGTAATCATTAAAATAACTAGCAACTTCAAATGGGTTTGTGATGAATAAGCCATCTGATTCAATGAGAGATGGAGTTGAATTTGTCTTTTTGCCCATAATTTCATTGAGTTCTACATTTTTTCCCCCATAATTCTTTATATCATTGATCTTGGCTTCATAATATATAGTTTCCTTCTTTTTGTTGAGTTTAGTTACATAATTTCTCAATTTGCAGTAAGTCAGATGTACAGCCAGACTTATTAGCCACTCCTTTGGCCCGTCTCTTTCAACCATACAGTTTTTCCATTTCTCATCAATCCATGGAGCCTTAACAGTTCTAACAGTCAGTTTCTTAACAGTGAATGTGTTATCAATAATTGGAAGAAGCAATTTAATAAATTCATAAAGTGCAACGTCTCGATGCTCTTATTAATCACTTCAGACTACAAATATTTTAACATCATCCACATAAAGTCACAGCTAAATCTTTCTTTTATAAATTATTTTAGACATATCTTTTGGAACTTGGCTTTC
>NC_042991.1:37167521-37396159 GCF_901001165.1 Salmo trutta
AAGCACAGAGACCCAAATAATGGTGAATTACGCCTTCATTACTGTGAGACTTTAAAACTCTATAAACGTACACTCAGAACCAAAAAAGCACAGTACAACAGCAAGCAGCTGACACTAATTGAGGAGTCCATAAACACAAACAACTTTTGGCAAAATTGGAAAAAAACTAAAAAATCTAAACAAGAGGAATTAGCAATACAAAATGGTGACATATGGACAACCCATTTCAAAACACTCTACAACACCGTTCAAATTGACACAAACGCAGAACAACGCCAAATCCATGAGAAGTTGAATGGATTAGAAAAAGCTATAAAGGACAATCAAAACCCATTGGACTCCCCAATTACTGACCAGGAGCTCTATAAGAAACTTCAGGCTCTCAAATTTAAAAAAGCCTGCGGACCTGATGGCATCCTAAATGAAATGCTCAAACTCACTAGTGCAAAATTTCAATTGGCTATATTAAAATTGTTTAATTTGATCCTGAGTGTAGGTTATTTCCCTGACATCTGGAATCAAGGACTCATAACCCCAATCTTTAAGAATGGAGACAAATTTGACCCTAACAATTACAGAGGCATTTGTGTGAACAGTAACCTGGGGAAGGTTTTCTGTAGTATCATCAATGTAAGAGTTCTAAACTTCCTTAATAAGCACAATGTCTTGAGTAAAAGCCAAATTGGATTTATACCAAAACATCGCACAAATGATCATATTTACACCTTACACACCCTGATAGATAAACATGTCCACCAAAATAATACCAAAATATACACTTGCTTTATCGACTTCCAAAAAGCATTTGATTCTATTTGGCATACAGGACTGTTCTACAAAGTTATTGAAAGTGGTGTAGGGGGTAAAACATATGACATAATTAAATCAATGTATACTGGCAATACGTGCAGCATTAAAATTGGTAAGAAAAGGACAGAATTCTTTAACCAGGGGCGGGGCCTTCGTCAGGGTTGCAATCTGAGCCCTGCACTCTTCAATATTTACATTAACGAATTGGCCACTATTCTAGAAAAATCCTCAGCCCCTGGTGTTAGTCTCCACAATTCAGAAGTTAAATGCCTACTCTTCGCAGATGACCTATGCCTGCTGTCACCCACAGCACCTGGCCTACAGCAGAGCCTGGACCTGCTAGAGCAGTACTGCCAGACCTGGGCCCTGGCAGTAAACCCCAAAAAGACTAAAATAATGATTTTCCAGAGAAGATCCAGATCTCAGGGAATTAGACCAAAGTTCTCAATTGGTACAAAATATATAGAGTACTGTACACACTACAATTACTTAGGTTTAAAAATAAGCTCAACTGGACACCTTAATGAGGCAGTGAATGAACTGAGAGAGAAAGCACGCAGGGCATTCTACGCCATTAAAAAGCAAATTCAAATTGAAATACCTATTAAAATTTGGCTAAAACTAATTGAATATGTCATTGAACCAATTGCACTTTATGGCAGCGAGGTGTGGGGTCCACTTGCAAAACAAGATTTCATCAAATGGGACAAACACCCCATTGAAACCCTACATGCAGAGTTCTGTAAGATTCTCCTACGTGTCCAGAGGAAAACTACAAACAATGCATGCAGGGCAGAATTAGGCCAATATCCACTAATAATAAAAACTCAAAAAAGAGCAATTAAGTTTTGGAAACATCTAAAATACAGTGACCCCCTCTCATATCATTACCAAGCCCTGCAATGCCAAGAGCTGAGCAAAGAAAAGAGTCCCCTCATCCAGCTGGTCCTGGGGCTGAGTTCACAAACCTGTTCTACTAACACACTGAAGCCTCAGGACCAGAACATCCAATCAATCAGAATAAACCAAATTACAACACAGTCAAAACAAAACTACATTGCTTATTGGGAAACACAAGCACAAACACAAAGCAAAATGCAGTGCTATCTGGCCCTAAATCGACAGTACACTATGGCTAAATATTGACCATGGTTACTGATCAAAACCTTAGAAAAAACCTTGACAAAGTACAGGCTCAGTGAGCACAGCCTTGCCATTGAGAAGGGTAGACACAGGAAAACCTGGCTCCCTGTAGAGGAAAGGCTGTGCAACCACTGCACAACAGCAGAACCTGAGACGGAGCTGCATTTCCTGACAAAATGTCAAAAATATAAAACAATTAGAGAGTGTCATTTCCCCAAATTTGAAATCCTTATTCAAGGTTTTAAAGACCTCTCTGATGAGGATAGGCTACCCATCCTGTTGGGGGAGGACGCAGAGAGCTGTGGGTTGGCAGCGCACTACATTGCTGCCTGCCATAAGTTGAGGGACAGTGTCTGACAGACCAATAAACCTGCACATGTCCTCAACTGTATGATTATTGTTATTGTTGAATGTATGGTTATATTGACCGTTGGTTATTGTTGTTACTGTTGTCCCGTTGACAATTTTTGATTCTCATTTTATTTATTTTTTATATTGTAAATATCCAAAGTAAGCTTTGGCAATATGTACATTGTTACGTCATGCCAATAAAGCGAATTGAATTGAATTGAATTGAATTGAGAGAGAGAGAGAGAGAGAGGGAGAGGAGAGAGAGAGAGAGAGAGAGAGAGAGGAGAAGAGAGAGAGAGAGATGAGAGAGAGAGAGAGAGAGAGAGAGAGGGAGAAAGAGAGAGAGAGAGAGAGAGAGAGAGAGAGAGAGAGAGAGAGAGAGAGAGAGAGAGAGAGAGAGAGAGGGAGAAAGAGAGAGAGAGAGAGAGAGAGAGAGAGAGAGAGAGGGAGAAAGAGAGCCCAGAGAAAGAGACCACTCCAACTGTCTGACCAATCTGTGCATTTCAAGAGCAGCTGAAGCAACCAAGGCTACACGACCACTCTGTGGGTGACAGATTTGTAACGGGAAAGTTGACATGCGAGTGGATGCGGGTATTAAAAGTGACACAGCTGGTGCTTCCTTGTAATCATCTCCCTCTCGTCATGATGTCCAACTGGTCCCTCCGGTCCTTCGCCACAGTTGCTACCTCAGTATCCAGCAGCGCCAGCCTGATCCCATGCCCCGGGAACGCTACCTCAGTATCCAGCAGCGCCAGCCTGATCCCATGCCCCGGGAACGCTACCTCAGTATCCAGCAGCGCCAGCCTGATCCCATGCCCCGGGAACGCTACCTCAGTATCCAGCAGCGCCAGCCTGATCCCATGCCCCGGGAACGCTACCTCAGTATCCAGCAGCGCCAGCCTGATCCCATGCCCCGGGAACGCTACCTCAGTATCCAGCAGCGCCAGCCTGATCCCATGCCCCGGGAACGCTACCTCAGTATCCAGCAGCGCCAGCCTGATCCCATGCCCCGGGAACGCTACCTCAGTATCCAGCAGCGCCAGCCTGATCCCATGCCCCGGGAACGCTACCTCAGTATCCAGCAGCGCCAGCCTGATCCCATGCCCCGGGAACGCTACCTCAGTATCCAGCAGCGCCAGCCTGATCCCATGCCCCGGGAACGCTACCTCAGTATCCAGCAGCGCCAGCCTGATCCCATGCCCGGGAACGATCTCCGCTTCCTGGGTCCGACGGCCTGGGGAGTGATGCAGTTGCTACCTCAGTATCCAGCAGCGCCAGCCTGATCCCATGCCCCGGGAACGATCTCCGCTTCCTGGGTCCGACGGCCTGGGGAGTGATGCAGATTCCGCCGGTCTCTGGAGAACGTGGAAATAACGTGGGAATGAGACATTGTTTTGATCGACTGCTTTTCGAACGAATCTAAGGACCTTTTCGAATACTTGAAAGTGCTTCCAAGCTTCCTTCCTTCACTGATCGGCAATGACTGAAAAGGTGAATGCCTTTCGAAGTATGTGAACAGGGTTTAAAATTTGTCCACACCATATTTTTTTGCCACCCCTGAACAGAAGCCATATATAGACTAGAAAACATAAGATGCGGACTTTTTTATTTTTATTTTCCACATTTTGTTAGGTTACAGTTGTTGGGTATTATCTTTTTAAACTTGAAATATCCTTATTCATGTCATCATACTAGAACTGAGGGTATGGAAATCTACTTAGTGAGAGAGGGGAATGCAGAAAGCCTTATTCTAAAATTGATTAAATAGTTTTTTTCCCTCATCAATCTACACACAATACCCCATAATGACAAAGCAAAAAAAGGTTTATTATAAAAAACCACTATGAGAATGGGGACCTGTTTGGCCCACCTTTTCCTGTAGTCCACAATCATTTCCTTTGTCTTGATCATGTTGAGGGTGAGGTTGTTATTCTGGCACCACACGGTCAGGTCTCTGACTTCCTCTCTATAGGCTGTCTCGTCGTTGTCGGTGATCAGGCCTACCACTGTTGTGTCATCGGTAAACTTAATGATGGTGTTGGAGTCGTGCTTGGCCGTGCAGTCATGAGTGAACAGGGAGTACAGGAGGGGACTGAGCACGCACCCCTGAGTGGCGCCGTGTTGAGGATCAGCGTGGCGGATGTGTTGTTACCTACCCTTACCACCTGGGGGCGGCCTGTCAGGAAGTCCAGGATGCAGTTTAAGAGGGAGGTGTTTAGTCCCAGGGTCCTTAGCTTAGTGATGAGCTTGGAGGGCACTATGGTGTAGAACGCTGAGCTGTAGTCAATGAACAGCATTCTCACATAGGTGTTCCTTTTGTCCAGGTGTGAAAGGGCAGTGTGGAGTGCAATAGAGATTGCATCATCTGTGGATCTGTTAGTGCGGTATGCAAATTGGAGTGGGTTTCTGGGATAATGGTGTTGATGTGAGCCATGACCAGCCTTTAAAAGCATTTCATGGCTACAGACATGAGTGCTATGGGTCGGTAGTCATTTAGGCAAGTTACCTTAGTGTCTTTGGGCACAAGGAATATGGTGGTCTGCTTGAAACATGTTGGTATTACAGACTCAGACAGGGAGAGGTTGAAAATGTCACTGAAGACACTTGCCAGTTGGTCAGCGCATGCTCGGAGTACATGTCCTGGTAATCCGTCTGGCCCTGCGGCCTTGTGAATGTTGACCTGATTAAAGGTCTTACTCACATTGGCTGCGGCGAGCGTGATCACACAGTCGTCCGGAACAGCTGATGCTCTCATGCATGTTTCGGTGTTATTTGCCTCGAAGCAAGTATAGAGTTATTTAGCTTGTCTGGTTGGCTTGTGTCACTGGGCAGCTCTCGGGCTGTGCTTCCCTTTGTAGTCTATAATAGTTTGCAAGCCCTGCCACATCCGACGAGCATCGGAGCCGGTGTAGTATGACTCAATCTTAGTCCTGTTTTGATGCTTTGCCTGTTTGATGGTTTGTCAGAGGGCATAGTAGGATTTCTTATAAGCTTCCGGGTTAGAGTCCCGCTCCTTGAAAGCGGCAGCTCTACCCTTTAGCTCAGTGCGAATGTTGCCTGTAATCCATGGCTTCTGGTTGGGGTATGGAGCAGGTTTTCATTAATGATCTCTCTGTACTTTGCTCTGTTCATCTTTGCCTCGATCCTGACTAGTCTCCCAGTTCCTGCCGCTGAAAAACATCCCCACAGCATGATGCTGGCACCAGGTTTCCTCCAGACATGAGTTCAATCTTGGTTTCTTCAGACCAGAGAATCTTGTTTCTCATGGTCTGAGAGTCTTTAGGTGCCTTTTGGCAAACTCCAAACGGGCTATCATGTGCCTTTTACTGAGGAGTGGCTTCCGTCTGGCCACTCTACCATTAAGGCCTGATTGGTCGAGTGCTTCAGAGATGGTTGTCCCCCTGGAAGTTTCTCTCATCTCCACAAAGGAACACTAGAGCTCTGTCAGAGTGACCATCGGTTTGGCCAGGCGGCCAACTCTTGGAAGGGTCTTGGTAGTTCCATTTAAGAATGATGGAGGCCATTGAGTTCATGGGGACCTTCAATGCTGCAGAAATGTTTTGGTACCCTTCCCCAGATCTGTGCCTTGACACATTCCTGTCTCAGAGATCTACGGACAATTACTTCGACCTCATGGCCTTTTTGCTCTGACATGCACTGTCAACTGTGGGACCTTATATAGACAGGTGTATGCCTTTACAAATCATGTCCAATCAGTTGAATTTACCACAGTTGGACTCCAATCAAGTTGTAGAAACATCTCAAGGATGATCAATGGAAACAGGATGCACCTGAGCTCAATTTCGAGTCTCATAGCAAAAGGTGTGATGAACGGAGATATCCGTTCCATGATGAGAGCCTGTACGGCTGCATTCAATGTCAGCAGAACAAACCCAGGTGACTTGGTGGTGGGCGACGCATACAAGGCAAGCAGGTACGAGCTATGCAAATCCATTAAGGACGCAAAAAAGACAATACAGACTCAAACTTGAATTGATGTTTGACAACTCAGACACGCGACGCATGTGGCAAGGATTACAGACTATCACAGACTACAAAGGCAAATCCAGCTGTGTGGTGCCCACCGAAGTGTCCCTCCCAGACAAGTTTAACACATTCTATGCTCACTTCGAGGCAAACAATACTGAGCCATTCAGGAGGACTCTCGCTGCTCCCTTCCGATCCAAGGAAGATGTCATTTCCATCGCTATTCACATTGCCGTAACACATCTGGACAAGAGGAACACCTATGTGAGACTGTTGTTCATTGACTACAGTTCAGCATTCAACACTATTTTCCCCTCCAAGAGCAACTGGATCCTGGACTTCCTGATGGGCAGACCACAGGCTGTGAGGATTGGCAACAACAGCTCCTCCACACTGAATCTTAACACAGGAGTCCCCCAGGGGTGTGTCCTCGGCCCTCTGCTGTACTCCCTGTTCACCCACGACTGCGTGGCTTTGCACGACACCAACTCTATCATCTAGTCTCCATGACGACACCACGGTTATAGGCCTAATAACCAACAACAACGAGTCAGCCTATAGGGAGGAGGTAAGAGAACTGGCATTGTGTTGCCAGGACAACAACCTCTCCCTCAACATCAGCAAATGAACGGAGTTGATTGTTGACTTCAGGAAGCAGAGTAGGGAACATGCTCCGATCCACATCAACAGGACTGCAGTAGAGAGAGTCATCAGTTTTAAGTTCCTTATCGTCCACATCACCCAGGACTTGACAAGGACCAACAACACAACCACTCTTGTCAAGAGGGCTCAACAGCGTCTCTACTTCCTAAGGTGACAGAAGAAATGTATCATGCCAACCCGGGTCTCTCTCCAAATACTACCACTGCACCATCGAGAGTATCTTGACCGGTTGCATCACGGCCTGGTATGAGAATTGCTCCATCAATGACCGCAAGGGGCCTCCACCGGGTGTTGAAGACGGCCCATCACTGGGACCACGCTCCCGCCCATCCAGGATATGTACTCGAAACGGTGCCTGAGGAAGACCAGCAGCATCATCAAGGAGCTCATACACCCCAGCCATGAGCTGTTCACTGTCGGGCATACAGTATCGGAGCATGAGGTCTTATACCAACAGGCTCAGAGACAGTTTATATCTACTGTACAAGCCATCAGACTGCTGAATACATGATACCAACAGGCTCAGAGACAGTTTATATCTACTGTACAAGCCATCAGACTGCTGAACACATGATACCAACAGGCTCAGAGACAGTTTATATCTACTGTACAAGCCATCAGACTGCTGAACACTTGATACCAACAGGCTCAGAGACAGTTTCTATCAACAAGCCATCAGACTGCTGAACACTTGAACTGGACTGACTCTCTGCACTTTTGCTGATGTTAGGAAAATGTGGCGCTTGATATTTGACCAGCAGCATTTTAATTTACCGGACATATAAAAATTGTACCTGACGCATATGCATTAGGTGCCTAACCTGATTAGGGCGATCACACCCACGGTGCTCAGAATGACTTAAATCACATTTTGTTTATGATAATTCCTATATTAATAGAACATGCAAGTCCAGGATGCAACGTTGTTCCTTCTTACCGAACTCTGATGCGCACTGTTTAGAATAAATCCGCGTCATCTTTTCCTTAGCCAACAAGATGAATAACAAACACCAAAATCAAAAGCGTGTGTCAATCTACTATTCCCCCCAACAGTAGAAACGTTGTCCTATTCTATTAGTCCGCTTTTCGTTCTGTGTGAGAAATAAATTGTCTAATTCCAAACAGATTGGGACAGTTGTGGGATGATAGAGGCCAAATTTATACAACCAGTAGGCCTTGGCTACATTCCCCACAACAACAAAAAAAACGCAAAAGCAATGAGGCTCATGAAACCGATCAGAACGTTTAGCTTAAAATGTTGATAAACTACTATTTCATCATATTATAAGCGCAGCAATGAACACAAGGCAGTTTGGCTAAACGAGAATGTTCATTCCACAATGCAATTAGCAGGAAAACACTGTTGTCAAAAGCGCACCACACATGCGAGTGGTTTCTTAAAACAGAGATACAAATATCCATTATAAATATTTAAAGAAGGGAGATCTAGACAACTAGCCTGGGTTGCTAACATGTCCCTGTGTGGCTCAGCTGGTGGAGCATCGTGCTTACAACGCCAGGGTTGTGGGTTCAATTCCCACGGGGCACCAGTACGAAAAAAATATATATTAAAAGCGTCTGGCGAATTATTCTACAATGTTTCTACATGTCTTTAGCTACTGGACAATGAAAATAATGTTGATTTGAAAACCAATAGAACATGAGAGAAATAGGTCTGTGTGTTTGGTTGGAATTTGGCTAGGCTACTTTGAAAGGGAAAGGGGGGATACCTAGTCAGTTGTCCAAGTGAATGTATAGAAGTGAAATGTGTCTTCCGCATTTAACCCCTCTGAATCAGAGAGGTGCGGGGGGGGGGGCTGCCTTAATCGAAGCAAGGTAAGACATGCCTCATATGTGGTAAAACGTTCAGGTTTCAAACTAGTATACGTTTTGAAAATGCGTACTTCCTCCAGCTCATTGCCAAGTGGTGTGTGACGAGCTGAAGCCTACCTAGTTGCCTATGCACTTGAATGACGACTGAAAAGAGTGCTTCACAATGGCATTTTATAATTTGTTGCTGAACGATTGGGTTTTATAAAAGCCCGTTGCTGCTGCTCTAGTGCTACATTGACTGGTATTTCCATCAATAATAGGCTCACATGCATTATTTCGCAATGGGATTCTCAAAAAATAATGTATCAGCCGGCTATTAGCGGCTAACAGTAACCCTGACACACACACACAACTGCTGCTACCAGGCTGTTATTATGATTGCTAAATACTGCACAAATTAAACACTTTCCCACAATCCCCCCCTTACCCAAAACACGTGTAAATATTGTACTATAAATTGTACCTTCCTGTATTATACTGATGCTACAATGTTTATTCTACTGAGACATTTACTTTATGTTCCTATTATTATCTTTTAATATTTCTTATTGTTGTTGGAACCTGTAGTTAGCATTTTGGTTGGACGGTGTATATACCATATGTATCCGGTCCATAAAGACTAATAAAACATGAAATCTGAGAAAATAAAAGGATTTAAATGTTGATGAGGAGAGAAGAGAACAGAGAATACAGGGTTTTTTTTCTCCAAATAGCCAGTGTGTTAGTCTGTCAGCCTAATAAACCACGACTCCTTTGCTACAGATGTCGATGAGCGAATTACTGCCACGTTAAGTAAATTAAATACAATTAGGTTTTGACTCTCTCCCTCGACCAGGCCATGCTAATCTGATCTGGTCCGGGGCAGGGTCCTTGCCGGCTAATCTGGCTGGTGTGGAGCTGGGATGCCAGAGGGTTTAGTCCCAAATGGCACCCTATTCCCTTTTGTAGTGCACTACATTTGACCAGGTCCCAGGCTTTGGTCAAATGTAGTGCATTATAATAGGGTGTCATTTGGGACACATAGGGGTCTCTGTAGAACTAGGACAACACAGAATAACATCCCAAACAGGCAAGGTGCCAACCAGCCAGCCAATCAGACAGCCAGTCAAATCCCTTCATCTACCCCTCTAATGGGCTATTTTGCACATAGATCAAACTGCCAGCAATTATCAATAATGCCATTTAGTCCTAATTGGAAAGGCTCAGAGACTAAATACCATAACGACATAATCCTCTGTTCTGAAGTAGGGTATTTGGGTCATATCTATGCCTGTAATGCTCCACGCTATGCATGTTTAATTATGAATATTAAAAAGGCAATCTGGCATTCAAACAACAACAAAAATGAATGGCAATACTTTATTAATTTTAGAGTCCAAAAAATGGATGAACCAATCCCAGATTGCCCCTTTAATGTGCCGCTTGTGGGTTAATTAATGTTATTCCCGTGCATTTCGGTAATTACTCAATTCATGTAATTTGACTGGATCGAAGGATGAAATATATAGCGTCAATCTGAATTTTAGGTAGATTACCCTCTAAATTATAATGTTTATTAGCGAAATCGTCTTTGACTTTAAAACATGTTATTATAGCCCAGCATTAAACTATTTTTGTGAAGCAACATTGTGTCATGCATACTCCCTCTCCGTCCTCTAGGTCACCAGGCTGCTGGTTATCCTCCCTCTCCGTCCTCCAGGTCACCAGGCTGCTGGTTATCCTCCCTCTCCGTCCTCCAGGTCACCAGGCTGCTGGTTATCCTCCCTCTCCGTCCTCCAGGTCACCAGGCTGCTGGTTATCCTCCCTCTCCATCCTCTAGGTCACCAGGCTGCTGGTTATCCTCCCTCTCCATCCTCCAGGTCACCAGACTGCTGGTTATCCTCCCTCTCCGTCCTCCAGGTCACCAGGCTGCTGGTTATCCTCCCTCTCTGTCCTCCAGGTCACCAGGCTGCTGGTTATCCTCCCTCTCCGTCCTCCAGGTCACCAGGCTGCTGGTTATCCTCCCTCTCCGTCCTCCAGGTCACCAGGCTGCTGGTTATCCTCCCTCTCCGTCCTCCAGGTCACCAGGCTGCTGGTTATCCTCCCTCTCTGACCTCTAGGTCATCAGGCTGCTGATTATCCTCCCTCTCCTTCCTCCAGGTCACCAGGCTGCTGGTTATCCTCCCTCTCTGTCCTCCAGGTCACCAGGCTGCTGGTTATCCTCCCTCTCCGTCCTCCAGGTCATCAGGCTGCTGGTTATCCTCCCTCTCCATCCTCCAGGTCACCAGGCTGCTGGTTATCCTCCCTCTCCATCCTCCAGGTCATCAGGCTGCTGGTTATCCTCCCTCTCCTGCCTCCAGGTCACCAGGCTGCTGGTTATCCTCCCTCTCCGTCCTCCAGGTCACCAGGCTGCTGGTTATCCTCCCTCTCCATCCTCCAGGTCACCAGGCTGCTGGTTATCCTCCCTCTCCGTCCTCTAGGTCACCAGGCTGCTGGTTATCCTCCCTCTCCGGCCTCCTGGTCACCAGGCTGCTGGTTATCCTCCCTCTCCATCCTCCAGGTCACCAGGCTGCTGGTTATCCTGCACACCTGTCACCATCGTCAAGCTCACCAGCGCCTCATAACACTCACCTGGACTCCATCACCTCCTTGATTATCTTCCCTATATCTGTCACTCCCCTTGGTCCTTTCCTCAGGTGTTATCGACTCTGTTTTTCACGTCGGTGCGTTGTTTGTGTTTCGTGTTTATTGTTTCCTTTATTTATTAAAACGCTCACTTCCTGAACTTGCTTCCGGACTCTCAGCGCACACGTTACATACATGCCTGTTATTGTAGGCTACTTTTCACTGACACAATGATAAGATAAATCCCAATGGAGCAAAATTATATAGCTTCCGGTTCAATGAAGGTGAAACTATGGAAAGTTAGCTGACGTAACTGGTGGCGAGCCCACGAGAAGGGTCAGAGACAAAGAGAGAGAACATTTTTACATTTAAGTATTTTAGCAGGCGCTCTTATCTAGACCGATTTTCAGTCAGAAAGAGAGAGAAATGACTTGCTGAGAAGTGTTTGTTTCCAAGTTACACTGTATATATATATATATATATATATATACACAAAAGTATGTGGACACCCCTTCAAATTAATGGATTCTGCTATTTCAGCCACACCCGTTGCTAACAGGTGTGTAAAATCCAGAGCACACAGCCATGCAATCTCCATTGACAAACACTGGCAGTAGAATGGCATTACTGAAGAGGTCAGTGATTTTCAACGTGGCACCGTCATAGGATGCCACCTTTCCAACAAGTCAGTTCCTCAAATGTCTGCCCTGCTAGAGCTGCCCCGGTCAACTGTAAGTGTGTCTATTAAGAAGTGGAGCAACAACGGCTCAGCTGCGAAGTGGTAGGCCATAAAAGCTCACAGAATGGGACCGCTGAAGTGTGTAAAAATTGTCTGTCGTCGGTTGCAACACACTACCGAGTTCCAAACTGTCGGGAGCTTTGTGAAATGGGTTTCCGTGGCCAAGCAGCCGCACACAAACCTAAGATCACCATGTGCAATGCCAAGCCTCGGCTGGAGTGGTGTAAAGCTCGCCGCCATTGGACTATTGAGCAGTAGAAACGTGTTCTCTGGATGTGATGAATCACGCTTCACCATCTTGCAGTCCAACGGACAAATCTGGGTTTGGCGGATGCCAGGAGAACGCTACCTTCCTCAATGCATAGTGCCAACTGTAAAGTTTGGTGGAGGAGGAATACTGGTCTGGGTCTGTTTTCATGGTTCGGGCCCATTAGTTCCAGTGAAGGGAAACCTTAACGCTACAGCATACAATTACATTCTAGACGATTCTGTGCATCCAACATTGTGGCAACAGTTTGGGGAAGGCCCTTTCCTTGTTTCAGCATGACAAAGCCCCCCGTGCACAAAGTGAGGTCCATACAGAAATGTTTTGTTGAGATCAGTGTGGAAGAACTTTACTGGCCTGCACAGAGCCTTGACCTCAACCCCATCGAACACATTGGGATGAATTGGAACGCCGACTGCGAGCCAGGCCTAATAGCCCATCATCAGTGCTCGACCTCACTAATGCTCTTGTGGCTGAATGGAAGCAAGTCCCCGCAGCAATGTTCCAACATCTAGTGGAAAGCCTTCCCAGAAGAGTGGAGGCTGTTGTAGCAGCAAAGGGGGGACCAACTCCATATTAATGCCTGTCATTTTGGAATGAGATGTTCCACGAGCACGTGTCCACATACTTTTGGTCATGTAGTGTATCATACTAATTTGAGTGTTCTGGATTTACACTTACTACGTCTAGTCTGAGACCAGGCTGAAACACAAGGAAATAAACGGAGTAGCGCATTGTCATTGGTTATTTGATGAAATGCATGCAGCGTCATAATTTGAGATCTCTGAAACATGCTTGTGAGTATCAGCGCATTTATGAGCGCATCCGATGCAGATTAGGGGAGACAGCGGGGCTATACCGGAAATGTAGGCTACTGAATATAGTCTATTCACGTCGCATTTAGATCGGCTATTGCGCTGTTTCCTGTTGGAAGACCAAAGCGAAAAGCAATATGAACATTGGGACACCAAGTGATTCTTCATGATAATCAGAAATGGATTTAGCTTGAGTATGTTTTCCAATAAACAAATCACGTGTATGGACACGTTGTTGTATAGGATTTTTTGTTCGTTTGACAATTTCGGCAATGTGAAACCAACCGGATCAAATAAAATAAAAAAAGCCTACAACGTAACAAATAGTCGACCTCTGATTCAAACTATATATATATTTTTTAACTAGGCAAGTTAAGAACAAATTCTTATTTACAATGACGGCCTACTCCGAGCAAACCCTCCGCTAATCCAATTGTGCGCCTCTCTATGGGTCTCCCGATCACTGCCGGTTATGATACAGCCCGGGATCGAACCAAGGTCTGTAGTGACGCCTCTAGCACTGAGGTGCCGTGCCTTAGACCGCTGCACCACTCGGGAACCCTATAGCTAAACACCATGTGGAAAAATGACATTAGTCAAAGGTTTAACAGTAAATCAGAATATTGAAGTATCTAAAAAAATCTATCAATGAACAGTAATAAAGTCATCATAAAAACCTGTCTCTTGACTCACCTCCTCCAATGGAACATCTCTGCCTGTCATGGCAACGGTGTTCTCTGTTCTCATGGCAACCAGGACCTGCTGGACTGAGGGATAATTCTGGACCGTCTGGTCCACGGTTCTCTTCAGATGGACCACCTTGCCTCCCCTCACAGCTTGACTGTGATGTCCGTGCTGGACTGGGCTAGAGTAGAAGGACCAAGGACAGTCATGTTCAGCCTTACACAGTATTGACCATAAAAAGTGTTCTGTAATTTCATGTATTTTTAAAGTTCAAGCATAATCATGCAGTAATATATCTCCATGTCCCGTATTCACAACACAAGGGAAAGTCAACCACTACTCAATCATGTTTCAAACATCGATTCAAACCGCACCTGAGAGGAAGAGACACACTGAAGCCCGAGATTAACCACAGAGACCTCTCAACCCAGCAGAGTATGTGAGCGGTGCGTGCTGAATTTGACTGGAGAGAAGAGCGAGTTTCCCAAAGGTTGGAGGGTCGACCTTCTTGCCCTCCCCAATAGCGCTCACTTCAATTCATGAGCTCAGGGCATGCCCGGCCCAGCATGCATTTGTGGTCTACTTGTGTGCTGCTGTAGTCCCTTGCTTTAGCTACTGTGATGGAGTTCACAAATTGTTTTTCATAAAGAAACTGATGAAACACACAGGTGCAAAATCAAGGTGACTTACAAAGATGAGGACGAAGATCAATAGAGGGAGTGAGGGGATTTTTATTTAGCCTTTTAACTAGGCAAGTCAATTCAGAACAAATTCTTATTTACATTGATGGCCTACCAGAAGGCAAAAGGCCTCCTGTGGGGACGGGGCCTGGGAATAAAAATAAAAATAAAGAAAATAAAAATATAGGACAAAACACACACTACATAAAGAGAGACCTAAGACGACAACATAGCATGGTAGCAACACAACATGGCAACAGCACAAAATGGTAGCAACACAACATGGTAGCAACACAACATGGTAGCAACACAACATGGCAACAGCACAAAATGGTAGCAGCACAAAACATGGTACAAACAATTTTCGGGGACAGCACAAATATATATAGTGTCCACAACTAAAGACTCAATATCGAATCTGAAAAGACACATAGGCCTACGTATCCCGAAAGCATGATTGTGTAGTAATGTGTACATGCTAACAGAAAGGAAGGAGATGGATAGCTAGCTAAGTGTGTCATTGTAACAAAGTATTTCATAAATACAACATATTAAAAGTTCCGTTGATTTTTCGTTCTATTATCTATACAATAGATCATCATTGATTTTGGCCGAATAGGCCTGACACAGTATAACCTCTTTGTTTCCGGTTTGATTGGGTTATTTCGCCTAAAAACCTTTAGACTTAACCTATAGAATGTTTTTTGTAAACAGGTTCGCATCCCTGCCCAGCCTTGCGAGAGTGGCCCGAAGGCTGTTTAGCATTTCCAGTGGCTACAAGCGGGGAGACGGTTTTTCTCCAGGCTGTTTTATAAAGGCTGTTTTTTTATTTTCTCTGTTTATTTAACCTTTATTTAACTAGGCTGTGACTTAGAATTAAATTAAAATGAAACGAAAAACTGCTTTATTACGCTGTCTACAGTGCCTTTTTGAATGTATTTTTTTTTAGAAACACCAGTTTGGTCAGAGTATGTGTCTTCACAGATAGTTCGGGTTCATATGAGCCTGCATTTTCCCCGAAGCCACATATAGACTGAGCGTAATAATATAGACTGAGCCTAATAATATAGACTGAGCCTAATAATATAGACAGAGCCTAATAATATAGACTGAGCCTAATAATATAGACTGAGCCTAATAATGCCGTTTTTTCGTTTCACAGTCTACACGCAATTTATACACTATGATGTAATACAACGAAAAACGTTGTTTAAATGCTGAAGCTTAATGTCCCTGCCAGTCTGTCACACTCGCTTCGTAATGTATTTATTTGTAGGCTATAGCCTTTGAAATAATAGGCTGATTTAATATAGCCTAAAAATCATTACGTTTTCGTTCCTCCTTAGGCTACCTGTCTGGCTCGTGACCTATTTAGAGTGTTTAGTTGATTAGGTTATAGGCTCTCAGTTTGGTACAATTAGGGGGTATAACCTATAACATTTAAAAACATAGTCTATATTACAAAATCATTCCATGTGTATCGATTTAAAACAGACCTATGAAATGTGGTTTATGTAATCAGATTATTGTTGATTCATCCTCATCAATGCACACACACGATACCCCTGAATCTTCCATGTAAATAACGTTTTATTACTATTTTAATTATACAGAGACAAAAACAAAAACACAGCTTACTGATTTCCAACTACATGAACGTAGCTATATTTCATTTTAAAATGATTACAATAGAGAAATCCACCATATTATTTCAAGAGAATATTTTGTGTTAAAAAGGTCCGTGAATCCTCTCCAAGATTAGTCTCTTGTTTTTCCACATCATTTCACAAGACACCATGTATATTTTTTTTCACAACATGTCACCTTGTCTGGTTTGAGTTTTACCTTAGCCTATGTACTGTCCCCTATTATGTTATGTAGAGACTGTAATCTATGTAACCAAATAGTTAGTCTTCCTAAAGTTGCAGAATAGCAAGCACCCAAATAGCTGACATTATAAAACACTAGACAGTTATAGACCAGGATATTAGTTATAGAGGTTTACTGAGGTGGAATTTCTCATGATGCAAAATGTGATCTGTACAAAATTGATCTCCATGACTGAAGGGTTTTGAGGTTGACATTATCAGGTCTTGGTGTCAAAGAAACATTATGAAACTTTTTTGCTACTAAGAATATTGTGTATTGTGACCAATACCATCTTGGTTATGATAGTATGGACGTCAGGAGTATGTAAACAGTGTTCTTTACAGAGAGGGCATCAACTTCTTTAGAAGAAGAGCATCCTTATCAGTGACTGGGCTCTCTCTCTCTCTCTCTCTCTCTCTCTCTCTCTCTCAACGTAGGCTTCAACTGTCCTCCTCTTTGTCTTCTGTCTCCATTGGCTGTCCCCCTGTTCCGTCCCCTGAAACTGTCCCCGGTGGTCCGTCACCAGGATGTGTCCCCAGCATTTTAGCGCTGTGTTCCAGAGCTTTAGCTCTGAGTGCAGCGATGCTATTCTCTCGCAGTTCCTCTTTGGATATGGGCGACCTGGTATTCTCCCTTCTCCTTTCCTCCTCCGCTTTCTCCACCTTTCGCTCCACCACTCTCTCCCGCTCTCGTTCCCTGGCAGGCGGTTGGGAATGGGGAGCTTCTAGTTTTCCAGAAGAGGTCGGAACAGGGGTATCCATGGACTTCTTGTGCATACCTGGAAGGAAAAAGGAATCGTTGTTATTCCGGTTAGGAACAGAAAGAGTACTCATCCCATTTGGAGACACGTGTCTAAAGAAAGCAAAGCAACAGTACTAGGAATCTCAAGCTCGTATTGAGCTGTAGCTGACAGGTGGTAGAAGGTCTTGGTCAATTATTGTTTCTGACCTCCACCAAGGTCAGGAGGCAACATGGGAAAGGCACCTTCACTAACAGAGAGGTTTAAACTGCTGGTTGATCCATTTTATTTTATAAAAAAAAAATATATATATATATATATGTAACCTTTATTTAACTAGGCAAGTCAGTTAAGAACAAATTCTTATTTACAATGACGGCCTACCAGAAGGCAAAAGGCCTCCAGCGGGGACGGGGGACATGAATTAAAAATAAATCAAATTAAAATATGCTATGTGAATAGTTAAACCAAGCTCTCCACCTGAACGTTCTCAGCAGTACATACAGCACTAACTACATCATGGGTCAGGACAAGGAGGAATTTCTAAAAGGGTTTTGAGCAGGGCCATGACCTCAATGTCAGACTTAATCCCGGTGCATGTTGGGAGTCGATAAAAAGTGTCAATGACGGGTGTTAATCAATAAGATGATAATCCTACTTTATCAGACTGGATTAAGATGCATCTCCTCTCTGCTTGATGTATCGGTCCATTGATTAGCATAGATCAATGAGATGGTAACTAATTGAAAACAAAGCGTACCTCAGAAGCAAATATGTTAGTAATTTAGCAGATACTCTTATCCAGAGTGATTTACAGTAGTGTGTACATACATTTTCATTCGTACTGGTCCCCCCTGTGGGAATCGAACACACAACCCTGGTGTTGCAAGTGTCATGCTCCACCAACTGAGCCACATGGGACCCCAGCACACCCACCCACCCACCCACCCACCCACAGTGCCTTACCCAGTAGCCATGGGGCACAGGAATCCATGACGCCGTCCTTGGCTGACTTGAGGATGGACTCAGGCAGAGGGATGGAGTGGCGGACCATGGCACCGTACAGGCCGTACTCCGCCATCACACTGCTGCGACCCCAACACTTCTCCCTCTTCCTCCACTTGGCACGGCGGTTCTGAAACCAAACCTGCAGGGAGGGAGGGAGGGACAGTGGATGGAAGTTTAGGTTCAGTTGAACATCTTGGTACATACAGTACCAATCAAAAGTTTGGACACACCTAGCCATTCAAGGGTTTTTCTTTATTTTCTTCAATGTAGAATAATAGTGAAGGCATCAAAACTATGAAATAACACATAGAATCATGTAGCAACCAAAAAAAGTGTGAAACAAATCTAAATATATTTTAGATTCTTAAAAAGTAGCCACCCTGGGTTGGGTTACTACATGATTCCATATGTGTTATTTCATAGTTCTGATGTCTTCGCTATTATTATACAACGTAGAAAATAGTAAAAAAAAAAAAAGAAAAACCCTTGAATGAGTAGGTGTCCAAACTTTTGACTGCATTTTTATGTTTCTGCATATGTCCTTCAATATAATGTAAAAAAAGATATAAGCTTAGCTATATGGACATCATCCACAAGTCAAACAACAAATTGGCATAGCAGACACTAAATATTTTAAACACATTCTAACAAAAAGATCTTATATGAAGAAGAAAAAAGAGATTCTAAAAAGAATCAGTATTTAGCTAGGATGGTCCACTCAGCAACAATCACTGTTTTTTTTCAAGGAGTCCTGTGATGGAAAGAGGACGTCTCAATTGAAACATCAAGCCACTGGTATTACACCCACATGATAAGGTGAGAGTAGACCTGTTGAACTAAAACGTCCATTTGTTGGATATAGTGACTGCATTACCACAGACTTTATTCTCTAGTTATAGAACAAGGACACCTGATGGAGAAGAATCAGATATTCATAAGATATTATGCTGTTTCTGCTACATTCACCTGTGTGTGTGTGTGTGTGTGTGTGTGTGTGTGTGTGTGTGTGTGTGTGTGACTCCCTCTCCCCTAGACTAATCGAGTGCCTAAATTGATTTCCTTTCCACCGTGGAGACCCAGTAATAACCTTACCACTTCAGATTCAGAGACATGCATATAGATCAGGGAGAAAGATACAGAGAGAAGAGAGATGGGTCTGGTGATAACCTCCATCTCGTGGTGATCGGTCTGGAGATAAGGAATTACTTCCAGGGCAGAGGAGTGTGTGTGTGTGTGTGTGTGTGTGTGTGTGTGTGTGTGTGTGTGTGTGTGTGTGTGTGTGTGTGTGTGTGTGTGTGTGTGTGAAACAGCTGAGCTGAGAAAGCGGAGGAGAGGAGGGTGACCCTAGGGGCACATGGAGGCTGATTGAAAAGTTAATTTCCAGAGCCAATCAATGGGTGACAGGCTTTCAAAAATCACGAGGGAAATTACAAAGCTAGAACCCAGGAGAGCCCTGCCATTGACCCATGCTAATTAATTTCACTGTAGTTATCATTTCATTGATGGCTCCCACCATGCCTTGTGCTAAAGCATCTCTCCGCCTCCCTGTCTGTCTCCCTGTCTGTCTCCCTGTCTGCCTGTCTGTCTGCCTGTCTGTCTCCCTGTCTGTCTCCCTGTCTGTCTGCCTGTCTGTCTCCCTGTCTGTCTGCCTGTCTGTCTCCCTGTCTGCCTGTCTGTCTGTCTCCCTGTCTGTCTCCCTGTCTGTCTCCCTGTCTGCCTGTCTGTCTGCCTGTCTGTCTCCCTGTCTGCCTCCCTGTCTGTCTCCCTGTCTGTCTGCCTGTCTGTCTGTCTCCCTGTCTGTCTCCCTGTCTGCCTCCCTGTCTGTCTGCCTGTCTGTCTCCCTGTCTGCCTCCCTGTCTGCCTCCCTGTCTGTCTCCCTGTCTGTCTCCCTGTCTGTCTCCCTGTCTGTCTCCCTGTCTGTCTGGCTGAGTGGATGGTTGAGTGGATGGCTGAGTGGATGGTTGAGTCCCAGGGGGAAGGGTGCCAAGCTCTCCTGATTTAAGGAATTACACCAGAGGAAATGTGGTGTTAATTGAGCAGAGAGGGTGTGGTGGTGGTGATAGGGTGTTACAGTGCCTTGTAAAAGTATTCATCCCCCTTGGCGTTTTTCCTATTTTGTTGCATTACAACCTGTAATTTAAATGGATTTTAATTTGGATTTCATGTAATGGACAAACACAAAATAGTCCAAATTGGTGAAGTGAAAAAAAAACTTGTTTCAAAAAATTCTAAAACAATTCTAAATGGAAAAGTGGTGCGTGCATATGTATTCACCCCCTTTGCTATGAAGCCCCTAAATAAGATCTGGTGCAACCAATTACCTTCAGAAGTCACATAATTAGTTAAATAAAGTCCACCTGTGTGCAGTCTAAGTGTCACATGATCTCAGTATATAGACACCTGTTCTGAAAGGCCCCAGAGACTGCAACACCACTGAGCAAGGAGGCACCACCAAGCAAGCAGCACTATGAAGACCAAGGAGCACTCCAAACAGGTCAGGGACAAAGTTGTGGAGATGTACAGATCAGGGTTGGGTTATAAAAAAATATCAGAAACTTTGAACATCCCACGGAGCACCATTAAATCCATTATTAAAAATGTAAAGAATATGGCACCACAACAAACCTGCCAAGAGAGGGTCACCCACCAAAACTCACGGACCAGGCAAGGAGGGCATTGATCAGAGAGGCAACAAAGAGACCAAAGATAACCCTGAAGGAGCTGCAAAGCTCCACAGCAGAGATTGGAGTATCTGTCCATATGACCACTTTAAGCCGTACGCTCCACAGAGCTGGGCTTTACGGAAGAGTGGCCAGAAAAAAGCCATTGCCTAAAGAAAAAAATAAGCAAACACGTTTGGTGTTCACCAAAAGGCATGTGGGAGACTCCCCAAACATATGGAAGAAGGTACTCTGGTCAGATGAGACTAAAATTGAGCTTTTTGGCCAACAAGGAAAATGCTATGTCTGGCGCAAACCCAACACTTCGCATCACCCCGAGAACACCATCCCCATAGTGAAGCATGGTGGTGGCAGCATCATGCTGTGGGATGTTTATCATTGGCAGGGACTGGGAAAGTGGTCAGAATTGAAGGAATGATGGGATGGTGCTAAATACAGGGAAATTCTTGAGGGAAAGCTGTTTCAGTCTTCCAGAGATTTGAGACTGGGACGGAGGTTCACCTTCCAGCAGGACAATGACCCTAAGCATACTGCTAAAGGAACACTCGAGTGGTTTAAGGGGAAACATTTAAATGTCTTGGGATGACCTAGTCAAAGCCCAGACCTCAATCCAATTGAGAATCTGTGGTATGACTTAAAGATTGCTGTACACAAGCAGAACACATCCAACTTGAAGGAGCTGGAGCAGATTTGCCTTGAAGAATGGGCAAAAATCCCAGTGCCTAGATGTGCCAAGTTGATAGACATACCAAGATACTTGCAGCTGTGATTGCTGCAAAAGGTGGCTCTACAAAGTATTGACTTTGGGTGTTTGAATAGTTATACACACTCAAGTTCTGTTTTGTCTTATTTCTTGTTTGTTTCACCCCAAAAATATTTAGCATCTTCAAAGTGGTAGGCATGTTGTGTAAATCAAATGATACAAACCCCCAAAAAATCTATTTTAATTCCCGGTTGTAAGGCAACAAAATAGGAAAAATGCCAAGGGGGATGAATACTTTTGCAAGCCACTGTCATTGATCAGAGAGAGTGTGGTGATGATAGGGTGTTAATTGATCAGATAGGGACTTGTGTGTTGTAGGATATATACTCATGCTTGAGCATACACAGACACACACCAGGCCACACACCAGGCCACAGACACACACCAGGTCACACACACACACCAGGCCACACACACAGCAGGCCACACACACACACACACACCAGGCCACACACACACCAGGCCCCACACACACACACACACACACACACACACACACACACACACACACACACACACACACACACACACACACACACACACACACACCAGGCCACACACACACACCAGGCCACACACACACACACACACACCAGGCCACACACACACCATGCCACACACACACCATGCCACACACACACACCAGGCCACACACACACACACACACACACACACCAGGCCACACACACACCATGCCACACACACACACCAGGCCACACACACACACCAGGCCACACACACTGCCAGGTTCCAGTACGTTATGTACCTGTATCCTGTCCTCTGGAAGTTCAGTCTTCATGGAGAGCATCTCTCTGGCGTAGACATCAGGGTAGTGGGCCTCGTTGAAAGCTTTCTCCAACTCATCCAGCTGATACGATGTAAATATAGTTCTGATAAGAGAAGGAACAAACAAACTTATTTTGGTGAGAAACATTTTAGAGTTGAATTCTGACTGCAAGCGTCAAGTCTATAAAATCAAGGTCTCCCTCATAAAAATAGATATTCTGACCTCAACAGGACTTTCTGGATAAATAAAAGTTAAATAAAAAGAAACATGTTTTTTTTTACACAATTTCCCATATATATATATGATGATGAAGTGCTGTGTATGTCAAGCACAAGGCATACACTTTCCACTCTAAATCAAATCTAGGCTAATCAAACATATTTTAATAACAATGGATAAGCATAATTTAGTCAATACAGAATGTTTGGTTCATACCACAGAGGTCACAAAACTATTTATTAAATAATAAAAAAAAGTAATATGAATAGGTCCCATAAATAATTACATTATCAGGACATTAATTATTGTTTTCCTTGAAGTAGACTGCTTGTAGAATATACAGCACCAGAGATATTGACATATTAACGAAAACGTCTAAAACAAATAATTGTCAAGTATGAATCGAAATAGATTTTCTAAATGATTTTAATTCCTCAAATAGAGATGAGATGGTTTATTATTATTATGACATTTTTTTGGCGATAAGAGACGGCTTATATTATATAGACAAATTAGTCGAGGTTCATATTTTCGATACAGTTCTCTTTCTACTGTAGCAATAAACAAAATGTAAAGATTTTGTTTTTATTCTAAATATTTCATGCGGAATACTGCTATGTGTTATCAAATGATTTTTTTTTATTTTCTACTTCATTTTGTTTATTGCTACAGTAGAAAGAGGACTGTATCGAAAATATGAACCTCTCCTAATTTGTCTATATAATATAAGCCGTCTCTTATCGCCAATTTTTTAAAATTATTAATAATAATAATAATATATTACCATCTCATCTCTATTTGAGGAATTAAAATCATTTAGAAATCTATTTCGATTCATACTTGACAATTATTTGTTTTAGACGTTTTCGTTAATATACATGTTCTGAGAAAATGTAGGGAGGCGCATATTCGAAATACTGTAGGTTTTTATCAATGTGAATATTTCGCTTTCCAAATACTTCACAAAAAAACTTCGCACGGAATTTTGTTCATTTATATATCCCTAAAACGTCATATAGTCCAATTCAAACACACTGAGGTAAATATTAGTTACAGGTAATAGTTTTTACCTGTGTCGTCTCTTCTTTCTTTTCTTGTTCTGGCTCATCGATGAATTAGAAAATGTCTTTTCACTGGAGGACACGTCATCTGAATCTGTAAATAAATAGCCCTAGTTTATTATTAAATAGCCGCAGGTATATTGCTAATACAATTACAATGTAATACTTATAAACTCTTATCCTCCACAGGGTTTCCCAAAACTCGGTCCTCGGGACCCCAAGGTTCACGTTTTGGGTTTTTCCGGAGCACTACACAGCTGACTCAAATGATCAGAGCTTAATGATTATGTGGTTATTTGAGTCAGCTGTGTAGTGCTCCGGAAAAACCCAAAACGTGAACCTTGGGGTCCCGAGGACCGAGTTTTGGGAAACCCTGTGGAGGATAAGAGTTTATAAGTATTACATTGTAATTGTATTAGCAATATACCTGCGGCTATTTAGTTTGGGAAACCTGTCCTACAGTGTAGCAATATATTTTTTTTTAAACAGGAGAAGAGAATTTGCAATCATTAAAATCAGAATGACATTTTCAACTGGTTCCAACATAAACATTGGAATGAAGTGCAGAGCGCTCAACCAACGTGAGTCGAGGTGCAACTAAAAATCAAATCAAATGAGATTGAAAAGGCGCAACCCTCGCTCAAAATGTAAATAAAACATTTTTAAAAATAAATTTACCAGAACAGCTTGCGGAATGTTGGGCATCCAGCTGTCCCGTTTCCCTGGCCCTGTTGAGCGGCTGAAGGTGAACACTCTGCGCCTCCTGTAACACCTCCAGAAAGGCAGGCTGGCTGTAAAACGAATGAATTCCTCCTGGACCAATAATTCCCATTCCAACCCCGACTGCTGCGGGGCCCAAAGCCGACCTAGCCGTCAGAAGGTGCGCCCTGTGCTGCAGAGATTCCAACGGACGCCGCGGAACCGCGGGCGGCTCCTTGTTTAAGCCCAGAATTTCCTGGATTCCAAATCCTGTGCATCTATGCGTCGTAATAGAACCCATTTTTGACGTTTGTTGTTGCTGGAGTCCAACTAGTTTTAAGGGCGAAGCCATTTTCTATTTATTCAAAGAGTCTGAAAAGAACGGTCCATTATTTTCCTGTCATGACTGTTCTCTCTGATGATATTCCCTGATTGGTGTTCCCGCCCTGCACAAGACAGTCCCTTGTGCAATCACCAGTGTGCTCTCTCTCTCTCTCCTGTCTCTCTCTGTGTCTCTCTGTCTCTCTCTCCTGTCTCTCTCTGTGTCTCTCTGTCTCTCTCTCCTGTCTCTCTCTGTCTCTCTCTCTCTCTCTTTCTCCTGTCTCTCTCTCTCTCTCCTGTCTCTCTCTGTCTCTCTCTCTCCTGTCTCTCTCTCTCTCTCTCTCTCTCTCTCTCCTGTCTCTCTCTCTCCTGTCTCTCTCTGTCTCTCTCTCTTTCTCTCTCTTTCTCTCTCTGTCTCTCTCTGTCTCTCTCTGTCTCTCTTTCTGTCTCTCTCTGTCTCTGTCTCTCTCTCTGTCTCTCTCTGTCTCTCTCTCTCTGTCTCTCTCTGTCTCTCTCTCTTTCTCTCTCTTTCTCTCTCTGTCTCTCTCTGTCTCTCTCTGTCTCTCTTTCTGTCTCTCTCTGTCTCTGTCTCTCTCTCTGTCTCTCTCTCTCTCTCTCTCTCTCTCTCTGTCTCTCTCTCTCTCCACAACGTTCCCTTTTTATCCAACAGGTTCCTGGCGCCAGGGGTCATTTCTGTCAGCCAATCACCACAGAGAACTCAACGCCACATTCAACAAGACAACAAAAGGGGTCAAACGATTCTTTCGCGATGGCAGATCGATTCAAAGAAAATACATTTTTAAGACGTTTTAGATTTGTTATTAAGAGAAGGTATTTCCAGACAACATGGTTTTATTAACCCACCATAAAGCCTCTGTTACTGAAAACGGTCCAGAATTGGTGACAGGAATCAGAATGCAGAACTCCTGTTATTTTACCGCCTTCAAAGTCTGTGTTTCACAAAATAATGCACGTTGTTTCTTGCCATCGCCATACATGATTATTCGATTTTTTTTAATGTTATCAAGTGTTTATTTCAGATCAAGCTGTCGTCGAAAATCGAAACATACTTCAACATTGATATGTTTACTGTCTGAGTTTAACGAAGTGATGGATTATGCATCTGTCCATTCGATAAGGAAACAGGGAAACGTTTTTTTTTACAGAAGGTAATGCTTGAGGTGATGAGTTCATTTTAAACTAGAGGCTATCAAGAATCCAATTATGAACCACATAAATAAATAAGGTACAACCATTACTTGTTTTAATGCTGCTATACAGGCTATGTAAATATGTATTTAAATTGTAGCCTATTTTAATTCCCATCTAATTAGTTAAGTGTTGATTTTTCTCCCAAGACTGAATTTACATGAATACAATCTAATCTCAAAGAGACATAGGATCTATCAAAAAACACATTCCCGACATGTCTCTCCCTGTCCAATCAGGACCGCTCAATTGAATCCTCAACTGCCACAATAAATGGCCGCAATAAAAAGGAGAGTGTTTTTTGAAGTCTTCAGTTAAAACCTTTAATTATATTACCAGCGTAGAGTAAAAATCGATCGCTACAAACTTTGTTCGGGTTATTACTTTCACTGTAGCCCGGGGTTTTTTCCATTTCCCTGTCTCGGTAATTTCAGGGACTTAATCCCGCAGCCATCCGGTCGTAAAGTATCCAATCAAGCGGATAAAACCCTCAACCGCTTCATTTGGACAGAGTTTGGGTCTGTGCCTGACTGGCTCGGAATATCACATCATCCCCGTGTCATTAATATACTATATAAGGAAATATGACACAATGGAACAAAATGTTGTATATGAAACAGGATAATGACCGTTGTATTATATAAAGGGGAACAAAAACGAATCAAGGGAAAAACAAAAACAACAACATAAAGTCTACATATTATTACTGTTATTATTCGGCAGTATAACCTTTAATAATTTGTTAGGCTACATTTCGTTTTGTCTGTCATAATTACAATGATGATCGTTATCGAACTAAAAACAATCGATTTTTAATTTTTGGGTTTGTCTCGATTTGTAGGCATCATTTTTGACTGGATCTCATATAGGCTATTTGACCTTTAATCAGAATTTTACAAAAAATATGATTAAAAATGCCTATTCTTTCATCTTGATGAATGAATGAATTGGCCTACCACTGATGTAGCCTATCAAATAAAGAATAAACTAATTCCAAAAACATCACTGGAGCTAAAATATCACGGCGCAATTCAAACAGTTTATTACCAGTATACAGAATAACTAATTCATTTGTTAAAAAGACGCTCATAAAAATTAATCCCTAAGGTCTAATCAGTGTGCTGCGCGATCTATTTGCATATTGTAATTAGTTTTGCATACTAAATGTTTTGTCTTTGGTTTTCACAATGCTTCATTTTGCGCATCTGTTGATATGACGTTTTTTTTTAAACAGGTCACATGATTAAGAGTACAATGTCCTTGTTCAGAGTATTTAGGACACACACACAACAGGGTGGCATCGCGAACGACTTAAAAACCCCATCCTTTACACTAATGCCCTAAAATTACCACAAATAATAAAGGCCATGAATGAAATGAAGCCTGTTGTTTTTCCTTAGTGAGGGATGTTGATGACGTTTCATCACATACCTACAGGGATATATAAGATTATTATGTATGAAAGAAAAAGAAGGAAGTTGCCAAGGATGTGAAAACACAAATCCGATATCGAAAATGATGTTGACGATCTTGACAGAGTGGTCAAACAAAGACGCCCTAAAAGGGTACAGATTTTAGGATCAAGTCAAAGATATCTCCAGCTTCATTCATCTCCCTCTCACGACAACCTGTTTTTGTAACCGTTTTGTGATTTTTATATTGAGCAGATATCTAACGATAATTAAAACCCCCCATTTGATTTGTTAGATAAGTGGAAAATATCCCTTAATTATTGATTTTTTTTTTTTTACATAACTAATCCTGTCTAATCAGCTATTATTCAATTAAGGTGGAGTTTGTCTCGCTCAGGGATAATTTGTGGCACACTTTTAGACATCTGGACACGTAATTATGTCGAGGACTGAGATACAATTTATGGAAATGAGCAGACGCCTTCGATGTAGGCAGGAGATAAACACCGATCTTATCAAAGTACCATGTGGCAATGAATAAATAAATACGTGATTTATCCCGGACCCGTTTGGCGTCATGATGGGATAGCGGGC
This sequence comes from Salmo trutta, assembly GCF_901001165.1. NCBI lineage: Eukaryota > Metazoa > Chordata > Actinopteri > Salmoniformes > Salmonidae > Salmo > Salmo trutta. The sequence goes on from NC_042991.1 coordinate 37,195,458, forward strand.
TGCCGCTGCCGCTGCCGCTGCGGCTGCACCACCGAACTGCACGACCGATTTTCTGCTAATAAAACCACATGATGGTTAGTGGACACGTCATTTGTCTCATTACGAGCGCAGTACGCATTGCGTGGCACAATATGCCTCAACATTCAAGAAACCACTTTGCACATAAGGTGGAAAATAATGTTGAATATTTTTAAATTGCTCCCAGCGTCCTATTCACGCGGATTTAAACACAAAACTTCATGAAGAAAGTTGATCCATCAGAATCCCGTTTGATTTGAAATAAGATTTTATAATATTTGGATACATAAAACGTTCAATACCAACAGAACAGAGTACATTCGGTATCTCATACAGAATATAGTCTATACAGAATATAGTCTATACAGAAAATAGTCTATACAGTATATAGTCCATACAGAAAATAGTCTATACAGTATATAGTCCATACAGAATATAGTCTATACAGAATATAGTCTATACAGAATATAGTCTATACAGTACATAGTCTATACAGAAAATAGTCTATACAGTATATAGTCCATACAGAATATAGTCTATACAGAATATTGTCCATACAGAATATAGTCTATACATAATATAGTCTATACAGTATATAGTCTATACAGAATATAGTCTATACAGAATATAATATATACAGTACATAGTCTATACACTATATAGTCTATACAGAATATAGTCTATACAGATTATAGTCTATACAGAATATAGTCTATACAGATTATAGTCTATACAGAATATAGTCTATACAGAATATAATATATACAGTATATAGTCTATACAGAATATAATATATACAGTACATAGTCTATACACTATATAGTCTATACAGAATATAGTCTACACAGTACATAGTCTATACAGAATATAGTCTATACAGAATATAATATATACAGTATATAGTCTATACAGAATATAGTCTATACAGAATATAATATATACAGTACATAGTCTATACACTATATAGTCTATACAGAATATAGTCTATACAGAATACAATATACACAGAATATAGTCTATACAGAATATAGTCTATACAGAATAGTCTATACATAATATAGTCTATACAGAATATAATATATACAGAATATAGTCAATACAGAACATAATATATACAGGATATAGTAGATACAGTATATAGTCTATACAGTATATAGTCTATACAGTATATAGTCTATACAGTATATAGTCTATACAGAATATAGTCTATACAGAATATAATATATATAGTACATAGTAGATACAGTATATAGTCTATACAGAATATAGTCTATACAGTATATAGTCTATACAGAATATAGTCTATACAGGATATAGTAGATACAGAATATATTCTATAGTATATAGTAGGTACAGTATATAGTCTATACAGAATATAGTCTATACAGAATATAGTCTATACAGTATATAGTCTATACAGAATATAGTCTATACAGTATATAGTCTATACAGAATATAGTCTATACAGAATATAATATATATAGTACATAGTAGATACAGTATATAGTCTATACAGAATATAGTCTATACAGTATATAGTCTATACAGAATATAGTCTATACAGGATATAGTAGATACAGAATATAGTCTATAGTATATAGTAGGTACAGTATATAGTCTATACAGAATATAGTCTATACAGAATATAGTCTATACAGAATATAGTCTATACAGTATATAGTCTATACAGAATATAGTCTATACAGTATATAGTCTATACAGAATATAGTCTATACAGAATATAATATATATAGTACATAGTAGATACAGTATATAGTCTATACAGAATATAGTCTATACAGTATATAGTCTATACAGAATATAGTCTATACAGGATATAGTAGATACAGAATATAGTCTATAGTATATAGTAGGTACAGTATATAGTCTATACAGAATATAGTCTATACAGAATATAGTCTATACAGAATATAGTCTATACAGTATATAGTCTATACAGAATATAGTCTATACAGTATATAGTCTATACAGAATATAGTCTATACAGAATATAATATATATAGTACATAGTAGATACAGTATATAGTCTATACAGAATATAGTCTATACAGTATATAGTCTATACAGAATATAGTCTATACAGGATATAGTAGATACAGAATATAGTCTATAGTATATAGTAGGTACAGTATATAGTCTATACAGAATATAGTCTATACAGAATATAGTCTATACAGAATATAGTCTATACAGTATATAGTCTATACAGAATATAGTCTATACAGTATATAGTCTATACAGAATATAGTCTATACAGAATATAATATATATAGTACATAGTAGATACAGTATATAGTCTATACAGAATATAGTCTATACAGTATATAGTCTATACAGAATATAGTCTATACAGGATATAGTAGATACAGAATATAGTCTATAGTATATAGTAGGTACAGTATATAGTCTATACAGAATATAGTCTATACAGTATATAGTCTATACAGTATATAGTCTATACAGTATATAGTCTATAGTATATAGTCTATAGTATATAGTCTATACAGTATATAGTCTATAGTATATAGTCTATACAGTATATAGTCTATAGTATATAGTCTATACAGTATATAGTCTATAGTATATAGTCTATACAGTATATAGTCTATACAGAATATAATATATATAGTACATAGTAGATACAGTATATAGTCTAAATGTATAATAAAATTACAGTTACGTAACTATTCAGACCCTTTACTCAGTACGTTTTATTTATTTATTTCTTTGTTTATTTATTTTGCTCCTTTGCACCCCAGTATTTCTACTTTGCACACTCATCTAGTGTCAAATCTACCATTCCAGTGTTTTACTTGCTATATTGTATTTACTTTGCCATCATGGCCTTTTTTGCCTTTACCTCCCTTATCTCATCTCATTTGCTCACATTGTATATAGACTTATTTTTCTACTGTATTATTGACTGTATGTTTGTTTTACTCCATGTGTAACTCTGTGTTGTTGTATGTGTCGAACTGCTTTGCTTTATCTTGGCCAGGTCGCAATTGTAAATGAGAACTTGTTCTCAACTAGCCTACCTTGTTTAATAAAGGTGAAATTAAAAATAAAAAAAAACATTGTTGAAGCACCTTTGGCAGCGATTACAGCCTCAAGTCTTCTTGGGTATGACGCTACAAGCTTGGCACACCTGTATTTGGGGAGTTTCTCCCATTCTTCTCTGCAGATCCTCTCAAGCTCTGTCAGGTTGGATGGGGAGCGTCGCTGCACAGCTATTTTCAGGTCTCTCCAGAGATGTTCGATCGGGTTCAATTCCGAGTTCTGGCTTTCGCAACCAAGGACATTCAGACACTTGTCTTGAAGCCACTCCTGTGTTGTCTTGGCTGTGTGCTTAGGGTTGTTGTCCTTTTGGAAGGTGAACGTTCGCCCCAGTCTGATGTCCTGAGCACTCTGGAGCAGGTTTTCATCAAGGATCTCTCTGTACTTTGCTCCGTTCATCTTTCCTTCGATCCTGACTAGTTTCCCAGTCCCTTCTGCTGAAAAACATCCCCACAGTATGATGCTGCCACCACCATGCTTCACCGTAGGGATGTGCTTCCTCCAGATGTGACGCTTGGCATTGAGGCGAAAGAGTTCAATCTTGGTTTCATCAGACCACAGAATCTTGTTTCCCATAATCAGAGTCCTTTAGGTGCCTTTTGGCAAACTCCAAGCGGGCTGTCATGTGCTTTTCACTGAGGAGTGGCTTCCGTCTGGCCACTCTGTAATAAAGGCCTGATTGGTGGAATGCTGCAGAGATGGTTGTCCTTCTGGAAGGTTCTCCCATCTCCGCAGAGGAACTCTGGAGCTCTGTCAGAGTGACCATTGGGTTCTTGGTCACTTCCCTGACCAACCTCTTCTCCCCCGATTGCTCAGTTTGGCTGGGCGGCCAGCTCTAGGAAGAGTCTTGGTGGTTCCAAACTTCTTCCATTTAACAATGATGGAGGCCACTGTGTTCTTGGGGACCTTCAATGCTGCAGATTTTTTTTTTGTACCCTTGACCAGATCTGTGTCTCAACACAATCCTGTCTTTGAGCTCCACTTACATTTCCTTCGACCTCATGGCTTGGTTTTTGCTCTGATATGCATTGTCAACTGTGGGACCTTATATAGACAGGTGTGTGCCTTTGCAAATCATGTCCAATCAATTGAATTTAACACAGGTGGACGCCAATCAAGTTGTAGAAAGATCTCAAAAATGATCACTGGAAACAGGATGCACCTGAGCTCAATTTCTAGTCTAATTGCAATGGGCCTGAATACTTATGTAAATAATACCCCATCTGTTTTTAATTTGTAAAAAATGTGAAAAAAAAACTGTTTTTCGTTTTGTCATTATGGGGTATTATGGGTATTGTGTGCAGATTGATGAGGAAGGGGGAAAGTATTTAATCAATTTTAGAACAAGGATGTAACGTAACATCTGGAAAAAGAGAAGGGGGCAAAATAGTTTTAAAAAGCACACGCTATCCTCCCTCCAGTCTCTCTCTCTCCTCTATCCCCCCTATAGTCTCTCTCTCTTCTCTATCCCCCATCCGGTCTCTCTCTCTCCTCTATCCCCCATCCGGTCTCTCTCTCTCCTCTATCCCCCCTCCGGTCTCTCTCTCTCATCTATCCCCCTCCAGTCTCTCTCCTCTGTCCTCCCCCCAGTCTCTCTCTCCTCTATCCTCTCTCCAGTCTCTCTCTCTCATCTATCCCCCTCCAGTCTCTCTCTCCTCTATCCTCCCTCCAGTCTCTCTCCTCTATCCCCTTATAGTCTCTCTCTCTCCTCTCTCCTCCCTCCAGTCTCTCTCTCTCCTCTATCCTCCCTCCGGTCTCTCTCTCTCCTCTATCCCCCCTCCGGTCTCTCTCTCTCCTCTATCCCCCCTCCGGTCTCTCTCTCTCTCCTCTATCCCCCTATAGTCTCTCTATATCCTCTATCCCCCCTCCAGTCTCTTTTTCTCCTCTTCCCCCATTTTCTCTCTCTCCTCTATCCCCTTATAGTCTCTCTCCTCTGTCCTCCCCCCAGTCTCTCTCTCCTCTATCCTCCCTCCAGTCTCTCTCTCTCATCTATCCCCCCTCCAGTCTCTCTCTCCTCTGTCCTCCCTCCAGTCTCTCTCCTCTATCCCCCCTCCGGTCTCTCTCCCTTTCCTCTATCCCCTTATAGTCTCTCTCTCTCCTCTATCCCCCCTATTGTCTCTCTCTCTCCTCTATCCCCCTCCAGTCTCTCTCTCTCCTCTATCCTCCCTCCGGTCTCTCTCTCTCTCCTCTATCCTCCCTCCAGTCTCTCTCTCTCCTCTATCCCCCCTATTGTCTCTCTCTCTCCTCTATCCCCCTCCAGTCTCTCTCTCTCCTCTATCCTCCCTCCGGTCTCTCTCTCTCTCCTCTATCCCCCCTCCAGTCTCTCTCTCTCCTCTCTCCTCCCTCCAGTCTCTCTCTCTCCTCTATCCCCCTATAGTCTCTCTCTCTCCTCTATCCCCCTATTGTCTCTCTCTCTCATCTATCCCCCCTCCAGTCTCTCTCTCCTCTGTCCTCCCCCCAGTCTCTCTATCCTCCCTCCAGTCTCTCTCCTCTATCCCCTTATAGTCTCTCTCTCTCCTCTCTCCTCCCTCCAGTCTCTCTCTCTCTTCTGTCCTCCCTCCAGTCTCTCTCTCTCCTCTCTCCTCCCTCCAGTCTCTCTCTCTCCTCTGTCCTCCCTCCAGTCTCTCTCTCTCCTCTGTCCTCCCTCCAGTCTCTCTCTCTCCTCTGTCCCCCCTCCAGTCTCTCTCTCTCCTCTATCCCCCCTCCAGTCTATCGCTCTCCTCTATCCCCCCTCCCCATATCATCACCTCATCTCTCTCTACTTTATCAGGTGGTTATCAAGTGGGTATTGTGGGTTGTGGTCACCCATACAAAAATGTATGCCCGCCCGCACAACTGTAAGTTGCTTTGGACAAAAGTGTGTGCTATTTTCCATATCTTATGTTAATTTGTTTTGAAATAGCTTTGGTACTATTTTCACAAGTATGTGGTACATTTTCACAACTCTTAGTACAAAACTCTGGTCAGGCTTATAACGCAGCCAGCCTTTCATTCAAAACCTGTCGTTCGTTCATCTGGATTGTTAAGCGTCTGTCACCACACAACCGTTGATTCAAAACATACATTTATTTTGAAATGTACCAAAACACAACATAACGATATATTTTCAATTGAGTTGTTTTAACTACCAGTTAATCCAATAGAAAACAATACAAGGAGTGTTTCAAATCACCTTTAGAAGTCCTGTAAATTACAGTAGATTTAAACGGTTTTCATATTAGGCAACAGACTTAAATTACCTAACAAAATTGACATCAAATCGATCATTTTCATAATATCTTTCCAGTATGTAATCAAAAGTGTGATTAAATGAAGACTACAACCGTTCATACAAAAACATATAATAATGAAAACATAAATGCAACATACTGTCTGTGTACTGTATTGTCTATAATCAAATCTAATACATTAAACGATCTGAAAGAAAAACATAACATTAACGATGTGAACTGAGAGTCAGGAAGCAAGTTCAGGAAGTGAGCGTTTTAATAAATAAACAAAACAATAAACACAAACAATGCACCGACGTGAAAACAGAGTCAATAACACCTGAGAGGGAGGATAACCAGCAGCCTGGTGACCTAGAGGATGGAGAGGGAGGATAACCAGCAGCCTGATGACCTGGAGGACAGAGAGGGAGGATAACCAGCAGCCTGGTGACCTGGAGGACAGAGAGGGAGGATAACCAGCAGCCTGGTGACCTGGAGGACAGAGAGGGAGGATAACCAGCAGCCTGGTGACCTGGAGGACAGAGAGGGAGGATAACCAGCAGCCTGGTGACCTGGAGGACGGAGAGGGAGGATAACCAGCAGCCTGGTGACCTGGAGGACGGAGAGGGAGGATAACCAGCAGCCTGGTGACCTAGAGGACGGAGAGGGAGGATAATCAGCAGCCTGGTGACCTGGAGGACGGAGAGGGAGGATAACCAGCAGCCTGGTGACCTGGAGGACGGAGAGGGAGGATAACCAGCAGCCTGGTGACCTGGAGGCAGGAGAGGGAGTATACGTGACAATAATGTTTAGTTCATTTAATCATCAGGCCCAAAACTATGCCTGAATCACCTCTGCATGGTGGAACCTGACATTGACCCACACAATGACATAGGTGACCCCTTGACCTTGACAGGCCTGCTCAATTTCATTGAGAAACACAACGAAGTGAGCAGCGTTTGTAGGATTCTAGTAATAGCCTACATCCTACCACATCATCTTCAGAGATCGCGGCGCACATGGAGATGTTTTCCCCACGTTGTCCAGGCACTTGGGCGGTCGCCCGTTTGGCCGACGAGGTTCCGCCCACGGCGGAGAGTTTTGGCCAGGTTGAAGCCCGCTTCATCAACAAAGATATAGTTGTGATGTTTCACAGCAGCATCAAGAACCATCACCCTCTAAAAAATATATTTTGGTTAGTTATTTTTACATTATCGTTCCAGTATGATAATGGTAGCATGTGCAGTAATAGTAACAGTAATACAGTATATAGTGCTGTACCTGAACGGAATCGGCCCGCAGTTGTTTCACCCGGTTGTTGTTTCTCCCAGAAGGCACCAGGTAAACTTGTTTCATAGATATCTGGATTCTCTTCAAAAGGCAGGGTGATTGTTGGTAAGCTGATAAATGCCACATTCGCAAAGGTGTCATTGTTCTCCTCAATGGCCTGTATGTCATTCCCTGGCCCTCACCATTTCCACCACTGCACACTCCTGCTGGACGGTCAGCACACACCCACAGCCATGCCCACCTCATTGACGGGGCCCATGCCCACCTCGTTGACGGGGCCCATGCCCACCTCGTTGACGGGGCCCATGCCCACCTCGTTGACGGGGCCCATGCCCACCTCGTTGACGGGGCCCATGCCCACCTCGTTGACGGGGCCCATGCCCACGTCGTTGACGGGGCCCATGCCCACGTCGTTGACGGGGCCCATGCCCACCTCGTTGACGGGGCCCATGCCCACCTCGTTGACGGGGCCCATGCCCACCTCGTTGACGTGGCCCATGCCCTCCTCGTTGACGGGGCCCATGCCCACCTCGTTGACGGGGCCCATGCCCACCTCGTTGACGGGGCCCATGCCCACCTCGTTGACGGGGCCCATGCCCACCTCGTTGACGGGGCCCATGCCCACCTCGTTGACGGGGCCCATGCCCACCTCGTTGACGGGGCCCATGCCCACCTCGTTGACGGGGTCCATGCCCACCTCTTTGACAGGGCCCATGCCCACCTCGTTGACAGGGCCCATGCCCACCTCGTTGACAGGGCCCATGCCCACCTCGTTGACAGGGCCCATGCCCACCTCGTTGACAGGGCCCATGCCACCTGTCTGATGGAAGATGGTTACCGCTACCAACTGTGGTTCCACTATGTGAAATCAATGATCAATAACCACTGGTCATTATGTATGGTTATCACGCATCATACATGCCATCTAGATGTTTCTACTTTACAAACACACATTTCATTTCTGTACTTCTCAAACTCCATATATTTAGTAGACGAACCAGTTTGTAATCTATAGGTTTACCAAACGGTGAAGTGATTAACCATTAAGCGCAGTTCGATTAAATTATGGTCAAATGTATTTAAACAAATGAGAAGAGAATCATATGAAAAGTATTGCGATCATTGCGTTGTGAAAGGCAATTACTTTACATGAAAGGTATTTCTAGATGAAACACTGATTAGATTTGGTGAAAAAGTTACTGTGTGATTTTGTGTGTTGTACTTTATTCAATTGAACATTTGTTGTGTGCTTCAAGTTTTTTGAAGAACACAGCCTTTTTGGATGATCTGTTGTGAGTTTTGTACTAAGAGATGTGAAATTTGACCACATACTTGTGAAAATAGTTCCAAAGCGATAAAAGAAAACTTGTTTTCTATAGGACGTCTCTTGAAGGATGTACGTTGTGTTCATGTACTCACAGTTCGTTGATCCCTGTACGACCTGGTAACAAGAAGATGAAGGATGTACGTTGTGTTCATGTACTCACAGTTCGTTGATCCCTGTACGACCTGGCAACAAGAAGATGTAAGACACGACAAGAGGACGACTAAAGACGTCTGGCTGCTACGCCATCTTGGATCAGTCAAGATGCTCGTATTTTCAATCTTGTGGTAAAAAAAAAAGAAAAGAGAATTCATGACTTTTCTCTCTCTCTGCCCGAGTCTCATAAAAAAACCAGGAAGTGGTCTGAGCTGAAGAACCAGTGTGAGTGACATAGACATACCTATGCAATCTTCTTGAGTGTGTGTGCGTGCGTGTTTGTGTGTTTGTGTGTCTGCCTGAATCTCCCACTGCGTGAAGAGGAGGATGACCTGACAGAAAGCTCTTATAATAAGTGAAGATTTTAGGAAGATGAGGTTTAATATGCTGGAGTGGAGTGGTGGAGTAGAGATTGTATGTCCCATCAAAGACCAGGAGCTCTGTCCCATCAAAGACCAGGGGCTCTGTCCCATCAAAGACCAGGAGCTCTGTCCCATCAAAGACCAGGAGCTCTGTCCCATCAAAGACCAGGAGCTCTGTCCCATCAAAGACCAGGGGCTCTGTCCCATCAAAGACCAGGGGCTCTGTCCCATCAAAGACCAGGGGCTCTGTCCCAGCAAAGACCAGGGGCTCTGTCCCATCAAAGACCAGGGGCTCTGTCCCATCAAAGACCAGGGGCTCTGTCCCATCAAAGACCAGGGGCTCTGTCCCACCAAAGACCAGGGGCTCTGTCCCATCAAAGACCAGGGGCTCTGTCCCATCAAAGACCAGGGGCTCTGTCCCAGCAAAGACCAGGGGCTCTGTACCAACCATAGATTAACAGCCAGCCAGTTGTTACTAGAATGAGTCGTTTAGTCCCTTAAAAGAGAGCACATAGACTTTATATGTCACCTGGTGGAAGTGACAGGTTGTTTAGGATCTGGGTTGACCAGGCCGAGTGAAGTAGAGACACACAGGACACCAGTGTTCACATCAAGATTTTATCACATTTCTCCATTTGGTTCAATTTCTTAGCTACCAAACGTTTCATGAATATAATTGTTACTTACTTTTCATGTTAAAACCCATGCTAGTTAAAATCACCTAATACAAACCAACATCAAACTAAAAGTATACAGGAAGTGTCCATTTCCATTTCCTCATTTACACACATCTCTACACAAACTCCATCAACATGTGCTCTCACCAACAAGTCTGCACATAGGCTCCACCATGCCTCTGGACTGCATCACTTCCTGTTCCTGTGGGCGGCCACTTAGAACACAAAAACACTGATACATACAGTACACATACACTGAGTGGACAAAATATTAGTAACACCTTCCTCATTTTGATTTATATTTATTATGGATGCCCATTAGCTGTTGCCAAGGCAGCAGCTACTCTTCCTGGTGTTTATTATGGATCCCCATTAGTTCCTGCCAAGGCAGCAGCTACTCTTCCTGGGGTTTATTATGGATCCCCATTAGTTCCTGTCAAGGCAGCAGCTACTCTTCCTGGGTTTTATTATGGATCCCCATTAGTTCTGCCAAGGCAGCAGCTACTCTTCCTGGGGTTTATTATGGATCCCCATTAGTTCCTGCCAAGGCAGCAGCTACTCTTCCTGGGGTTTATTATGGATCCCCATTAGTTCCTGCCAAGGCAGCAGCTACTCTTCCTGGGGTTTATTATAGATCCCCGTTAGTTCCTGCCAAGGCAGCATCTACTCTTCCTGGTGTTTATTATAGATCCCCGTTAGTTCCTGCCAAGGCAGCATCTACTCTTCCTGGTGTTTATTATGGATCCCCATTCGTTCCTGCCAAGGCAGCAGCTACTCTTCCTGGGGTTTATTATGGATCCCCATTAGTTCCTGCCAAGGCAGCAGCTACTCTTCCTGGTGTCCCGCAAAATTAAGGCAGTTATGCAATTTTAAAAACATTCCAATACATTCATTACAGATTTCACAAGATATTAAGCGTGTGCCCTCAGGCCCCTACTCCACCACCACCACATATCTACAGTACTAAATCCATGTGTACGTGTGTGTATAGTGTGTATGTTGTCATGTGTGTGTGCACGTGTCTGTGCCTATGTTTGTGTTGCTTCACAGTCCCTGCTGTTCCATAAAGTTTTTTTTTTTAATCTGTTTTTTTAAAAAATCTGATTCTACTGCTGCATCAGTTACCTGATGTGGAATAGAGTTCCATGTAGTCATGGTTCTATGTAGTACTTAGTCTGTTCTGGACTTGGGGACTGTGAAGAGACCTCTGGTGGCATGTCTTGTGAGGTATGCATGGGTGTCTGAGCTGTGAGCTAGTCGTTTAAACAGACGCACGGTTCTTTCAATAAAGTCAATCTCTACTCCACTTTGAGCCAGGAGAGATTGACATGCATATTTCTAATGTTATCTACCTGTATACATCCAAGTGCCAGCCGTGCTGCCCTGTTCAGAGCCAATTGCAAGTCCCTCTTTGTGACACCTGAGCACACGACTGAACAGTCGTCCAGGTGCGACAAAACTAGGGCCTGTAGGACCTGCCTTGTTGATAGTGCTGTTAAGAAGGTAGAAACTAGGGCCTGTAGGACCTGCCTTGTTGATAGTGTTGTTAAGAAGGTAGAAACTAGGGCCTGTAGGACCTGCCTTGTTGATAGTGTTGTTAAGAAGGCAGAAACTAGGGCCTGTAGGACCTGCCATGTTGATAGTGTTGTTAAGAAGGTAGAAACTAGAGCCTGTACGACCTGCCTTGTTGATAGTGTTGTTAAGGTAGAGTAGCGCTTTATTATGGACAGACTTCTCCCCATCTTAGCTACTGTTGTATCAATATGTTTTGACCATGACAGTTTACAATCCAGGGTTACTCCAAGCAGTTTAGTCACCTCAACTTGCTCAGTTTCCACATTATTTATTACAAGATTTAGTTGAGGTTTAGTGTTTAGTGAATGATTTGTCCCAAATACAATGCTTAACATTTTTGAAAGATTTAGGACTAAATTATTCCTTGCCACCGGCTCTTTAAGTGGTGCAGTCATTTCAGTTACTGTAGCAGCTGACGTGTGTTGTGTTGAGTCATCCACATACAGAACTGTGCAAAAGTTTTAGGCAGGTGTGAAAAAATGCCCTAAAGTAAGAATGCTTTAAAAAATAGACATGTTAATATATTAGATTTATGAATTAACTAAATGCAAAGTCAGTGAACAGAAGAAAAATCTAAATCAAATCCATATTTGGTGTGACCACCCTTTACCTTCAAAACAGCATCAATTCTTGTCGGTAAACTTGCACAAAGTCGGGATTTTGTAGGCATATAGTCAGGTGTATGATTAAACAATTATACCAAACAGGTGCTAATGATCATCAAATCAAATCATCAAATCAAATTTTATTTGTCACATACACATGGTTAGCAGATGTTAATGCGAGTGTAGCGAAATGCTTGTGTTTCTAGTTCCGACAGTGCAGTAATATCCGACGAGTAATCAATTCAATAAGTAGGTTGAAACACAATCATTTACTGAAACAGAAACATCTGTGTAGGAGGAATAAAACTGGTTGAGGAACAGCCAAACTCAGCTAACAAGGTGAGGTTGCTGAAGACAGTTTACTGTCAAAAGTCATACACCATGGAAAGACTGAGCACAGCAACAAGACACAAGTTAGTTATACTACAACAGCAAGGTCTCTCCCAGGCAGAAATGTCAAGGCAGACAGGGGTTTCCAGATGTGCTGTCCAAGCTCTTTTGAAGAAGCACAAAGAATCGGGCAACGTTGAGGACCGTAGACGCAGTGTTCGGCCAAGGAAACTTACTGCAGCAGATGAAAGACACATCATGCTTACTTCCCTTCGCGATCGGAAGATGTCCAGCAGTGCCATCAACTCAGAATTGTCAGAAAACAGTGGGACCCTGATACACCCATCTACTGTCTGGAGAAGTCTGGTCAGAAGTGGCCTTCATGGAAGACTTGGGGCCAAAAAGTCATACCTCCGATGTGGAAACAAGGCCAAGGGACTCAACTATGCACGAAAACATATGAACTGGGGTGCAGAAAAATGGCAGCAGGTGCTCTGGACTGATGAGTCAAAATGTGAAATATTTGGCTGTAGCAGCTGGCAGTTTGTTCACCCAAGGGCTGGAGAGCAGTACACTGAGTGTCTGCAGGCAACAGTGAAGCATGGTGGAGGTTCCTTGCAAGTTTGGCGCTGCTTTTCTGCAAATTGGGTTGGGGATTTGGTCAGAATTAATGGTCTCCTCAATGCTGAGAAGTACAGGCAGATACTTATCCATCATGCAATATCATCAGGGAGGCATCTGATTGGTTGGCCCCAAATTTATTCTGCAGCATGACAACGACCCCAAACATACAGCGAAAGTCATTAAGAATTATCTTCAGCGTCAAGAAGAACAAGGAGTCCTGGAAGTGATGGTATGGCCCCCACAGAGCCCTGATCTCAACATCATCGAGTCTGTCTGGGATTACATGAAGAGAGAGGAGCACCTGAGGCTGCCTAAATCCACAGAAGAACTGTGGTTAGTTCTCCAAGATGTTTTGGCCAACCGTTCTGCTGAGTTCCTTCAAAAACTGTGTGCAAGTGTACCGAGAAGAATTTATGCTGTTTTGAAGGCAAAGGGTGGTCACATCAAATATTGATTTGATGTAGATTTTTCTTCTGTTCACTCACTTAGCATTTTTGTTAATTCATAAATCTAATATATATTAACGTGTGTATTTTTTTTTAAAGCAATCTTACTTTACAGCATTTTTTCACACCTGCCTAAAACTTTTGCACAGTTCTGTACGTAGACACACTGGCTTTAAACATCTTTACAAATAGTAAAGATTGAAAAAAGTAAGGGGCCTAGACAGCTACCCTGGGGAATTCCTGATTCTACCTGGATTATGTTGGAGAGGCTTCCAATAAAGAACACCCTCTGTGTTCTGTTAGACAGGTAACTCTTTATCCACAATATAGCAGGGGGTGTAAAGCCATAACACACGTTTTCCAGCAGCAGACATTAAATCGATAATGTCAAAAGCCGCACTGAAGTCTAACAAAACAGCCCCCACAATCTTTTTATCATCAATTTCTCTCAGCTAATTATCAGTCATTTGTGTAAGTGCTGTCCTTGTTGAATGTCCTTCCCTAGAGTGAGTTGAAAGTCTGTTGTCAATTTGCTTACTGTAAAAAAATACCATTGTATCTGTCCAAACACCATTTTTTCAAAAACTTTACTAAGGGTTGGTAACAAGCTGATTGGTCGGCTATTTGAGCTAGTAAAGGGGGCTTTACTATTCTTAGATACAGGAATGACTTTTGCTTCCCCTAGACCTGAGTTCACACGCTCTCTAGTAGGCTTAAATTGAAGATATGGCAAATAGGAGTGGCAATATCGTCTGCTATTATCCTCAGTCATTTTCCATCCAGATTGTCAGACCCCGGTGGCTTGTCATTGTTGATAGACAACAATAATTTTTTCACCTCTTCCACACTCACTTTACGGAATTCAAAATTACAATGTTTGTCTTTCATCATTTGGACAGATATACTTGGATGTGTAGTGTCATGGCTTGTTGCTGGCATGTCATGCGTAAATTTACTAATCTTACCAATGAAAAAATAATTATTTATGTCATTTATTTCATAGCGTACTTCATTCTTCGTTTTATTCAGTTTAGTCACATGATTTCTCCATTTGCAATATTGTTTGCCAATTGATTGTGCAGCCAGACTTATTTGCCATTCCTTTTGCCTCATCCCTCTCAACCATACAATTTTTTAATTCCTCATCAATCCACAGGGATTTAACAGTTTTTACAGTAATTTTCCTAATGACCGCGTGCTTATTAATAACTGGGATAATCCATTTCATAAATGTGTAAATTGCAACATGTGGTTGCTCCTCATTACACACCACAGACCAACAAATACTTTTAACATCAACAACATTGGAATCATTACAAAACATATTGTATGACCTCTTATACAGTCGTGGCCAAAAGTTTTGAGAATGACACAAATATTAATTTACACAAAGTTTGCTGCTTCAGTGTCTTTAGATATTTTTGTCAGATATTACTATGGAATACTGAAGTATAATTACAAGCATTTCATAAGTGTCAAAGGCTTTTATTGACAATTACATGAAGTTGATGCAAAGAGTCAATATTTGCAGTGTTGACCTTTCTTTTTCAAGACCTCTGCAATCCGCCCTGGCATACTGTGAATTAACTTCTGGGCCACATCCTGACTGATGGCAGCCCATTCTTGCATAATCAATGCTTGGAGTTTGTCAGAATTTGTGGGATTTTGTTTGCCCACCTGCCTCTTGAGGATTGACCACAAGTTCTCAATGGGATTAAGGTCTGGGGAGTTTCCTGGCCATGGACCCAAAATATCGATGTTTTGTTCCCGAGCCACTTAGTTATCACTTTTGCCTTATGGAAAGGTGCTCCATCATGCTGGAAAAGGCATTGTTCGTCACCAAACTGTTCCTGGATGGTTGGGAGAAGTTGCTCTCAGAGGATGTGTTGGTACCATTCTTTATTCATGGCTGTGTTCTTAGGCAAAATTGTGAGTGAGCCCACTCCCTT
This sequence comes from Salmo trutta, assembly GCF_901001165.1. NCBI lineage: Eukaryota > Metazoa > Chordata > Actinopteri > Salmoniformes > Salmonidae > Salmo > Salmo trutta. The sequence goes on from NC_042991.1 coordinate 37,211,101, forward strand.
GGCTGAGAAGCAACCTCACACATGAAGGGTCTCAGGATGCTTTACTGTTGGCATGACACAGGACTGATGGTAGCGCTCACCTTGTCTTCTCCGGACAAGCTTTTTTCCGGATGCCCCAAACAATCGGAAAAAGGGGATGCATCAGAGAAAATGACTTTACCCCAGTCCTCAGCAGTCCAATCCCTGTACCTTTTGCAGAATATCAGTCTGTCCCTGATGTTTTTCCTAGGGAGAAGTGGCTTCTTTGCTGCCCTTCTTGACACCAGGCCATCCTCCAAAAGTCTATGCCTCACTGTGCATGCAGATGCACTCACACCTGCCTTCTGCCATTCCTGAGCAAGCTCTGTACTGGGGGTGCTCCGGTCCCGCAGCTGAATCAACTTTAGGAGACGGTCCTGGCGTTTGCTGGACTTTCTTGGGCGCCCTGAAGCCTTCTTCACAACAATTGAACCACTCTCCTTGAAGTTCTTGATGACCCAACAAATGGTTGACTTAGGTGCAATCTTACTGGCAGCAATATCCTTGCCTGTGAAACCCTTTTTGTGGAAAAGCAATGATGACGGCACGTGTTTCCTTGCAGGTAACCATGGTTGACAGAGGAAGAACAATGATTCCAAGCACCACCCTCCTTTTGAAGCTTCCAGTCTGTTATTCAAACTCAATTAGCATGACAGAGTGATCTCCAGCCTTGTCCTCGTCAACACTCACACCTGTGTTAACGAGAGAATCACTGACATGATGTCAGCTGGTCCTTTTGTGGCAGGGCTGAAATGCAGTGGAAATGTTTTTTGGGGATTCAGTTCATTTGCATGGCAAAGAGGGACTTTGCAATTAATTGCAGTTCATCTGATCACTCTTCCTAACATTCTGGAGTATATGCAAATTGCCATCATACAAACTGAGGCAGCAGACTTTGTGAAAATTCAAAACTTTTGGCCACGACTGTACACTATATTAAGCTCAGCCTTTGGAACTTTGGTTTTCCTAGAGATGGCCACTATCTTGTGATCACTACATCCAATGGATTTGGATACTGCTTTCAATCAAATTTCTGCAGCATTAGTAAAGATTTTTGTATTTATATTTATTATGGATCCCCATTAGTTCCTGCCAAGGCAGCAGCTACTCTTCCTGGGGTCCCGCAAAATGAAGGCAGTTATGCAATTTTAAAAACATTACAATACATTCATTACAGAATTCACAACAGACTGAGTGTGTGCCCTCAGGCCCAAACTCCACTACCACATATCTACAAACATCTGATCAATACATGTTGATAATTTAATTCCTGTGCAGTTTGTAACTACTATACCCTTGTAGTGTAGTCTGACTGACACCCTGAACCAGGTTGCAGGCACTGGTTACAGTTTGTAGCTTTTTCTTGATGGCAGCTTGATGAAAGCCAGTCAATATTTAAATCACCAAGAAAATGTACCTCTCTGATATCACATACATTATCAAGCATTTCACACATATTATCCAGATACTGATTGTTAGCACTTGGTTGGTCTATAGCAGCTTCCCACCAGAATGGGCTTTAAGTGAGGCAGATGAACCTGTAGCCATATTACTTCAACAGTATTTAACATGAGATGCTCTCTAATCTTTACAGGAATGTGGTTCTGAATATAAACAGCAACACCTCCACCTTTGTCATTTCTGTCTTTTCTGTAAATGGTATAACCTTGTATTGCTACCACTGTATCATCAAAGGTGAGTTTCAGAGATAGTCAAATATGAATGTCATCTGTTACTAGCAAGTTATTCATTTTATGAACCTTGTTTCTTAAGCTACATATGTTCATGTGGGCATTTTTTTTAGTACTTTCTGGGGTGCTTGCTTGTTTTCATTGCTTTACTGGGAAGCTTAGCAGAAGTTATTCATGTTATTTATATTAGTTCAGGGTGAGCTGCACACAGTGGACTTCCTCCTAGGGCACACCGCCTCAGTGCTAACAGCATTAATCTGGTCAATAGGCACATGATTGCTTTATACAATAGCTGTAGGATCAGCAGACACATTCATGGCAGTTAGAGGGACATAAATTAGGTTACTTATATTGTGTTCACCAACGCCCCTGGGTAATGTACATTTGCTGAAGCATTATGACAACTCAGCGTCACAATGGTAGGGATTAATTGAGCTGGGTTTGGGTCATTGATAAGTTATTGTCTCAACGCAGCCTTATGATGCTGTGAAAGAATCCAGGAACCCAAATGATTTGGGTGGATCCCATCCTCCTTATAAAACGTGTTTTGTTTCCAAAAGATATCAAAATTGTCAACAAAAGTTACACCCATTGAGCTGCAATAATCACGTAGCCAGTTGTGAAGAGAAAGAATCCTGCTCCCGAGTGGCGCAGCGGTCTAAGGCACTGCATCTCAGTGCTAGAGGTGTCACTACAGACCCTGGTTCAATTCCAGGCTGTATCACAACTGGCTGTGATTGGGAGTCCCATATGACGGCGCACAATTGGCCCAGCATCACCGGGGTAGTCATTGTAAATGAGGATTTGTTCTTAACTGACTTGCCTCGTTAAATAAAATAAGCGTTCAATACCACGATTCAGAGAGGGCACAGGGCCAGATATGGTGGGTCTTTTAGTAGTGTCTAGCAGAGAGTCAATCAGCTTTTTAAAATCCAGTTTCAACTGTTCAGAGCTGCCCTTCATAATGTTATTAAAACAAACATGGACTACGATAGAATCAATTTCCAGTCCTGACGTAGAACATTCAGGAGCAGCTTAGCAATGCCATTTACTCGAGCTCTGGGATAGGACATTGTTTTTGCACCAGGAACAGTCACAGATTCAGAGAACATTTTAAGGACAGGCGAGAGGCAGGAAAACATGAGCCTGAAGCTCCCGGCTCCTGCTGCAGGCCTCCGACAGATGGAGAAGCACCACTCGATCCAAAGTAGGGACGGAAGGTTGCCGACGTCGACTTAGGGGAAGGAGGGGAAGGAGTAGGCACAGCGGGCACAGCAGGTACCCCAACAACAAAGGTGTAGGAAGATCAGGCTCTAGGACGGCGAAACTATTTGTTGTTTGTATCTGCGACGGTCCTCTCGTTGGGATTGTAGACGGTTTTGCGGGAGGCCGCTGTCTTCGGCTTCCACGGCTCGTGACATGTGAGCATCGTTGATTGCCGCTATCAGATGGGGAGGAGCTCCCTGGCGAACGCACTCCGGGCATCACCGGCCAGTCGGATAACGACAAATGACAAAGCGGAGATTCATCCAACAAGTGCGAACGCCATCCAACCACCGGTGTAGAAAAGGTAAACATTCCACTCTGCGTTTTCCCCAGTTTCTTACATAGGCTGGCAACCTGCGTGATCAAGGAAGTCACCTCAAGCTTATAATCCCAGGCATGCGAACAATTTTCCGCATTGGAACTCAGAGTGATCCAGTTTGTCCTGAAACAAAGCGTAATAGATACAGTTCCTACTGCGCTGGAACTCAGAGTGATCCAGTTTGTCCTGAAACAAAGCGTAGCAGATACAGTTCCTACAGTGCTGGAACCGTTCATTTACTTCTTCTAATATTGAGATGAACCTCCCCCTTTTGCCATCAGAACAGACTCAATTCGTCTGAGCATGGACTCCACAAGGTGACAAAAGTGTTCCACAGGGATGTTTGCCCATGTTGACCCCAATGCTTCCCACAGTTGAGTGAAGTTGTCTGGATGTCTTTTGGGTGGTGGACCATTCTTGATACACACAGGAAACTGTTAAGTGTGGAAAAACCCAGCAGCGTTAGAGCTCTTGACACAAACTGGTGCGCCTGGCACATCCTACCATACCCCGTTCAAAGGCACTTAAATATTTTGTCTTGCCCATTCACTGTCTAAATGACATACATACACAATCCCAAGGCTTAAGAATCCTTCTTTAACCTCTCTAGGGCCGGTGGGACGAAATCGTCCCACCTACGTAACAGCCAGTGGAATCCTGTGGCGCGTTATTCAAATACCTTAGAAATGCTATTACTTCAATTTCTCAAACATATGACTATTTTACAGCATTTTAAAGACAAGACTCTCGTTAATCTAGCCACACTGTCCGATTTCAAAAAGGCTTTACAACGAAAGCAAAACATTAGATTATGTCAGCAGAGTACCCAGCCAGAAATAATCATACACCCATTTTTCAAGCTAGCATATAATGTCACATAAACCCAGAAGACAGCTAAATGCAGCACTAACCTTTGATGATCTTCATCAGATGACAACCCTAGGACATTATGTTATACAATTCATGCATGTTTTGCACGATAAACGTTCACAAAAAGTATAACAATTATTTTAAGAATTATAGATACAGAACTCCTCTATGCACTCGATATGTCCGATTTTAAAATAGCTTTTTGGTGAAAGCACATTTTGCAATATTCTAAGTAGATAGCCCGGCATCACAGGGCTAGCTATTTAGACACCCAGCAAGTTTAGCCTTCACCAAACTCCGATTTACTATTAGAAAAGTTTGATTACCTTTGGTGTTCTTCGTCAGAATGCACTCCCAGGACTTCTACTTCAATAACAAATGTTGGTTTGGTCCCAAATAATCCATAGTTATGTTCCATCAGCGGCGTTTTGTTCGTGCGTTCAAGACACTATCCGAATGGTAAATAAGGGTCATGCGCACGGCGCATTTCGTGACAAAAAAATTCTAAATATTCCATTACCGTACTTCGAAGCATGTCAACCGCTGTTTAAAATCAATTTTTATGCAATTTTTCTCGTAAAAAAGCGATAATATTCCGACCGGGAATCTGCAATTAGGTAAACAGACGAAAGAAAATAAAGCACAGGGTCAACACGGGCACGCGCCTAAGCCCATTGTCCTCTGATCGGCCACTTGTCAAAAGCGATAATGTGTTTCAGCCTGGGGCTGCCTCGATATCGTTCACCTTTTTCCCGGGCTCTGAGAGCCTATGGGAGCCGTAGGAAGTGTCACGTTACAGCAAAGATCCTCAGTCTTCAATAAACAGAGGCAAGAAGAACAACAACTTGTCAGACAGGCCACTTCCTGGTCAGAATCTTCTCAGGTTTTTGCCTGCCATATGAGTTCTGTTATACTCACAGACACCATTGAAACAGTTTTAGAAACTTTAGGGTGTTTTCTATCCAAAGCCAATACTTATATGCATATTCTAGTTACTGGGCAGGAGTAGTAACCAGATTAAATCAGGTACGTTTTTTATCCGGCCGTGTAAATACTGCCCCCTAGCCCTAACAGGTTAAATTTTCTCCTACCCTTCATCTACACTGATTGAAGTGGATTTAACAAGTGACATAAATAAGTGGTCAAAGCTTTCACCTGGATTCACCTGCTCAGTCTATGTCATGGAAAGAGCAGGTGTTCATAATGTTTTGTACACTCAGTCACAAACACCTTAAAATCAGACATTCTGAAAAGCATACTATGTTTCCTATAATACTTCTAATTCAAATATATTGTAAAGAGATCCCTCCAATCAGGAATTAACATAGTGACTTCCTGTATTCAACATTTGACAGATTGTTTTCTTGGAGGAAGGATGACAGCAAAAGTATAAGTCTACATTTATATTTTAGTAATTTAGCAGATTCTGTTACCCAGAGAGACTTACAGTGAGTGAGTAATTTAGCAGAAGCTCTTATCCAGAGAGACTTACAGTGAGTGAGTCATTTAGCAGAAGCTCTAATCCAGAGAGATTTACAGTGAGTGAGTCATTTAGCAGAAGCTCTTATCCAGAGAGACTTACAGTGAGTGAGTCATTTAGCAGAAGCTCTTATCCAGAGAGACTTACAGTGAGTGAGTCATTTAGCAGAAGCTCTAATCCAGAGAGACTTACAGTGAGTGAGTCATTTAGCAGAAGCTCTTATCCAGAGAGACTTACAGTGAGTGAGTCATTTAGCAGAAGCTCTTATCCAGAGAGACTTACAGTGAGTGAGTAATTTAGCAGACGCTCTTATCCAGAGAGACTTACAGTGAGTGAGTCATTTAGCAGAAGCTCTTATCCAGAGAGACTTACAGTGAGTGTGAACGCATCCAAAATGGCACTCGATTCCCGTTATAGTGCACAACCAACTAAGGGCTCTATTCAATCTGGAAAGCTGAAGTGTTACAGATTCCGTAATAGGAATGTGAAAGGTAATTTCTGATTGAAATATGCAGCGTTTACCGTGGATGCAGTCTACACTAAAGCAGGAGAGTTGCCTCTAAATGTCACGCACACTGGAAAGCTGAACTGCGATGCCGGATTGAATAGAGAGCCCTTAGCCAGACGTACTGAAACCTCCTCACAGGGGGGACTCCTCCTGGTTCAAATATATTACTGAGTGAGTGGTCACTGCGAACTGGGCTTGACCTTTTGACCTTGTGGTGTACATGGATACACATGATGGTAAAGAGATGGAGAATTACTTCGCACCGATCAGGTTTTGTTCAGTACGTACGCACGTGCACACAGAGGCACGTACACATGCGCACACGCTTGCAGGCATGCACGCTCACACACACACACGCACCACTAAACAGGATTAATTTCCAGCTTGTGTTGATGAATACAATTGTGTGTTGGAGCAGCTATTTGAAGATTGGCCGTTTTTAAAACAACACTTTTATGATATTTATTAGTGAAAGCTTTCTGTTAGCCAAGAGGTCATTGAGACACACGCGCACACACACACACACACACACACACACACACACACACACACACACACACGACAAGACTTGCATTGAATCCCAGAGCTCAGCGGGCTAAGACAATCTTACGCCATGCAGGATACCTGGGATTCAAAACCCAGTCAAACCCACTGTGATTAAATATCCTTCGATCAGTGCTGTAAAAGCTCTCTGTTTAGTTGCCAATGCCCTGTCCCATCAAAGCAGTGTGAGTTCACCCTGTCCTCTCTCCAACCTTGTTTCCATCCAGAGAACGCAGTGACAGAGTGAGTGAACACTGAGTTCCACTCCTCATCCAGAGTAGCTGCTAGTTTCCCACAATGGCCTTTATGGGAGCTGCCTGGCGTTATTGCTTAATTAGGCGAAGAGTTGATTGGTTAGCTCTAATTGACAGCTAATTTAAAAGGCTGAGAGCACATCAGATTGACGCGGGTCTGATCCGCCAGGGATGGGACAGTAGGGGGTGACTGGTGTTTGTGTGTGTTAGAGACGATGGAGTCTGTGAGGGTACCGCCTCAGGGGAAACAGACCCAAACATATCCAACATGTCTAGAGAGAGAGAAACGTTCCTAGAATTGCAAAATTATGGTACATTTCCCCAAAATTCCCAGGTTTTCCAAAAGTCCTGGTTTGAAGATTCCGAATGTCCCTCCTTATTACGGGAATCTTCCAACTAGGATTTCTAGAAAACCTAGGAATTCTGGGAAATGTATCAGATTTTATCCACCCAAGACAGATCTTAGAACTGGAGTGTTGAAATGTTGCCTGTAGAAGAAATCTTTCAACCAAACAAGGCAAGATTTGTCTCACAAAAACAAGCCATAATTATGTTCTTTCTTTGCGGTGCTTGACTTGGGCCGGAGCTCATAGGAACTGAATATCGGCACCTCACATTTTCTACTGCTTAAGTTCCAGCACCTCTTATAGAATATTGGCTTAAAAATGTTGCAGAGTTCCAGCGCCTAAATACAAATAGTACCGGGACAAAAAATGGGTACAGACGCCTACTTCTAACATAGCTTCTGTGGATATTTTGCCCTATCTACCATAGTTTATAGTCTTAGCACGTTCGGTGTTTCAGGCTAGTCAGTTTCAGATGAGGAATGTAGCTGCGTAGTTAAAGGGATACTGTGAAATTCTGTCAGTTAAGACGTTTTTCCTACCTAACTAGCATATGCTAGAGTACCTGTAGACTTCCAGTCATTGCGCTAGTTAGCATTGGTTTGAGAAACTACCTCTAACTTCCTTCATACTGCACTCAGCCACATAACAATGTTATACACGAGTTCATCTGACTCTGGGTAAGTAGACAATCTAATTGCCACAATCTCTTTAACTTCTTACTCCTCTATTTTGTTGGTTTGGGCAAGAGTCCATGTTTAGAGTGGGACGCCATCGCAGGATGTTTTCATGGGACTTCTAGGAATTAAGAGGGAAACTAAATTGCCCTAGCAACAGTTGATGCAGATTTCTCCCTTTCTTCCTCCGTGCATGAGGTCACTCTCGGCAGGAGCCCTGCTAGGTTCCGTCCTGCATGGCTGTCTCAGCATCTGCCTTGGGTATGCCTGGTCTGCCTGGTCTCTGCCTGCCCGTGTGAACCACACAAGACAATTAGAGGCTTATTAGACACCTGTGGAGATGTGTTCCTCATGGGCGACCAGTCGCCTGCCAGCCTATGCACCCCCAGAACACTATTCTCCAGCCCCAACCCCAGCCCAGATAGAACAGAACAGTCAGGGGTATTGTCTCACCTAATTACGCTGAAGCCAGAGGCCCCCTTTTTTGTGTGGCTTCACCATGCCTGTCTGATTCCCTTCTCCTGCCCTGGTCATTAATCCCTGTCCTGATCACCAGACCTGGGTTCAAGTTGTGTCTGAAATCTTACAAACCCCTTTGAGCATTTGCTTTAACCTGCTGGTATGGGTGGGGGGTTGAACTTTAACCTGCTGGTGTGGGTGGGGGGGTTGAACTTTAACCTGCTGGTATGGGTGGGGGGGTTGAACTTTATCCTGCTGGTGTGGGTGGAAGTTTGAACTTTAACCTGCTGGTGTGGGTGGGGGGTTGAACTTTAACCTGCTGGTGTGGGTGGAGGTTTGAACTTTAACCTGCTGGTGTGGGTGGAGGTTTGAACTTTATCCTGCTGGTGTGGGTGGAGATTTGAACTTTAACCTGCCGGTGTGGGTGGAGGTTTGAACTTTAACCTGCTGGTGTGGGTGGAGGTTTGAAGTTTAACCTGCAGGTGTGGGTGGAGGTTTGAACTTTAACCTGCTGGTGTGGGTGGAGGATTTATCTTTAACCTGCAGGTGTGCGTGGAGGTTTGAACTTTAACCTGCTGGTGTGGGTGGAGGTTTGAACTTTAACCTGCTGGTGTGGGTGGAGGTTTGCACTTTAACCTGCTGGTGTGGGTGGTTTGAACTTTAACCTGCTGGTGTGGGTGGGGGTTTGAACTTTAACCTGCTGGTGTGGGTGGGGGTTTGAACTTTAACCTGCTGGTGTGGGGGGGGGGTTGAACTTTAACATGCTGGTGTGGGTGGTTTGAACTTTAACCTGCTGGTGTGGGTGGGGGTTTGAACTTTAACCTGCTGGTGTGAGGGGTTTGAACTTTAACCTGCTGGTGTGGGTGGTTTGAACTTTAACCTGCTCTTGTGGGTGGGGGTTTTGCACTTTAACCTGCTGGTGTGAGGGGTTTGAACTTTAACCTGCTGGTGTGAGTGGTTTGAACTTTAACCTGCTGGTGTGAGGGGTTTGAACTTTAACCTGCTGGTGTGGGTGGTTTGAACTTTAACCTGCTGGTGTGGGTGGGGGTTTGAACTTTAACCTGCTGGTGTGAGTGGTTTGAATTTTAACCTGCTGGTGTGGGTGGAGTATTGAACTTTAACCTGCCGGTGTGGGTGGGGGTTTGAACTTTAACCTGCTGGTGTGGGTGGAGGTTTGAACTTTAACCTGCTGGTGTGGGTGGGGGTTTGAACTTTAACCTGCTGGTGTGGGTGGTTTGAACTTTAACCTGCTGGTGTGGGTGGGGGTTTGAACTTTAACCTGCTGGTGTGGGTGGAGGTTTGAACTTTCAGGACTACCCTGTTGGTTCCATTGCATTGGTGAAGCTCAATAAAGCATAGCAAGAGTATTTGAAAGGTTTCGAATACTTCTTGAACGCAGGTCTGCTGTCCACTCTGGGATTGTGCTAATTAGAATAGAAATGGGCCCAAGCAATTATGTCAACTCTCATTACAGCCGATGACAATGAGGAATATTATTTCTCTGAAATGTTTTGTGTTGTTTTTTCCGGAGAGCGTTCCCTGGGCCTCCTGCTTTGCTTTCCAATTTGTCATTACTGCAGCCCCAACACAACACAACTCCACATTCAATGGCCCAATGCCTACCAAGTCCCAGTCCCCTGAGTCACTGAGTTCCCTGGTCCGATGGCCAGACCCTAGAGAGAGACGCTCCCATGCAGCGGGTCTATGGAACGACACTGGCATGAAGTTATTGCTCTAATTAATGCTTTGTCCATACAGCACAAACTAACTGTTGAGTCACATCGCTGGCTGAGTAGCTTCACATTGTTGCACTGAGGGCCTTTGTCTCTCTGTTTGTTCTCTAGTTGTTCATCTCGCTGGGAACAATTAGCTAGATTGGAGGACAGAACATCAGATCAGACAGACAACAGACTTGACAGGACAGGACAGGACAGGACTGGACTGGAGAGGACAGGACAGGGCTGGGATGTTTTTGAGGAGAGCTGACAATGAGTGTCTTTATTACATATCCTAACTGTTCATAACTGTTCATAACTGTTCATAACTGTCCCTAGCTGTTCATAACTGTCCCTAGCTGTTCATAACTGTAACTAACTGTTCATAACTGTTCATAACTGTCCCTAGCTGTTCATAACTGTAACTAACTGTACCTAACTGTTCATAACTGTAACTAACTGTTCATAACTATAACTAACTGTTCATAACTGTAACTAACTGTTCATAACTGTACCTAACTATTCATAACTGTCCCTAACTGTTCATAACTGTCCCTAACTGTTCATAACTGTCCCTAGCTGTTCATAACTGTAACTAACTGTACATAACTGTTCATAACTGTAACTAACTGTACCTAACTGTTCATAACTGTAACTAACTGTTCATAACTGTTCATAACTGTCCCTAGCTCTTCATAACTGTAACTAACTGTACCTAACTGTTTATAACTGTCACTAACTGTTCATAACTGTCCCTAGCTGTTCCTAACTGTTCCTAACTGTTCGTAACTGTTCATAACTGTCCCTAACTGTTCCTAATTGTAACTAACTGTTCCTAACTGTTCCTAACTGTAACTAACTGTTCATAACTGTTCATAACTGTAACTAACTGTTCGTAACTGTTCATAACTGTCCCTAACTGTTCATAACTGTACCTAACCGATCCTAACTGTCCCTAGCTGTTCCTAACTGTTCATAACTGTACCTAACTGTTCCTAACTGTTCATAACTGTACCTAACTGTTCCTAACTGTTCCTAACTGTTCATAACTGTCCCTAGCTGTTCATAACTGTAACTAACTGTACCTAACTGTTCATAACTGTTCATAACTGTCCCTAGCTCTTCATAACTGTAACTAACTGTACCTAACTGTTTATAACTGTCCCTAGCTCTTCATAACTGTAACTAACTGTACCTAACTGTTTATAACTGTCACTAACTGTTCATAACTGTCCCTAGCTGTTCATAACTGTTTATAACTGTCACTAACTGTTCCTAACTGTTCATAACTGTACCTAACTGTTCCTAACTGTTCCTAACTGTTCATAACTGTCCCTAGCTGTTCATAACTGTAACTAACTGTACCTAACTGTTCATAACTGTTCATAACTGTCCCTAGCTCTTCATAACTGTAACTAACTGTACCTAACTGTTTATAACTGTCACTAACTGTTCATAACTGTCCCTAGCTGTTCATAACTGTTTATAACTGTCACTAACTGTTCATAACTGTCCCTAGCTGTTCATAACTGTAACTAACTGTACCTAACTGTTCATAACTGTCGCTAGCTGTTCATAACTGTTCATAACTGTTCATAACTGTCCCTAGCTGTTCCTAACTGTTCATAACTGTACATAACTGTTCCTAACTGTTCCTAACTGTTCATAACTGTCCCTAGCTGTTCATAACTGTAACTAACTGTACCTAACTGTTCATAACTGTTCATAACTGTCCCTAGCTCTTCATAACTGTAACTAACTGTACCTAACTGTTTATAACTGTCACTAACTGTTCATAACTGTCCCTAGCTGTTCATAACTGTCACTAACTGTTCATAACTGTCCCTAGCTGTTCATAACTGTAACTAACTGTACCTAACTGTTCATAACTGTCCCTAGCTGTTCATAACTGTTCATAACTGTTCATAACTGTCCCTAGCTGTTCATAACTGTAACTAACTGTCCCTAGCTGTTCATAACTGTTCATAACTGTTCATAACTGTCCCTAGCTGTTCATAACTGTAACTAACTGTACCTAACTGTTCATAACTGTCACTAACTGTTCATAACTGTCCCTAGCTGTTCATAACTGTAACTAACTGTACCTAACTGTTCATAACTGTTCATAACTGTCCCTAGCTGTTCATAACTGTAACTAACTGTACCTAACTGTTCATAACTGTCCCTAGCTGTTCATAACTGTTCATAACTGTTCATAACTGTCCCTAGCTGTTCATAACTGTAACTAACTGTACCTAACTGTTCATAACTGTTCATAACTGTTCATAACTATAACTAACTGTTCATAACTGTTCATAACTGTTCATAACTGTTCATAACTGTAACTAACTGTTCATAACTGTTCATTTGAGAAAGTAAAGAGTGTGGAGTAATGTGAAGTAAACGCCAGCTGGTAGCAAACCAGTACATCAAGAGATTAGTAAGTACATTTACCTCTCTCTTGTTCGTGCATGCACACACACACACACACACACACACACACACACACACACACACACACACACACACACACACACACACACACACACACACACACACACACAAAACCCCATTAGGATTATGCTGTTTAATGTTAATAATCTTCTAATATCCAAAATGTCTCTTGGTCTAAAATATCTCTGTTTATTTCTCTGTGATTGACTTCCATGTTCTAGATCTGTTACAAGCCAATCCCGTTCCTCTCTGGGTCAAATCAATGCTCTAGATCTGTTACAAGCCAATCCCGTTCCTCTCTGGGTCAAATCAATGTTCTAGATCTGTTACAAGCCAATCCCGTTCCTCTCTGGGTCAAATCAATGCTCTAGATCTGTTACAAGCCAATCCCGTTCCTCTCTGGGTCAAATCAATGTTCTAGATCTGTTACAAGCCAATCCCGTTCCTCTCTGGGTCAAATCAATGCTCTAGATCTGTTACAAGCCAATCCCGTTCCTCTCTGGGTCAAATCAATGCTCTAGATCTGTTACAAGCCAATCCTGTTCCTCTCTGGGTCAAATCTATAGTTCCCATTAGGATGATCTTTCATAGATGTGACTGAATTATGTTTACAGTTGAAGTCGGAAGTTTACATACACCTTAGCCAAATACATTTAAACTCAGTTTTTCACAATTCCTGACATTTAATCCTAATAAAAATTCCCTGTATTCGGTCAGTTAGGATCACCACTTTATTTTAAGAATGTCAAATGTCATAATAATAGTAGAGAGAATTATTTATTTCAGCTTTTATTTCTTTCATCACATTCCCAGTGGGTCAGAAGTTTATATACACTCAATTAGTATTTGGTAGCATTGCCTTTAAATTGTTTAACTTGGGTCAAACGTTTCGGGTAGCCTTCCACAAGCTTCCCACAATAAGTTGGGTGAAGTTTGGCCCATTCCTCCTGACAGAGCTGGTGTAACTGAGTCAGGTTTGTAGGCCTCCTTGCTCGCACACGCTTTTTCAGGTCTGCCAACAAATTTTCTATAGGATTGAGGCCTGGGCTTTGTGATGGCCACTCCAATACCTTGACTTTGTTGTCCTTAAGCCATTTTGCCACAATTTTTGAAGTATGCTTGGGGTCATTGTCCATTTGGAAGACCCATTTGCGACCAAGCTTTGACTTCCTGACTGCTGTCTTTACATGTTATTTCAATATATCCACATAATTGTCCTCCCTCATGATGCCATCTATTTTGTGAAGTGCACCAGTCCCTCTTGCAGCAAAGCACCCCCACAACACAATGCTGCCACCCCCGTTCTTCACGGTTGGGATGGTGTTCTTCGGCTTGCAAGCCTCCCCCTTTTTCCTCCAAACATAACGATGGTCATTATGGCCAAGCAGTTCTATTTTTGTTTCATCAGACCAGAGGACATTTCTCCAAAAAGTACGATCTTTGTCCCCATGTGGTACCTTCAGGCGTTTGGAAATTGCTCCCAAGGATGAACCAGACTTGTGAAGGTCTACAATTTTTTTCTGAGGTCTTGGCTGATTTCTTTGATTTTCCCATGATGTCAAGCAAAGAGGCAATGAGTTTGAAGGTAGGCCTTGAAATACATCCACAGGTACACCTCCAATTGACTCAAATGTTGTCAATTAGCCTATCAGAAGCTTCTAAAGCCATGACATCCTTTTCTGGAATTTTCCAAGCTGTTTAAAGGCACAGTCAACTTAGTGCATGTAAACTTCTGACCCACTGGAAATGTGATACAGTGAATTATAAGTGAAATAATCTGTCTGTAAACAATTGTTGGAAAAATTACTTGTCTCATGCACAAAGTAGATGTCCTAACCGACTTGCCAGTTTGTTAACAAGAAATATGTGGAGTGGTTGAAAAACGAGTCTTTATGACTCCAACCTAAGTGTATGTAAACTTCCCACTTCAACTGTATATTCCTATTAGAATTGCACAGTTCAGCTTCTTCAAGACCTGACATTATGAATTAGACAGTGGGGTTATAGACGGTCATAGGTTTATGTTTTAATTTGCATTTATTCAAATGTGCGAGAACCATCTTCCGACAGACAGACACACCTCCATTCCCCTCTCCTAACCAGACATATTCTCATGAAGGTCTTTCAACCTCCAGCGTGACATCAATTTCCTTTATAATCCTCATGGATTAATAACCTGCACCCTCTCCCCTCCCCCTCATGCTCTCCCTTCCCCATCCTCTCCTCCCTCTCCCCTCTCCCCATCCTCCCCTCCCCTCATCCTCTCCTCCCTCTCCCCTCCCCCCATCCTCCCCATCCCTTCATTCTCTTCCCTCTCCCCTCTCCCCTCCCCATCCTCTCCTCCCTCTCCCCTACCCCATCTTCTCCCCCTCCATCCTTCCCCCATCCTCTCCTCCCTCTCCCATCCCCATGCTCTCTCCTCCCTCTCCCCTCTCCCCTCCCCCCATGCTCTCTCCCCTCTCCCCCTCTCCCCTCCCCATCCTCTCCCCCTCCATCCATCCCCCCATCCTCTCCTCCCTCTCCCATCCCCATGCTCTCTCCTCCCTCTCCCCTCCCCCCATGCTCTCTCCCCTCTGCCCCTCTCCCCTCCCCATCCTCTCCCCCTCCATCCATCCCCTCCCCTCTTCCCTCCCACTTTCAACCTCATACTCATGTTAATGCAAACCAGTAAACCACATACTTCCTTTACAATCAGCAAGGTCATTTACACCCACTTTCAAGGTAACATCATATTTTGTCATGAATGGACGGCAACGGCATCCATTTTAGGAAGACGTCACTTGTCAAACAAAAACAACTTCCTAATATGGATGCTGTAAATTCCATGCTTTTTTAAAACAGGCATAACGTACTCTTTAAGGCCCCCGATTCCGACCTGAGCTAAGTGCGGATAAATGGGACGTTATTCCCTTTTTATGCCCCTTTCTCTCGTTGCTTATTGTAACCTCGGACGTAAGCATGAGAACCGCATGCTATTCACATGCTATTCACATGCTATTCACATGCTATTCACATGTTATTCACATGCTATTCACATGCTATTCACATGTTATTCACATGCTATTCACATGCTATTCACATGTTATTCACATGCTATTCACATGCTATTCATTCTGGGTGTCGATCTAAGAAATGAAGGTGAGTCGGAGGTGTGTCTACAGATATGCCATATTCTGACCTTGACTTAATTCCCTAATAATTCCACCACCTTCACATGTGAGGAAACCGTGAATAAGGTCGCACTAACCTGCCAGTTCCAAGTGGAAAAATCATCTACATTACAGCACTCTAAAGGCACTGTAATTTATAAATTGTCACGTATACTCCCTCTCCAGCCTCTAGGTCACCAGACTGCTGGTTATCCTCCCTCTCCGTCCTCCAGGTCACCAGGCTGCTGGTTATCCTCCCTCTCCGTCCTCCAGGTCACCAGGCTGCTGGTTATCCTCCCTCTCCAGCCTCTAGGTCACCAGGCTGCTGGTTATCCTGCACACCTGTCACCATCGTCTTGCGCACCAGTGCCTCATGACCCTCACCTGGACTCCATCACCTCCTTGATTATCTTCCCTATATCTGTCACTCCCCTTGGTTCTTTCATCAGGTGTTATTGACTCTGTTTCATGTCGGTGCGTTGTTTGTGTTTCGTGTTTATTGTTTCCTTTATTTATTAAAACACTCACTACTTGACAATGCTTCCTGTCTCTCAGCACACTCGTTACATAAATGGATAACAGCTATTGATAACAGCTATTGATAACAGCTATTGATAACACACAAAGCAACTGTTTGAGATGATTGTTCCTTATAATCCCTGGAAATGAATGTGAAACCAGTCATATGGAAGCAAATTGAAAATCATATCAACTTGAGATGTATTGCAGGTCCTTTTCCACGGTGAAATAGGATACAAATACCTGGGCCTTTCAGAATTTGTATTCTGTGACATCATAACTAACGTGGATGAAAGGCTAATTTAGGGCTGAACCAAGCTAAAGGCTTCTGTAGGGCTGAACCCAAGCTATAGGTTTCTGTAGGGCTGAACCCAAGCTATAGGCTAATGTAGGGCTGAACGCAAGATATAGGCTTCTGTAGGGCTGAACCCAAGATATAGGCTAATGTAGGGCTGAACCCAAGCTACAGGCTTCTGTAGGGCTGAACCCAAGATATAGGCTTCTGTAGGGCTGAACCCAAGCTATAGGTTTCTGTAGGGCTGAACCCAAGCTATAGGCTTCTGTAGGGCTGAACCCAAGCTATAGGCTAATGTAGGGCTGAACCCAAGATATAGGCTTCTGTAGGGCTGAACCCAAGCTATAGGCTTCTATAGGGCTGTACCCAAGCTATAGGCTAATGTAGGGCTGAACCCAAGATATAGGCTTCTATAGGGCTGTACCCAAGCTATAGGCTTCTATATCATGTTAAATATTAGCCACTAACGGGAGCCACCGTTAGTAATACTCACATACATTTTAACATCCAGCGCCGACAGAGATGGCCGCCTCGCTTCGCGTTCTCAGGAAACTATGCAGTATTTTTTTTTTTTATGTATTAATTCTTACATTGTTACCCCAGGAAATGTTAAGTTTTATTACAAACAGCCGGGAGGAACTATTGGATATAAGAGCAACGTCAACTCACCAACATTACGACCAGGAATACGACTTTCCCGAAGCGGATCCTCTGTTTGGCCCACCACCCAGGACAATGGATCGGATCCCAGCCGGCGACCCAAAACAACGGTGCCGTAAAAGGGGCAGACGGAGCGGTCTTCTGGTCAGGCTCCGTAGACGGGCACATCGTGCACCGCTCCCGAGTAAACTACTCGCCAATGTCCAGTCTCTTGACAACAAGGTAGATGAAATCCGAGCAAGGGTAGCATTCCAGAGAGACATCCGAGACTGTAACGTTCTTTGTTTCACAGAAACATGGCTCACTCGGGATACGTCAGAGTCGGTACAGCCACCTGGCTTCTTCACGCATCGCGCCGACAGAAACAAACATCTCTCTGGTAAGAAGAAGGGCAGGGGGTGTATGGCTTATGATTAATAACGAGACGTGGTGTGATGATAACAACATACAGGAACTCAAGTCCTTTTGCTCACCTGACCTAGAATTCCTTACAATCAAATGTCGACCGCATTATCTACTAAGAGAATTCTCTTCGATTATAATCACAGCTGGATATATACCCTCCAAGCAGACACATCGATGGCCCTGAATGAACTTCATTGGACTCTATGTAAACTAGAAACCACATATCCTGAGGCTGCATTCATTGTAGCTGGGGATTTTAACAAGGCTAATCTGAAAACAAGACTCCCTAAATTTTATCAGCATATCGAATGCGCTAATCGGGCGGGAAAAAATCCTGTACCATTGTTACTCTAACTTCCACGACGCATACAAAGCCCTGCCCCACCCTCCTTTCGGAAAATCTGACCACGACTCCATTTTGTTGTTCCCAGCCTATAGACAGAAACTTAAACAGGAAACGCCCGTGCTCAGGTCTGTTCAACGCTGGTCCGACCAATCTGATTCCACGCTTCAAGATTGCTTCGTGGACTGGGATATGTTCCGCATAGCGTCAGACAATAACATTGATGAATACGCTGATTAAGTGAGCAAGTTTATTAGCAAGTGCATCGGTGATGTTGTACCCGCTGCAACTATTAAAACCTTCCCCAACCAGAAACCGTGGATTGATGGCAGCATTCGTGCAAAACTGAAAGCGCGAACCATTGCTTTTAATCAGGGCAAAGCGACCGGAAACATGACCGAATACAAACAGTGTAGCTGTTCCCTCCGCAAGGCAATCAAACAAGCTAAGCGTCAGTATAGAGACAAAGTTGAGTCGCAATTCAACGGCTCAGACACGAGAGGTATGTGGCAGAGTCTACAGTCAATTACGGACTACAAAAAGAAAACCAGCCCCGTCGCGGACCCCGATGTCTTGCTCCCAGACAAACTAAACAGCTTCTTTGCTCGCTTTGAGGACAATACAGTGCCAATGATACGGCCCGCTACCAAAACCTGTGGGCTCTCCTTCACCGCAGCCAACGTGAGTAAAGCATTTAAACGTGTTAACCCTCGCAAGGCTGCCGGCCCAGACAGCATCCCTAGCCGCGTCCTCAGAGCATGCCCAGACCAGCTGGCTGGTGTGTTTACGGACATATTCAATCAATCCTTATCCCAGGCTGCTGTTCCCACATGCTTCAAGAGGGCCACCATTGTTCCAGTTCCCAAGAAAGCTAAGGTAACTGAGCTAAATGACTATCGCCCCATAGCACTCACCTCCGTCATCATGAAGTGCTTTGAGAGACTAGTCAAGGATGATGTCACCTCCACCCTACCTGACACCCTAGACCCACTCCAATTTGATTACCGCCCCAATAGGTCCGCAGACGACGCAATCGCAATCACACTGCACACTGCCCTAACCCATCTGGACAAGAGGAATACCTATGTAAGAATGCTGTTCATCGACTACAGCTCAGCATTTAACCCCATACTACCCTACAAACTCGTCATTAAGCTCGAGACCCTGGGTCTCGACTCTGCCCTTTGCAACTGGGTCCTGGACTTCCTGATGGGCCGTCCCAGGTGGTGAGGGTAGGAAACAACATCTCCACCCCGCTGATCCTCAACACTGGGGCCCCACAAGGGTGCGTTCTCAGCCCTCTCCTGTACTCCCTGTTCACCCATGACTGCGTGGGCATGCACGCCTCCAACTCAATCATTAAGTTTGCAGACGACACTACAGTGGTCGGCTTGATTACCAACAACGACGAGACGGCCTACAGGGAGGAGGTGAGGGCCCTCAGAGTGTGATGTCAGGAAAATTACCTTACGCTCAACAAAACAAAGGAGATGATCGTGGACTTCAGGAAACAGCAGAGGGAGCAGCCCCCTATCTACATTGACGGGACAGTAGTGGAGAAAGTGGAAAGCTTTAAGTTCCTCGGCGTACACATCACGGACAAACTGAAATGGTCCACCCACACAGACAGCGTGGTGAAGAAGGCGCTGCAGCGCCTCTTCAACCTCAGGAGGCTGAAAAAATTTGGCTTGTCACCAAAAACACACAAACTTTTACAGATGCACAATCGAGAGCATCCTGTCGGACTGTATCACCACCTGGTACGGCAACTGCTCCGCCCACAACCATAAGGCTCTCCAGAGGGTAGTGAGGTCTGCACAATGCATCACCGGGTGCAAACTACCTGCTCTCCAGGACACCTACACCACCCGATGTCACAGGAAGGCCAAAAAGATCATCAAGGACAACAACCACCCGAGCCAGAAGCACAAGCATTTCGCTACACTCACATTAACATCTATTAACCATGTGTATGTGACAAACAAAATTTGATTTGATTTGATTTATAGTATAGGCTAGTTAGCCATGAAAGTGGTCATAGGAGTTGCTGTATAGCATAGGCTAGTTAGCCATGACAATGGCTATAGGAGTTGCTGTATAGGAGTTGCTGTATAGCATAGGCTAGTTAGCCATGACAATGGCTATAGGAGTTGCTGTATGTGACAAATAAAATAAAATTTGATTTGACATTTATAACTGTCACATAAGTGTTAGTTTTCTTAAATTTGTAGCTTTTTTACATTCCGTTTACCTTTCTTTCCTCTGTCACGTCTGTGTAGTTGTTCCAGAGGGTCGCTAGAATTAGTGGATCATATTAAGTTAACGTTGTACAATAATTTAGGACATGTAGCCTGTTTGGATCATTATGGAACTCAGACCACAAGTAGCAGTTTAAACCTGTAGCCTGACGCACAGTTCACCATGACTGGACCGTTGTCATTACAGTTCCATGATCTGTGAGAATTAGACAGAGTCATTTAGCAGACCCTCTTATCCAGAGAAACTACTCACTACTGTGAGTGCATACATTTTCACACTGGGCCCCCGTAGGGATCAAACCCACAACACTGGCATTGAAAGCACCATGCTCTATCAACTGAGCCACGCAGGAATTGTGGTAGATTAATAGGACTGTTGCTCAACCCTTATTGTAGACTCTTTTTCCACCTTCCAATATTTAATGGATTGAACTTGAATATGACAACTTTCAGGATGAATCAAACCACTGTATTTTTTATTCATCAGTATACAGTATATCGTGTGTAAACACACTCCGAACCATTCCTAAAATGATTTATACCTTCCTAACCCTAAAATGTGCCTGAATAATCTACAAGATTATAATATTTTTAACATTTACATTTTAGTCATTTAGCAGACGCTCTTATCCAGAGCGACTTACAGTAGTGAATGCATACATTTCATAAATGTTTTTCTCTGTACTGGTCCCCCGTGGGAATCGAACCCACAACCCTGGCGTTGCAAACACCATGCTCTACCAACTGAGCCACGCGGGACTTAATCTACCAGTTGGTGCTGAAACGGAAACGAAGATGCGTAGATGGCTTTTTTTCAGTGATCCCTACATTCCTGATCCCGTTCTCTCGATGTTTTGTATTGAGTCTGTTGACAAAATGTTAATTAAAAGGTACACCATATTTAAAGGGATGACTTAAGATAAATGTACTGAAAACCCCATTGAATGAAAACCACAAGAAAATCTGTTGACCAGCAAGTGGGAGGGTTTTCAGCGTTTGAATTACATTTATTCAGCGCTCGCAAGGGAACAACACCTGTAATGCCCATTACGCTCCTTGATAAGGTAAGTCTGAATACCAACTGAGAGGTGCATAGGAAAGGCGTACATAAGAAAGGTGTAATTTCCTAAGTCTGAATCGGGCCCTAATTCAGTGGTTCCCAACCTTTTTCGGGTTACTGTACCATCAGGTATATTTTGCTCTGCCCAGAGTATCATTGAAGTATGCCCTCTTGTGCGTTTTACCAGTAAGCCTATGGTCTCATGAGTCTTCTCAGGTACCCCCTGTGGATAGACCAGGTAGTCTCAGCCCTGTGGATAGACCAGGTACCTCCTGTGGATAGACCAGGTACCCCCTGTGAATAGACCAGGTACCTCCTGTGAATAGACCAGGTACCTCCTGTGGATAGACCAGGTACCTCCAGTTTGGGAAACACTGCCCTAATTGAAGAAAATGAGGAGGACATTCATTCTAGGTTTAAGGTGAACAAGCCCTAACATATTGTGATTTATGAGGAAGAAGACAGTGTAAGGATACTGAAGTCGTTAATACTGTGCAGTGGATCTGTTCTGTGGTGTCATGACCTTGAGGTGTCCATCAGCAGGTTAAACATGATGATTCTAATTGGACCATGCAGGATTGATTTCATTTGCTGCTACGCCGCTGAACCATCTATTGGTGGTAGTAAACGATTACAGAATTTTAATAGGTTGAACAGAGTTGGAGAGAAGGGGTGGTAGGGCTTCTTCCTCTTTAACATTCTGTAGTGGGATTCAGACAAGATACACCATGGTGGCGACAGAGACATATTTAGTAATAAATACATGCCTCTGGTTGGCACTGTCTATGCACACACTAACACATATTACGTTAGTGTGTGCAAGTACTCATGTGTGAAAATAATCACATTTGCACACTGTGATCAATGTATAACTCATCAGGGCTAGGCCCCTTTTTTTTCCATTTTCATGACGTGCCCAAAGTAAACTGCCTGTTACTCAGACCCTGAAGCCAGGATATGTATATAATTGGTATCATTGATAGACCATCCTCTTAGATTAGCAAGTATAAGGTCATATTGAAAATTAGCTCCCTGGATGCAATTCCTATGGCTTCCACAGGGTGTCAGCAGTCTATGTTCAAGGTTTCAGGCTTGTAACTTCAAAAACTAATAAGAAATATCAGTTTTAGTAGAGGGACACAATCTTGGAAATTCATGTTTGTGCAATCCATGAAGACAGGACGCACCTGCTAAAATTTCCTATTGAACATACTTCTTTCCGTAAGAAATATTATAGTTTAATTACATTTTAGGCTATCTGAGGAGTAAATAGAAATGTATTTTGACTTGTTGAAACAAAGTTTAGGGGTAGATTTTCGAATTCCTTTCTCTGCCATGTTGAACGAGTGGATTACTCAAATCGATGGCGCCAACTAAACAGACTTTTTGGGATATAAAGAAGGATTTTATCTAACGAAACGACACTACATGTTATAGCTGGGCCCCTTTCAATGACAAATCAGAGGAAAATGTTCAAAATGTAAGTGAATATTTAATCGTTATTTGTGAATGTATGTGCCGGTGGAAAAATATTTTGATGTGGGGCGCCATCCTCAAACAATCGCATGGCATGTTTTTGCTGTAATAACTACTGTAAATTGGACAGTGCAGTTAGATTAACAAGAATTTAAGCTTTCAACCAATATAAGACACTTATATGTACCTAAATGTTTAATATCCATAATTTTTATGATTATTTATTTGAATCGCGCTCCCTCCAGTTTCATCGGAAGTTGTCAGGTGAAAATATATAACACCTATAAATATATATAACACTGTGATTAATATATAACAGTGATCAATATATATAACAGTGATCAATATATATAACAGTGATCAATATATATAACAGTGATCAATACTGACTAATGTAAAGGAGATTTGTTTATTTTATAGTTCTCTCTCTCTCTCTCTCTCTCTCTCTCTCTCTCTCTCTCTCTCTCTCTCTCTCTCTCTCTCTCTCTCTCTCTCTCTCTCTCTCTCTCTCTCTCATATATATATATATATATAAACAGAGGAAGTACCCGCCTTCCTGTTCCCTCCACCATTCGGTCATTACAGAGTGTAATTGCTATTTAATAGATTAAACATTCATCCTGCTGATCCAATCCCCAGAGAGAAGATACAACAGCCTCCCTACTATTTCTACTGCTACCACACACACACTTGATGCTGGTAATGTGATGACCTACTGATTGATATGTGAGGGTGCTGGGGATACGGACATGGGGGATGATTTCCCAGGAGGCAACACTCTCCTCTCCACATCTACGCCTGGATCTATTTCATCCCTTCACTCATCGCCATGGTGCCACAGATGGTACGTAGAGGGGGGGTCTCACACACACACACACACACACACATAAATGGATACATTGAAGTCATCACCAATTAAGAAGAATCAGGGGGTAAAAGTGTCATTTTTCCAAAGACAAATACAGTTGTTGAGATTCCACACACACACTACTTTATCACATGGAATGACAATCAGCGGTATTGTCATCAGTTTATACAACCTTACAACAACCAAAGGGACAAAGCAGAACAATTTCTCAGCTTTATCCAAAAGAATCTCTCCATTCCATGTCCTAGCCAGGCCAGGGAGACTCTACTGATCACTCCCTGGGTAGAGAAACTAGTTCATTAGTTAGGTAGAGAGGGTAGAGAGAAACTAGTTAGGGGATTGGTTAATATACCCAGAGCTTGTACACGCCACAGAGTCAGACATACAGTGCAATCGGAAAGAATTCAGACCCCTTGACTTTTTCCACATTTTGTTACGTTCCAGCCTTATTCTAAAATGGATCAAATAGTTTTTCTTCTTCATCAATCAATACACAATGCCCCATAATGACATCACAATGGCCCATAATGACATCACAATGCCCCATAATGACATCACAATGCCCCATAATGACATCACAATGCCCCATAATGACAAAGCAAAAAAGATTTTTAGAAACTGAAATATTACATTTACATAATTATTTCAGACCCTTTACTCAGTAATTTGTTGAAGCACCTTTGACAGCGATTACAGCCTAGAGTCTTTTGGGGTATGATGCTACAAGCTTGGCACCCCTGTATAGCCTCCATGTGGCTCAGTTGGTAGAGCATGGTGTTTGCAATGGTGTTTGCAATGCTAGGGTTGTTGGTTCGATTCCCACGGGGGGCCAGTACGGGAAAAGAAATTAATTGAAATGTATGCATTCACTACTGTAAGTTGCTCTGGATAAGAGTGTCTGCTAAATGACTAAAATGTAAAAATGTATTTGGGGAGATTCTGCAGATCCTCTCAAGCTCTGTCAGGTTGGATGGGGAGTGTTGCTGCACAGCTATTTTCAGGTCTCTCCAGGGATGTTTGAGTCTGGACTCAAACATCAAGGACATTCAGAGACTTGTCCCGAAGCTTTGGCTGTGTGCTTAGGGTCGTTGTCCTGTTGGAAGGTGAACCTTTGCCCCAGTCTGAGGTTTGGAGCCCTCTGGAGCAGGTTTTCATCAAGGATCTCTCTGTACTTTGCTCCTTTCATCTTTCCCTCGATCCTGACTAGTTTTCCAGTCCCTGCCGCTGAAAAACATCCCCACAGCATGATGCTGCCAGGTTACCTCCAGACGTGACGCTTGGCATTCAGGCCAAAGAGTTCAATCTTGGTTTTATCAGACCAGAGAATCTTGTTTGTCATGGTCTGAGACTCTTTAGGTGCCTTTTGGCAAACTCCAAGTGGGCCACTCTACCATTAAGGTCTGATTGGTGGAGAGCTGCAGAGATGGTTGTCCTTCTGGAAGGTTCTCCCATCTCCACAGAGGAACTCTGGAGCTCTGTCAGGGTGACCATCGGGTTCTCGTTCACCTCCCTGACCAACGCCCTTCTCCCCCGATTGCTGTTTGGCCGGGCGACCAGCTCTAGGAAGAGTCTTGGTGGTTCAGTGTGGAGGCCACTGTGTTCTTGGGGACCTTCAATGTTGCAGAAATGTTTTGGTAACCTTCCCCAGATCTGTGCCTCGACATAATCCTGTCTCTGAGCTCTACGGACAATTCCTTTGACCTCATGGCTTGGTTTTTGCTCAGACATGCACTGTCAACTGTGGGACCTTATATAGACAGGTGTGTGCCTTTCCAAATCATGTCCAACCAATTGCATTTACCACAGGGAAAATCCAATAAAGTTGTAGAAACATCTCAAGGATGATCAATGGAAACAGAATGCTCCTAAGCTCAAAGACAGACACAGAGACAGAAACAGAGACAGAAACAGAGACAGAGAGACAGACAGAGAGAAAGAGAGAGAGACAGACACAAACACAGAGAGATAGACAGACACAGAGACAAAGAAACAGAAACAGAGAGACAGAGCGAGAGAGTCAGGTCCTTTGTCGCAGGGCTTCCACAGGTTAACCACGTGTCTACAGAAGAACCCCCAATGGCCCGACAGAAAGTTAGCTGTCCTAGCATCCCCAGGCCATCCAGATCAGCACTTGCCTGCAGCTGATCACATCCCTCATCT
Source organism: Salmo trutta (assembly GCF_901001165.1). Taxonomy (NCBI): domain Eukaryota; kingdom Metazoa; phylum Chordata; class Actinopteri; order Salmoniformes; family Salmonidae; genus Salmo; species Salmo trutta. The sequence continues at coordinate 37,236,892 of NC_042991.1, forward strand.
CTGCTCTCCCTGGGGACCCAGGTCCAATGACAACAAGGCCTATAGCTGGGGGCTGTGCGTGTATGGGTGTGTGTGTGTGTGTGTGTGTGTGGGTGTGTGGGGGGGGGGCTGTGCATCATAAGTCAGCAGTTGAACCTGCCAAACCCTCCACACGCCAGTTAACCCCCACGGGACTGGATAGACAGGGGAAGGGGGGTATGGTGGGGTACGTGTGTGTGTGTGTGTGTCTGGGGGGGAGGGGTTCTCCTCTCTGCTGGCATTTGTTAAACAGACTCTACCCATCAATGATATTGTTACTCCATGTCATTGTTAGTCTGTGTCATTGTTAGTCTGTGTCATTGTTACTGTCACGCCCTGATCTGTTTCACCTGTCCTTGTGATTGTCTCCACCCCCTCCAGGTGTCGCTTATAATCCCCGGTGTATTTATCCCTGTGTTTCCTGTCTCTCTGCCCCACTGTATTTATCCCTGTGTTTCCTGTCTCTCTGTACCAGTGTATTTATCCCTGTGTTTCCTGTCTCTCTGTACCAGTGTATTTATCCCTGTGTTTCCTGTCTCTCTGTACCAGTGTGTTTATCCCTGTGTTTCCTGTCTCTCTGCCCCAGTGTATTTATCCCTGTGTTTCCTGTCTCTCTGTACCAGTGTGTTTATCCCTGTGTTTCCTGTCTCTCTGTACCAGTGTATTTCTCCCTGTGTTTCCTGTCTCTCTGCCCCAGTGTATTTATCCCTGTGTTTCCTGTCTCTCTGTACCAGTTTGTCTTGTATATTTTGTCAAGTCAGCCAGCGTGTTTTCCCCCCATACTCCTTTTGCTATTGTTCTTTTACTAGTCCTCCCAGGTTTTGACCCTTGCCTGTTTTCTGGACTTTGTACCCGCCTGCCTGACCATTCTGCCTGCCTTGACCATGAGCCTGTCTGCCACTCTGTACCTCCTGGACTCTGATCTGGTTTTGACCTTTTTACCTGTCCACGACCGTTCTCTTGCCTACTCCTTTTGGATTAATAAACATTGTCAGACTCCAACCATCTGCCTCCTGTGTCTGCTTCTGGGTCTCACCTTGTGCCTTGATTGTTATTCCGTGTCATTGTTACTGTCACATCCTGACCCTTGTAAAATGTCATTTTCTATAGTAGAGTAGGTCAGGGCGTGACAGGGGGTGGTTTTGGGTGGTTTCCTATGTTTTCTATTTCTATGTTACATTCTAGGTTTCTATTTCTATGATTTTTTTTGGGGGGGGGGTTGATCTCCAATTGGAGGCAGCTGGTCCTCGTTGCCTCTAATTGGAGATCATATTTAAGTTGTTTTTTTTTCCTATTGTGTTTGCGGGTAGTTGTTCTCCGTTTAGTTGTATGTTGCCTGACGGAACTGTTTGCTGTCGTTTTGTTTCTTTGCAAAGTGTTTCGTTTTTCATTAAAGAATAATTATGAGCACTCAACACGCCGCGCCTTGGTCCCCCTCTATACGACGCTCGGTACAGAACTACCCATCACGATTGGATCAAGCGGCGTGCCCGGGCAGAGATGGATACCTGGTCGATGAAGGAGTGGACCGAAAGGAGAAACTGGACTTGGGTCCAGGTAATAGACAGGTATCGTAGCCTACCGGTGAAGAACGAGAGGCAGCCCGGGTAGTTTGGCTGGGCCAGGGGTGAGACCTGAGCCAACTCCTCGTGCTTATTGTGGTGAGCATGTGCCTGCCTCTCGCACTCTCCCTCCAGGGCGCCTCCATAGCCCAGTACGTCCTGTGCCTGCTCCTCGCACTCTCCCTCCAGTGCGCCTCCATAGCCCAGTACGTCCTGTGCCTGCTCCTCGCACTCTCCCTCCAGTGCGCCTCCATAGCCCAGTAAGGACTGTACCTGCTCTGCGCACCCCTACCTCAGTGCATCTCTCCAGTCCGGTGAGACCTGTTCCAGCTCCACGAGAAAAGCCTCCAGTGATAATCTATGGTCCGAAGCCTGTAGAGATGATCCACGGCATGAAGCCTGTAGTGATGATCCATGGCCCGGAGCCTGTAGGGATTATCCATGGCCCGGAGCCTGTAGGGATGATCCATGGCATGGAACCTGTATTGATGATCCATGGCATGGAGCCTCCAGCGACGCTCCCCAGCCCGGAACCTCCAGCGGCGGCCTGCAGCCCGGAACCTCCAGCGGCGGCCTGCAGCCCGGAACCTCCAGCGGCGGCCTGCAGCCCGGAACCTCCAGCGGCGGCCTGCAGCCCGGAACCTCCAGCGGCGGCCTGCAGCCCGGAACCTCCAGCGGCGGCCTGCAGCCCGGAACCTCCAGCGGCAGCCTGCAGCACGGAACCTCCAGCGATGATCTGCAGTCCGGTCCCTCCGATGACGATCCACGGTCCGATGGTACTAAAGCAGAAGGATCAGCGGGTGGAGCGGGGGTTACGCCCCGAACCGGAGCCGCCTCCTCTGCTGGAGGTTATGTGGACTGCATTTGAGCCGCCATAGACAATTGTCACCCTCCCTTTTTGTTTTGTTGGTTTTGTTAGTTGCATTCGGAGTCTGCACCTTTTGGGGGGGGGGGGTACTGTCACGTCCTGACCCTTGTAAGATGTAATTTTCTATAGTAGAGTAGGTCAGGGCGTGACAGGGGGTGTTTTGGGGTTTTCTATATTTTCTATTTCTATGTTATATTCTATCTGGGTTGGCGCCCCCCCTTGGGTTGTGCCGTGCCGGAGATCTTTGTGGGCTATACTCGGCCTTGTCTCGGGATGGTAAGTTGGTGGTTGGAGTTATCCCTCCAGTGGTGTGGGGGCTGTGCTTTGGCAAAGTGGGTGGGGTTATATCCTGCCTGTTTGGCCCTGTCCGGGGGTTTCATCGGATGGGGCCACAGTTTCTCCTGACCCCTCCTGTCTCAGCCTCCAGTATTTATGCTGCAGTAGTTTATGTGTCAGGGGGCTAGTGTCAGTCTGTCACATCTGGAGTATTTCTCTTGTCTTTTCCGGTGTCCTGTGTGAATTTAAATATGCTCTCTCTAATTCTCTCTTTCTCTCTTTTCTTTCTTTCTCTCGGAGGACCTGAGCCCTAGGACCATGCCTCAGGACTACCTGGCTTGATGACTTCTTGCTGTCCCCTGGCCATTCTGCTGCTCCAGTTCCAACTGTTCTGCCTGCGGCTATGGAACCCTGACCTGTTCACTGGACGTGCTACCTGTCCCAGACCTGCTGTCCCAGACTTGCTGGAACCCTGACCTGTTCACCGGACGTGCTACCTGTCCCAGACCTGCTGTCCCAGACTTGCTGGAACCCTGACCTGTTCACTGGACGTGCTACCTGTCCCAGACCTGCTGTCCCAGACCTGCTGGAACCCTGACCTGTTCACCGGGCGTGCAACCTGTCCCAGACCTGCTGTTTTTAACTCTCTAGAGACAGCAGGAGCGGTAGAGATACTCTCAAAGATCAGCTATGAAAAGCCAACCGACACTTACTCTTGTGTTACTGACTTGTTGCACTCTCGACAACTACTATGATTATTATTATTTGACCATGCTGGTCATTTATGAACATTTGAACATCTTGGCCATGTGCTGTTATAATCTCCACCCGGCACAGCCAGAAGAGGACTGGCCACCCCTAGCCTGGTTCCTCTCTAGGTTTCTTCCTAGGTTTTGGCCTTTCTAGGGAGTTTTTCCTAGCCACCATGCTTCTACACCTGCATTGCTTGCTGTTTGGGGTTTTAGGCTGGGTTTCTGTACAGCACTTTGAGATATCAGCTGATGTAAGAAGGGCTATATAAATACATTTGATTTGATTCTAGGTTTCTATTTCTATGTTTTTTTGGGGGGGGTTGATCTCCAATTGGAGGCAGCTGGTCCTCATTGCCTCTAATTGGAGATCATATTTAAGTTGGGGTTTTTTCTATTTCGTTTATGGGTAGTTGTTCTCCGTTTAGTTGTTTGTTGCCTGACGGAACTGTTTGCTGTCGTTTTGTTTCTTTGCAAAGTGTTTCGTTTTTCATTAAAGAATAATTATGAGCACTCAACACGCCGCGCCTTGGTCCCCCTCTATACGACGCTCGGTACAGTTACTGTGCCATTGTTACTCCATGTCATTGTTACTCCCCACAACAAAACAACACCTACAGCACACCTTGAATTGTCTGCCAGTATCCATTTCCTTTGCCCTGGCAGGGTACACACAGACACAGACAAGTGTATGATCCTTCGGGAGTGATTTGTTTACAACTAGCCCTATCTCCCTTCCTCCATCTCCTCTCTCCCACTCTCCATCCCTATCTCTCTCCATCCCTATCTCCTCTCTCCCACTCTCCATCCCTATCTCCTCTCTCCCACTCTCCATCCCTATCTCCTCTCTCCCACTCTCCATCCCTATCTCTCTCCTTCTCTCCCACTCTCCATCCCTATCTCTCTCCTTCTCTCCCACTCTCCATCCCTATCTCTCTCCTTCTCTCCCTATCTCCTCTCTCCAGCCCTCCATCCCTATCTCCTCTCTCCATCCCTCTCTCCATCCTCTGTGTCATCACATTGTTCATTAGCAATACGGCAGGCTACAGAACGTAATGACCTAACCCCTCTCCTCTGTGTGGTAAATCACCACACCCTACCAGACCTGCTCTCCTGTCCCATCAAAAGGTTGTAAAGAATACAGTCAGCTCAGTATAATGAAAAAGCAGCCCAGATTTATGTTTATTCCCCCCCCCCCCAACATAGAACAGGCTAGGCTGTTGTCAAATGTCAAATGAAAAATGTGGCCTTTTGATACAGCCTATGGTTGGTGGGTTGTGGTGGGTGGTGGGGTTTGCTGGTTTGGGGGGGGGTTGGTGTAGTTGCTGGTTGGGTACTGTAATTGGTGGTTGGTATAGTTGGTTGGTAGTTGGTGGTTGGTGTTTGGTGGTTGGTGTAGTTTGTGGTTGGTGGTTGGTGTAGTGGGTGGTTGGTATAGTTGGTGGTTGGTGTAGTTGGTGGTTGGTAGTTGGTAGTTGGTGTTTGGTGGTTGGTGTAGTTTGTGGTTGGTGGTTGGTGTAGTGGGTGGTTGGTGTAGTGGGTGGTTGGTGTAGTTGGTGGTTGGTATAGTTGGTGGTTTGTGTAGTTTGTGGTTGGTGTAGTGGGTGGTTGGTGTAGTTGGTGTAGTGGGTGGTTGGTGTAGTTGGTGGTTGGTGTAGTTTGTGGTTTGTGTAGTTGGTGGTTGGTTGGTAGTTGGTGGTTGGTTTAGTTGGTGGTTTGTGTAGTTTGTGGTTGGTGTAGTTGGTGGTTGGTTGGTAGTTGGTGTTTGGTGGTTGGTGCAGTTGGTGGTTGGTGTAGTTTGTAGTTGGTGGTTGGTGGTTGGTGTAGTTTGTAGTTGGTGGTTGGTGGTTGGTGTAGTTGGTGGTTGGTGCAGTTGGTGGTTGGTGTAGTTGGTTGGTAGTTGGTGGTTGGTGTTTGGTGGTTGGTGTAGTTTGTGGTTGGTGGTTGGTGTAGTGGGTGGTTGGTGTAGTTGGTGGTTGGTATAGTTGGTGGTTTGTGTAGTTTGTGGTTGGTGTAGTTGGTGGTTGGTTGGTAGTTGGTGGTTGGTATAGTTGGTGGTTTGTGTAGTTTGTGGTTGGTGTAGTTGGTGGTTGGTTGGTAGTTGGTGGTTGGTTGGTAGTTGGTGGTTGGTATAGTTGGTGGTTTGTGTAGTTTGTGGTTGGTGTAGTTGGTGGTTGGTTGGTAGTTGGTGGTTGGTGTTTGGTGGTTTGTGTAGTTGGTGGTTGGTTGGTGGTTGGTGTAGTTGGTGGTTGGTGTAGTTGGTAGTTGGTGTAGTTGGTGGTTGGTGCAGTTGGTGGTTGGTGTAGTTGGTGGTTGGTGCAGTTGGTGTAGTTGGTGGTTGGTGTAGTTGGTGGTTGGTGCAGTTGGTGGTTGGTGCAGTTGGTGGTTGGTGTAGTTGGTGGTTGGTGTAGTTGGTGGTTGGTGCAGTTTGTGGTTGGTGTAGTTGGTGGTTGGTGTAGTTGGTGGTTGGTGGTTGGTGTAGTTGGTGGTTGGTGTAGTTGGTGGTTGGTGCAGTTTGTAGTTGGTGTTGGTATAGTTGGTGGTTGGTGTAGTTGGTGAGAACTAATAATAGTGTCTGAGAACAAAGGAAAGTGTCACCGTCAGTCTCGAGTCTGAGGCGACTGCCGAGGAAGCAACATCCCCCTGCCCCATCTTGTTATGTTTGATCATAAGTTGAGTTTGCTCTGTTTTCTGTCATGTACAGTTGTCTTGGTTTCACTCACTGGTTGTCTGGGAATCACTCACTCTACATCCGTAGAGACCTTCACCACGTTAATTACAACAATAGAGTTTTTCACCATGTTAATAACAACAGTAGAGATCTTCACCATGTTAATAACAACAATAGAGACCTTCACTATGTTAATAACAACAGTAGAGATCTTCACCATGTTAATAACAACAGTAGAGATCTTCACCATGTTAATAACAACAATAGAGACCTTCACTATGTTAATAACAACAGTAGAGATCTTCACCATGTTAATAACAACAGTAGAGATCTTCACCATGTTAATAACAACAATAGAGACCTTCACTATGTTAATAACAACAGTAGAGATCTTCACCCTGTTAATAACAACAACAGAGACCTTCACCTTGTTAATAACAACAGTAGAGACCTTCACCATGTTAATAACAACAGTAGAGATCTTCACCATGTTAATAACAACAGTAGAGACCTTCACCCTGTGAATAACAACAGTAGAGTGTAAGTCGCTCTGGATAAGAGCGTCTGCTAAATGACTTAAATGTAATGTAATGTAAATGTAGAGACCTTCACCATGTTAATAACAACAGTAGAGACCTTCACCATGTTAATAACAACAGTAGAGATCTTCACCATGTTAATAACAATAGAGACCTTCACCTTGTTAATAACAACAGTAGAGACCTTCACCATGTTAATAACAACAGTAGAGATCTTCACCCTGTTAATAACAACAACAGAGATTTTCACCTTGATAATAACAACAGTAGAGACCTTCACCATGTTAATAACAACAGTAGAGATCTTCACCATGTTAATAACAACAGTAGAGACCTTCACCTTGATAATAACAACAGTAGAGACCTTCACCATGATAATAACAACAGTAGAGACCTTCACACCTTGAGGTTGGTTTTGGAGATCAGGAGCTCTTTTAGCTAACATCCCCATCTAGTGGAAGTTTTGGAACATTACAGGCTGTTACATCTGAAAATAGTCCAGATTTTACATACAGTACGTTGTTTAGTTTTTTAACGTTAGTAACAGTTACAGAAATTCAACAAAAACCAAAAATAATTATATATATATATAAATAAATAAATAAATAAATAAATATATATATGTAAAAATAATTTTAAAAAGATTCAATAAACAAAACAAATATATCTAAACTTTCACATCAACCAAAAATGTATTAATAAATATCTTTATCTATACTGCATGCGAGATAAGCTAATATTAAGACAAGCTAATAAAAAAAATATGAAATTGCAAAGATAAATACATCTTCAAAAACACTATGTACTATCGTAGATAAACATGACTTGTAAAAACATTTATTACCTATTTTAGTCGATCAATAAACCTACAGACAGTTTGGGATTCCCACAATCACATGACCAGAGCGCCCTCTAGTGGCCTCATCTTTGGAACGTTATAAATATTCTTCATTACGTCATAATTAATCAACTTTTTTTTTTTTACTCTGAAAATCCGGTGTGTCTATGTTAAATGGTTTTGTTATATTTCAGTCTTCTGTGATGTATATAAAGTGTAATATTGGGATGTAAACTCAAAATGTAATACATTTCAACTCTATATCTGATATGGTACAGGTGTCTTCTTTATTTTAAGCCCATAACCATGTGTGTGAGGTGTTTACTTTAGGTTCAAAGTAAATTTGTTTAAGACTACCAAGAAACACTCTGTGTGACCCTGATTCAGCCACACTGCAGTAAAAGGTTAAGTTGTTCTATACAGAGAACCAAACAACAACACACACGTCAGACAACATAACAAACCTTAAAGATTAAATTGTTGAAACGGGGGTTAATATGGACAAGATGATTCATGTCAAAGGACTATTTATGACCTGATTCCATTTCAGTTGACAGATCTGAAGGACAGAATATGTGAATGTAATTTATAGTATGCTCCAATTGGCCTATGGGTGGATTGGTGCCCTCATCAATATTATAAATAGATCTATCAAGTCTTTTAGATCTGTGAACATTGAAGGTGTGGAAGCTAGGGACCTAAATGGAACTAAAAAGGAACCAATCCCTGTGATTCTCACCTGCTTGTGGGCGGTTCTTCCTGGTTTTGTAAATCGTACCTATGGCAACCATGATGGTCTGTGCCACAAAGATAACTATGTCGATGGACAACTGGACACTGTTAGTGGTACCTGGACAATAGGACAGACAGTGATCAAACACAAACCTTAACGTATTAACGCCATGCAAAGTTGATTTTCTGTTTAACGGCTGCTCTCGAGTGGCGCAGCGGTCTAAGGCACTGCGTCTCAGTGCATAGAAGTGTCACTACAGTCCCTGGTTCAAATCCTGGCAGTATCACATCCGGCTGTGATTGGGAGTCCCATAGGGTGGCGCACAATAGGCCGGGGTAGACCGTCGTTGTAAATAAGAATTTATTCTTAACTGACTTGTGTAGTTAAATAAAGATTACAAAAATTCACAGTTCTTAAAAAAAATGCATACAAAATAATAATAGGAAAAGTAGCAAAGATAATGTCCTTAAGCATCAAGTAAAGAGATACATAACTTCCCCTCAGATAATGGAAACTGAACTGTCTCAGACCCAGCCAGGAGAGGCTTCAAATGATACCATCCCACTTTGGACACCAATAACATCTTGACTATGTTATTAGGTGGTTGAACTAAGGTTGCTATAGTATTTTTACTAGCCTGTCACTTTTTTATTTTTTATTTTTTTTATTCACTCGATTATCTCACTTTTCCAAAAATGAAGTTTGTTAATGAAGTTTGTTTGGCCACAGAAACTAAGTGAGAAGTAGGCAGGTCTGATGACCGAACAAGAAATGATACTCTATATAAAACAAGGTTTGTAACACACAGCAGCCACTAGAGGGCACTGAACACCAACAGTCTTTTATCATGAGTTGTGCATAAATTAACTCTTTAGTTGTTTAGACTAAATAACATCTGGAGAAGTGGGATTTGGCATCACAGAGAGGGTGCAGGACTTGGGCCTGTTGGCCACGTTATAAAATGGGTGAATATCAGTGGTGGCTGGTGGCACTTAAAATTAGAAGATGGGCTCACAGTAATGGCTGGAACGGAATAAACGGAATGGTATCAAATACATCGAACACGTCGTTTCCATGGTGATGCCATTCCATTCAACTCCATTCCAGACATTATGCTCGTCTCTGACCATCAGGCTTCTTTCTATCTACAAGCCATCAGACTGCTGAACACATGATACCAACAGGCCCAGAGACAGTTTCTATCTACTGTACAAGCCATCAGACTGCTGAACACATGATACCAACAGGCCCAGAGACAGTTTCTATCTACTGTACAAGCCATCAGACTGCTGAACACATGATACCAACAGGCCCAGAGACAGTTTCTATCTACTGTACAAGCCATCAGACTGCTGAACACATGATACCAACAGGCCCAGAGACAGTTTCTATCTACTGTACAAGCCATCAGACTGCTGAACACATGATACCAACAGGCCCAGAGACAGTTTCTATCTACTGTACAAGCCATCAGACTGCTGAACACATGATACCAACAGGCTCAGAGACAGTTTATATCTAGTGTACAAGCCATCAGACTGCTGAACACTTGAACTGCACTGACTCTCTGCACCTTAGCACACATGAACTCACTCATACACACACTGATATACAGTGTATACACACACACACACACACACACACACACACACACACACACACACACACACACACACACACACACACACACACACACAGTGTGGGGTAGCGTAGTGTGTAATAGTAGGAAGCTGAATTATCCCTCAGGGGTTTTTACAACATAACATGAGTCACACATTGATGCTAGAGTTCATAGGTCACAATGAGAGATAACTGACCAGTATTGTCCTCTGTATCTAAGTCTACTGGGTGGCAGGCTGGGTTTGTGGCAGACTGTGGAGAGGCTGGGTGGCAAGTTGTCCTGCGTGTGTGTGTGTGTGTGTGTGTCTTTTGCCTTTTAAATTCAATCTGACTAAATTTAGAAAATAAGGAATTCACATTTGCTGATAAGCACTTTTCACCGTCTCTATGTGGCTGGGATGCCATGAATTCCTTGTGTGATTTGATACTGGTAAAAATTGACTTGTTGTATTGTTGTATTGAATTTAATGTTGATAATAGTGCCACGTTGTGCTTATGCTTTGTGTGGGTTGATTAAATGATATATTGTAGAAATGTAAGAGGATGTCTTATCATGCCAATAAGGCTAATTGAAATGGAGAAGACCTTGTTGTGACTGTTGTTGCTGCCATATAGAGCGACATGCAGACAGAGAACTACCTTCTCGCTGAGGGGATTGGCTACATCGTGGAGATGCTCAAGGAGAACTTTACCATCCAGTCTGGTACATATAGAATAGTATTATATCTCTATGGGTACACTACACTGGCTGAGGGGACACGGAGATGCTCCAGGAAAACTGCTGCTGTACAAACATTGGTTTCTACCAGAGTTATATCATTTCCTCCACTAGAGGGTGATTCACGGTAGGTTACTAACACCAGAGTTACAACTAACACAGTCAACAGGGTTGGTTACTAACACCAGTAATAGTAAACTCTGGTTTATGCTTCAGAACAACGGCCCAATCCCAAATACACCAATCTGGGATATTAGTGATTGATAGGAAATGTGTGTGTCAGTTCCAGAACCATCTCTGTAAAATGCTGTTGGAAAACCGTCTCCATCAATCCAATCAGCCTATCAGGTGCTGTGTAGTTTTATTAAAGGGTTACAGTATAGACAGGCATTGAATCATTGTCTACATGTACGTGAACTATAAAAGCTCCTGAAAAACCTGGTTGGAACATTCCCAGAAGCAGGAAATCCGGAATCGTCCAACCAGGAATTTTAAGAAACTTGGAATTTTGCGGAAGTTAGTGGATTTTTGCAACCCTATGATTGTTCCTCCCTGTTAGACAGTGCATGTGTCTTAGTCAAATGGCACCCGATTCCCTATGTAGTGCACTACTGTTGACCAGGGCCCATCAAAATTAGTGCACTATATAGGGAATAGGGCGCTGGTCTAAAGTAGTGCACTATATAGGGAATAGTGTGCCATTTGGGATGCATCTGGAATGTTACTCTAAGTACAGGTTCCCTACATCCCTCCTACCCTCCTATCCTCCTTTCCTCTTCTCCTACCCTCCTATCCTGCTCCTCTCCTCTCCCACCGTTCTCTCCTTCTCTCCCCCTCTCCACTCCCACCCTCCTCTCCTCTTCTCCTCCTCTCCCACCCTCCTCTCCTCTTCTCCTCTCCCACCCTCCTCTCCTCTTCTCCTCTCCCACCCTCCTTTCCTCTTCCTCTCCCACCCTCCTCTCCTCTCCTCTTCTCCTCTCCCACCCTCCTCTCCTCCTCTCCCACCCTCTTCTCCTCTCCTCTTCTCCTCCTCTCCCACCCTCCTTTCCTCTTCCTCTCCCACCCTCCTCTCCTCTTCTCCTCCTCTCCCACCCTCCTCTTCTCCTCTTCCTCTCCCACCCTCCTCTCCTTTTCTCCTCTCCTCTCCTCCTCTCCCACCCTCCTCTCCTCTTCTCCTCTCCCACCCTCCTCTCCTCCTCTCCCACCCTCTTCTCCTCCTCTCCTCTCCCACCCTTGTGTCTAGTCTCCCTTATGGCTCTAATCTGATAGTGGTAGTGGGGTGGTAGATGTCTCCATTATGGCTCTAATCTGATAGTGGTAGAGGGGTGGTAGATGTCTAGTCTCCATTATGGTTCTAATCTGATAGTGGTAGTGGGGTGGTAGATGTCTCCATTATGGCTCTAATCTGATAGTGGTAGTGGGGTGGTAGATGTCTCCATTATGGCTCTAATCTGATAGTGGTAGTGGGGTGGTAGATGTCCCCATTATGGCTCTAATCTGATAGTGGTAGTGGGGTGGTAGATGTCTAGTCTCCATTACGGCTCTAATCTGATAGTGGTAGTGGGGTGGTAGATGTCTCCATTACGGCTCTAATCTGATAGTGGTAGTGGGGTGGTAGATGTCTAGTCTCCATTATGGCTCTAATCTGATAGTGGTAGATGTCTAGTCTCCATTATGGCTCTAATCTGATAGTGGTAGTGGGGTGGTAGATGTCTCCATTATGGCTCTAATCTGATAGTGGTAGAGGGGTGGTAGATGTCTAGTCTCCCTTATGGCTCTAATCTGATAGTGGTAGTGGGGTGGTAGATGTCTCCATTATGGCTCTAATCTGATAGTGGTAGTGGGGTGGTAGATGTCTCCATTATGGCTCTAATCTGATAGTGGTAGTGGGGAGGTAGATGTCTCTATTATGGCTCTAATCTGATAGTGGTAGTGGGGTGGTAGATGTCTCCATTATGGCTCTAATCTGATAGTGGTAGTGGGGTGGTAGATGTCTCCATTATGGCTCTAATCTGATAGTGGTAGATGTCTAGTCTCCATTATGGCTCTAATCTGGTAGTGGTAGTGGGGTGGTAGATGTCTAGTCTCCATTATGGCTCTAATCTGGTAGTGGTAGTGGAGTGGTAGATGTCTAGTCTCCCTTATGGCTCTAATCTGGTAGTGGGGTGGTAGATGTCTACATTATGGCTCTAATCTGATAGTGGTAGTGGGGTGGTAGATGTCTACATTATGGCTCTAATCTGATAGTGGTAGTGGGGTGGTAGATGTCTAGTCTCCATTATGACTCTAATCTGATAGTGGTAGTGGGGTGGTAGATGTCTAGTCTCCATTATGGCTCTAATCTGATAGTGGTAGATGACTAGTCTCCATTATGGCTCTAATCTGATAGTGGTAGTGGGGTGGTAGATGTCTCCATTACGGCTCTAATCTGATAGTGGTAGTGGGGTGGTAGATGTCTAGTCTCCATTATGGCTCTAATCTGATAGTGGTAGATGTCTAGTCTCCATTATGGCTCTAATCTGATAGTGGTAGTGGGGTGGTAGATGTCTCCATTATGGCTCTAATCTGATAGTGGTAGTGGGGTGGTAGATGTCTAGTCTCCATTATTGCTCTAATCTGATAGTGGTAGTGGGGTGGTAGATGTCTAGTCTCCATTATGGCTCTAATCTGATAGTGGTAGTGGGGTGGTAGATGTCTACATTATGGCTCTAATCTGATAGTGGTAGTGGGGTGGTAGAGGTCTAGTCTCCATTATGGCTCTAATCTGATAGTGGTAGTGGGGTGGTAGATGTCTAGTCTCCCTTATGGCTCTAATCTGATAGTGGTAGTGGGGTGGTAGATGTCTCCATTATGGCTCTAATCTGATAGTGGTAGTGGGGAGGTAGATGTCTCTATTATGGCTCTAATCTGATAGTGGTAGTGGGGTGGTAGATGTCTCCATTATGGCTCTAATCTGATAGTGGTAGTGGGGTGGTAGATGTCTCCCTTATGGCTCTAATCTGATAGTGGTAGATGTCTAGTCTCCATTATGGCTCTAATCTGGTAGTGGTAGTGGGGTGGTAGATGTCTCCATTATGGCTCTAATCTGATAGTGGTAGTGGGGTGGTAGATGTCTAGTCTCCATTATTGCTCTAATCTGATAGTGGTAGTGGGGAGGTAGATGTCTAGTCTCCATTATGGCTCTTATCTGATAGTGGTAGTGGGGTGGTAGATGTCTACATTATGGCTCTAATCTGATAGTGGTAGTGGGGTGGTAGAGGTCTAGTCTCCATTATTGCTCTAATCTGATAGTGGTAGTGGGGTGGTAGATGTCTAGTCTCCCTTATGGCTCTAATCTGATAGTGGTAGTGGGGTGGTAGATGTCTCCATTATGGCTCTAATCTGATAGTGGTAGTGGGGTGGTAGATGTCTCCATTATGGCTCTAATCTGATAGTGGTAGTGGGGTGGTAGATGTCTCTATTATGGCTCTAATCTGATAGTGGTAGTGGGGTGGTAGATGTCTAGTCTCCCTTATGGCTCTAATCTGATAGTGGTAGTGGGGTGGTAGATGTCTCCATTATGGCTCTAATCTGATAGTGGTAGTGGGGTGGTAGATGTCTCCATTATGGCTCTAATCTGATAGTGGTAGTGGGGAGGTAGATGTCTCTATTATGGCTCTAATCTGATAGTGGTAGTGGGGTGGTAGATGTCTCCATTATGGCTCTAATCTGATAGTGGTAGTGGGGTGGTAGATGTCTCCATTATGGCTCTAATCTGATAGTGGTAGATGTCTAGTCTCCATTATGGCTCTAATCTGGTAGTGGTAGTGGGGTGGTAGATGTCTAGTCTCCATTATGGCTCTAATCTGGTAGTGGTAGTGGAGTGGTAGATGTCTAGTCTCCCTTATGGCTCTAATCTGGTAGTGGGGTGGTAGATGTCTACATTATGGCTCTAATCTGATAGTGGTAGTGGGGTGGTAGATGTCTACATTATGGCTCTAATCTGATAGTGGTAGTGGGGTGGTAGATGTCTAGTCTCCATTATTGCTCTAATCTGATAGTGGTAGTGGGGTGGTAGATGTCTAGTCTCCATTATGGCTCTAATCTGATAGTGGTAGTGGGGTGGTAGATGTCTAGTCTCCATTATGGCTCTAATCTGATAGTGGTAGATGACTAGTCTCCATTATGGCTCTAATCTGATAGTGGTAGTGGGGTGGTAGATGTCTCCATTACGGCTCTAATCTGATAGTGGTAGTGGGGTGGTAGATGTCTAGTCTCCATTATGGCTCTATTCTGATAGTGGTAGATGTCTAGTCTCCATTATGGCTCTAATCTGATAGTGGTAGTGGGGTGGTAGATGTCTCCATTATGGCTCTAATCTGATAGTGGTAGTGGGGTGGTAGATGTCTAGTCTCCATTATTGCTCTAATCTGATAGTGGTAGTGGGGTGGTAGATGTCTAGTCTCCATTATGGCTCTAATCTGATAGTGGTAGTGGGGTGGTAGATGTCTACATTATGGCTCTAATCTGATAGTGGTAGTGGGGTGGTAGAGGTCTAGTCTCCATTATGGCTCTAATCTGATAGTGGTAGTGGGGTGGTAGATGTCTAGTCTCCCTTATGGCTCTAATCTGATAGTGGTAGTGGGGTGGTAGATGTCTCCATTATGGCTCTAATCTGATAGTGGTAGTGGGGAGGTAGATGTCTCTATTATGGCTCTAATCTGATAGTGGTAGTGGGGTGGTAGATGTCTCCATTATGGCTCTAATCTGATAGTGGTAGTGGGGTGGTAGATGTCTCCCTTATGGCTCTAATCTGATAGTGGTAGATGTCTAGTCTCCATTATGGCTCTAATCTGGTAGTGGTAGTGGGGTGGTAGATGTCTCCATTATGGCTCTAATCTGATAGTGGTAGTGGGGTGGTAGATGTCTAGTCTCCATTATTGCTCTAATCTGATAGTGGTAGTGGGGAGGTAGATGTCTAGTCTCCATTATGGCTCTAATCTGATAGTGGTAGTGGGGTGGTAGATGTCTACATTATGGCTCTAATCTGATAGTGGTAGTGGGGTGGTAGAGGTCTAGTCTCCATTATGGCTCTAATCTGATAGTGGTAGTGGGGTGGTAGATGTCTAGTCTCCCTTATGGCTCTAATCTGATAGTGGTAGTGGGGTGGTAGATGTCTCCATTATGGCTCTAATCTGATAGTGGTAGTGGGGAGGTAGATGTCTCTATTATGGCTCTAATCTGATAGTGGTAGTGGGGTGGTAGATGTCTCCATTATGGCTCTAATCTGATAGTGGTAGTGGGGTGGTAGATGTCTCCCTTATGGCTCTAATCTGATAGTGGTAGATGTCTAGTCTCCATTATGGCTCTAATCTGGTAGTGGTAGTGGGGTGGTAGATGTCTAGTCTCCATTTTGGCTCTAATCTGGTAGTGGTAGTGGAGTGGTAGATGTCTAGTCTCCCTTATGGCTCTAATCTGGTAGTGGGGTGGTAGATGTCTACATTATGGCTCTAATCTGATAGTGACAGGGGGTACCGGTACAGAGTCAATGTGGAGGCTATATACAGGGGGTACCGGTACAGAGTCAATGTGGAGGCTATATACAGGGGGTACCGGTATAGAGTCAATGTGGAGGCTATATACAGGGGGGTACCGGTACAGAGTCAATGTGGAGGCTATATACAGGGGGGTACCGGTACAGAGTCAATGTGGAGGCTATATACAGGGGGCACCGGTACAGAGTCAATGTGGAGGCTATATACAGGGGGTACCGGTACAGAGTCAATGTGGAGGCTATATACAGGGGGTACCGGTATAGAGTCAATGTGGAGGCTATATACAGGGGGGTACCGGTACAGAGTCAATGTGGAGGCTATATACAGGGGGGTACCGGTACAGAGTCAATGTGGAGGCTATATACAGGGGGGCACCGGTACAGAGTCAATGTGGAGGCTATATACAGGGGGTACCGGTACAGAGTCAATGTGGAGGCTATATACAGGGGGTACCGGTACAGAGTCAATGTGGAGGCTATATACAGGGGGTACCGGTACAGAGTCAATGTGGAGGCTATATACAGGGGGTACCGGTATAGAGTCAATGTGGAGGCTATATACAGGGGGGTACCGGTACAGAGTCAATGTGGAGGCTATATACAGGGGGGTACCGGTACAGAGTCAATGTGGAGGCTATATACAGGGGGCACCGGTACAGAGTCAATGTGGAGGCTATATACAGGGGGTACCGGTACAGAGTCAATGTGGAGGCTATATACAGGGGGTACCGGTATAGAGTCAATGTGGAGGCTATATACAGGGGGGTACCGGTACAGAGTCAATGTGGAGGCTATATACAGGGGGGTACCGGTACAGAGTCAATGTGGAGGCTATATACAGGGGGCACCGGTACAGAGTCAATGTGGAGGCTATATACAGGGGGTACCGGTACAGAGTCAATGTGGAGGCTATATACAGGGGGTACCGGTACAGAGTCAATGTGGAGGCTATATACAGGGGGTACCGGTACAGAGTCAATGTGAGGGGGCACAAGTTAGTCGAGGTAATTAAGGTAATATGTACAGTTGAAGTCGGAAGTTTACATACACCTTAGCCAAATACATTTAAACTCAGTTTTTCACAATTCCTGACATTTAATCAGAGTAAAAATTCCCTGTCTTAGGTCAGTTAGTGTCACGTCCTGACCAGTAGAGGGGGTAGTGGGGTCAGGACGTGACAGTTTTTGTGTATGTGAATGTTTGATTGTTGATTTGGGACTTCCAATTGAAGGCAGGTGTGTTGAGTTGCCTTTGATTGGAAGTCCTATATAGGTGTGTGTGTTTTTCTTTGGGGTTGTGGGTGGTTGTTTTTTGCACTGCTTTTATAGCCTGCAGAACTGTCACTGGTGTCACCCTTTTGTGTTGTTCCTGTGGATGCTCTACTCCTTTTGTTTTGGTAATAAAAAGATGAGTATTCACATACCTGCTGCGCCTTGGTTCATTTCAGAAGACAGCCGTTACAGTTAGGATCACCACTTTATTTAAGAATGTGAAATGTCAGAATAATAGTAGAGAGAATGATTGATTTCAGCTTTTATTTCTTTCATCACATTCCCAGTGGGTCAGAAGTTTACATACACTCAATTAGTATTTGGTAGCATTGCCTTAAACAATTTAAACTTGGGTCAAACGTCAAACCTTCCACAAGCTTCCCACAATAAATTGGGTGAATTTTGGCCCATTCTTTCTGAGAGAGCTTGTGTAACAGAGTCAGGTTTGTAGGCCTCCTTGCTCGCACACGCCTTTTCAGTTCTGCCCACAAATTTTCTATAGGATTGAGGTCAGGGCTTTGTGATGGCCAATCCAATACCTTGACTTTGTTATCCTTAAGCCGTTTTGCCACAACTTTGGAAGTATGCTTGGGGTCATTGTCTACCAACTGGCCTCCCTGTGGCTCAGTTGGTAGAGCATGGTGTTTGCAACGCTAGGGTTGTGGGTTCAATTCCCACGGGGGGCCAGTATGGAAGAAAAAAAATGTATGAAATGTATGCATTCACTACTGTAAGTCGCTCTGGATAAGAGCGTCTGCTAAATGACTGAAATGTAAAAAATGGAAGACCCATTTGCGACCAAGCTTTAACTTCCTGACTGATGTCTTGAGATGCTGATTCAATATATCCACATAATGTTCCTTCCTCATGATGCCATCTATTTTGTGAAGTGCACCAGTCCCTCCTGCAGCAAAGCACCCCCACAACATGATGCTGCCACCCTCGTGCTTCACGGTTGGGATGGTGTTCTTCGGGTTGCAAGCCTCCCCCTTTTTCCTCCAAACATAACAATGGTCATTATGGCCAAACAGTTCTATTTTTGTTTCATCAGACTAGAGGACATTTCTCCAAAAAGTGCAATCTTTGTCCCCATGTGCAGTTGCAAATTATAGTCTGGCAAGTTTATGGTGGTGTCACGGTTGTCGTAAGAACGGGACCAAGGTGCAGCGGATGTTGAGTTCCACATATTTATTACAAAGTGAAACTTTAAGAATAAACAAATCAATGAACGAACAACGAAACGTGACTACGTGGTGCACATGCACAAACACAAAACAATATCAAACAAAACACAGGTGGGGAAATGGCTACCTAAAAATGATCCCCAATCAGAGGCAACGATAAACAGCTGCCTCTAATTGGGAACCATATTAGGACCAACATAGAAATAAACATACTAGATCACCCCCTAGTCACGCCCTGACCTACTACACCATAGAGAATCAAGGGCTCTCTACGGTCAGGGCATAACTGTACCCCCCCCAAAGGTGCGGACCCCGGCCGCAAAACCTGAAACCAAATGGGGAGGGTGGGGGGGTGATTGAACCAAGGGCTCTCTATGGTCAGGGCGTGACAGGCGGTTTTGGAGCAGTGGCTTCTTCCTTGCTGAGCGGCCTTGCAGGTTATGTCGATATAGGACTCGTTTTACTGTGGATATAGATACTTTTGTACCTGTTTCCTCCAGCATCTTCAAAAGGTCCATTGCTGTTGTTCTGGGATTGATTTGCGCTTTTCGCACCAAAGTACGTTCATCTCTAGGAGACAGAACTCGTCTCCTTCCTGAGCGGTATGATGGCTGCGTGGTCCCATGGTGTTCATACTTGCGTACTATTATTTGTTCACATGAACGTGGTACCTTCAGGTGTTTGGAAATTGCTCCCAAGGATGAACCAGACTTGTGGAGGGCAACAAAAAAAAGGTCTTTGCTAATTTCTTTTGATTTTCCCATGATGTCAAGCAAAGAGGCACTGAGTTTGAAGGTAGGCCTTGAAATACATCCACAGGTACACCTCCAATTGACTCAAATGTTGTCAATTAGCCTATCAGAAGCTTCTAAAGCCATGACATCCTTTTCTGGAATTTTCCAAGCTGTTTAAAGGCACAGTCAACTTAGTGCATGTAAACTTCTGACCCACTGGAAATGTGATACAGTGAATTATAAGTGAAATAATCTGTCTATAAACAATTGTTGAAAAAATGACTTGTGTCATGCACAAAGTAGATGTCCTAACCGACTTGCCAAAACTATAATTTGTTAACAAGAAATATGTGGACTGGTTGAATAATGAGTTTTAATGACTCCAACCTAAGTGTATGTAAACTTCCCACTTCAACTGTATGTCAAAACATTGCAGTCCATTGAATATATTGACATAGCTCATCTTTTCCCATTGAGTGCAATGTATCGACACAAGCATCAGTTGACAGTTATCATTTCCCATTGGCAACGGCAAAGCTTGATAGGAGCATGGCCAGTTGACACAAGCATCAATCGGTTGATCCCTAACTGATAATGAGCTTCAATGTATTTCTCTTGTAGGACTTCCTTGCAGATCGAAAAGAGGGCCTGGTAGAGTTGTTCCAGGGATTAGATAAAGAGGGAAGCAGGTCTGTGGAGGAGCTCAGAAAGCAGGTCTGTGGAGGAGTTCAGGAAGCAGGTCTGTGTAGGAGTTCAGGAAGCAGGTCTGTGGATAACAAGGAGTTCAGGAAGGCTGAGCAGGTCTGACGCCACGAGCAGTAGACTGACAGAATACTGTCTCTCACAATCACAATTGATTGAACATGAGTAGATCAATCAATAAGCCAAGCAACCGATAAATCAATCAACCAAACAACAACCAATGAATCAATCAGCCAAACAACAACCAATGAATCAATCGATCAAGATTCTTTTGAATTTAATGGGTAAAATAAGCGTTGTGTTTGTGTATTGCAGCAAGTTAACATACTTATTGTTTCAACTGCAGATTGCCCCTTTAAGGAGATTAGAAAGTCATACTTTGCACATAGAGTTGAATGTGTTTTGTCCATGTGTCACAACTCCTACCGAAGGTAGCTCCCCTTGCTGCTCGGGTGGCGCTCGGCGGTCGTCGTCACCGGCCTACTAGCTGCCACTGATTCCCTTTTCCCCCTCTCTGTTTATTGGTTGCACCTGTTTTGTGTTAGGCTGATTAGCTGGGTTATTTTATCCAGTAGGCCCGCCTGCTCTGTGTGCGGGTTTGTTTTGTGTGTTTTGCGTCTGTGCACGCTCGTGGTTGAGGTGCTTTGTACGTGGGTTTCCTCGGACTGATTCAGTCCCCAGTGTTTGGGGCATTTTGTTTTTGTGTGCGCCCTGTATCTCCGTGGGGTGGCTTTGTGTTTGCCGTGTGTGACATTAAAAGCACTACCCTGTACTCTCTGCTTCCTGCGCCTGACTTCGCACCCACTACGCCCAGAGACTTACACCATGGCACTATTTAATCTACTGTCTTTGTCACTGCTGGATTCATTCCACAGCAACCATCGGTAGTGAGAGAAGCAGAACAGTGACCACTGGTGTAAAGTGAACAAAATGGAGGACAACATAAATAAACATCAGGCTGTGAACCAACGAACAAACAAAACAAAACTGAATATTCAAGGTGGTATTGTAGGGATCTACACTCGTCTTCCCCACTCAAACCCTTCGTGGTGATTGGTGAATATGTTTGACCTTTAACCCCCCCCCCCCCCAGCCAGCTGCGAAGCAAGGAGGGCACGTCAGTTCAGCCAGGTGTTCCAGAGCCTGATCTCTCCCTCTGTCTCTCTTCCGGGCTCTCCTCATCGCCTCCGGCCCATTCTACAGCCAGCATTAATCTTCTGCTACGACAACAATAGACCCAGAGAGAGATACACAGACTGAGAGGCAGGAGGAGGAAGAATAGAAGGCCTTGGTCCAGGCCCGTATCAAAGGCAGCCAGAGGGAGGCAGGAAGAATAGGGCCAGATGCAGACAGGCGTGTGTCTGCTTTGTGAATGTGAATGTACGCACGGCCTGTAAAGGAGACGGACGGACAGACAAACTCTTGATGAATATGCACGCAGATCATTACTTATGCAGGCACAGCGTTGGGTGGAAATAAGGCTGATTGTGTCTCAAGGTGTGTTTCTTTATGGAGAGATTATGGAGAGATTATGGAGAGACTTTCAGTAGCTGAAAAGGCTTCAGTATAACAGCAGCTGGTGAGTAACCATGCCTGTGGTGTGGGTGTAACGGTGCCTGTGGTTTGGTGAGTAACGGTGCTTGTGGTTTGGTGAGTAATGGTGCATGTGGTTTGGGAGTAATGGTGCCTGTGGTTTGGTGAGTAACAGTGCCTGTGGTTTGGTGAGTAACGGTGCTTGGGGTTTGGTGAGTAACGGTGCCTGTGGTTTGGTGAGTAACTGTGCCTGTGGTTTGGGAGTAACGGTGCCTGTGGTTTGGGAGTAACAGTGCCTGTGGTTTGGGAGTAACGGTGCCTGTGGTTTGGGAGTAACAGTGCCTGTGGTTTGGTGAGTAACGGTGCCTGTGGTTTGGGAGTAACGGTGCCTGTGGTTTGGTGAGTAACTGTGCCTGTGGTGTGGGAGTAACCATGCCTGTGGTTTGGGAGTAACGGTGCCTGTGGTTTGGTGAGTAACCATGCCTGTGGTTTGGGAGTAACGGTGCCTGTGGTTTGGGAGTAACGGTGCCTGTGGTTTGGTGAGTAACCACGCCTGTGGTTTGGTGAGTAACCATGCCTGTGGTTTGGTGAGTAACGGTGCCTGTGGTTTGGTGAGTAAACATAACTGTGGTTTGGGAGTAACGGTGCCTGTGGTTTGGGAGTAACGGTGCCTGTGGTATGTGAGTAACGGTGCCTGTGGTTTGGTGAGTAACCATGCCTGTGGTTTGGTGAGTAACGGTGCCTGTGGTTTGGTGAGCAACCATGCCTGTGGTTTGGGAGTAACGGTGCCTGTGGTATGTGAGTAACGGTGCCTATGGTTTGGGAGTAACGGTGCCTGTGGTTTGGTGAGTAACAGTGCCTGTGGTTTGGTGAGTAACCACACCTGTGGTTTGGTGAGTAACGGTGCCTGTGGTTTGGTGAGTAACCATGCCTGTGGTTTGGTGAGCAACCATGCCTGTGGTTTGGGAGTAACGGTGCCTGTGGTATGTGAGTAACGGTGCCTATGGTTTGGGAGTAACGGTGCCTGTGGTTTGGTGAGTAACAGTGCCTGTGGTATGGTGAGTAACCACACCTGTGGTTTGGTGAGTAACGGTGCCTGTGGTTTGGTGAGTAACCATGCCTGTGGTTTGGGAGTAACCGTGCCTGTGGTTTGGTGAGTAACCATGCCTGTGGTTTGGTGAGTAACGGTGCCTGAGGTTTGGTGAGTAACGGTGCCTGTGGTTTGGGAGTAACGGTGCCTGTGGTTTGGTGAGTAACGGTGCCTGTGGTTTGGTGAGTAACCATAACTGTGGTTTGGGAGTAACAGTGCCTGTTGTTTGGTGAGTAACCATGCCTGTGGTTTGGGAGTAACGGTGCCTGTGGTTTGGTGAGTAACGGTGCCTGTGGTTTGGTGAGTAACCATGCCTGTGGTTTGGGAGTAACAGTGCCTGTGGTTTGGGAGTAACGGTGCCTGTGGTTTGGTGAGTAACGGTGCCTGTGGTTTGGTGAGTAACCATAACTGTGGTTTGGTGAGTAACGGTGCCTGTGGTTTGGTAAGTCAATTTAGAAGGTAAACCAAATTCCACATTTTCCTCATTGAAAATAATTGAAATTGTAATCTTAGAAGGCGTTTAGACAGGCAGCCTAATTCTGATATCTGTTCCAATAATTGGTCTTTTGACCAATCACATCAGATGTTTTCACAAATTATATTTGTCAGAGCTGATCTGATTGGTCAAAAAACCAATTAGTGAGAGATTAATTTTTTTTTAAATCAGAATTGGGCTACCTGTCAAAAACACAGCTTTTGTGTACTATCTGAATTGACTGGAATGAACATGGAATTGACCCCAACCAGGACCGTCTCTGGTAAAGAGGCATCACAACTCGTCCGATGATGAGGATGATGTTCTCACCCTTCCTCCTGATGTTTTGATGTGACGGATGTGTGTGTTCAGCTCAGATAGTGTGGATGGAACATGACTACAACCACTTGTTTCCTAAAGTGCTTTTAACCCACTGATTTGTTTTTTGTTTACTGTTGGGACTGTCGTGTGAGGTAATATCTGGTAGAAAGGCTTTTGTCTTTTAAAAATAGATTTGATTTGGCACTACGTTTCACAGTGAAAAGATAGATACCTATTATATTGGTAACGACCTAGCCATCTGTAATGTGCTAAATTGACATTTTGTGGATCTGATGCATCCTCTGCTAACCTGATAACTGTTCATTGTGCTCTGTAGTAAAGAGGCCCCCATTGCACCAAGACATAGTGGTTTTGACACCGGATCAATCAGCTTCTTCATGTGATACTGTTAGCCATGGAATAGTGACGGTAATGTAGTAGTACTGTATTCAACCAGATACAACAGGAGTATAATACAGCTCTATTCCCTACACTGAAGAAGTTGTATCCATTATAAAATATCCCCTTAGATGCTAATGCAGGGTAAGCTCATCTAAACCCAGAAAAGAGGACTCACCAACAGAGAATAACAAGACTACTCACCAACAGAGAATAACAAGACTAGTCCAACAGAGAATAACAAGACTAGTCCAACAGAGAATAACAAGACTAGTCCAGCAGAGAATAACAAGACTAGTCCAACAGAGAATAACAAGACTAGTCCAACAGAGAATAACAAGACCAGTCCAACAGAGAATAACAAGACCAGTCCAACAGAGAATAACAAGACCAGTCCAACAGAGAATAACAAGACTAGTCCAACAGAGAATAACAAGACTAGTCCAACAGTGAATAACAAGACTAGTCCAACAGAGAATAACAAGACTAGTCCAACAGAGAATAACAAGACTAGTCCAACAGAGAATAACAAGACTACTCGCCACAGAGAATAACAAGACTAGTCAAACAGAGAATAACAAGACTAGTCCAACAGAGAATAACAAGACTAGTCCAACAGAGAATAACAATACTAGTCCAGAGAATAACAAGACTACTCGCAACAGAGAATAACAAGACTAGTCCAACAGAGAATAACAAGACTAGTCCAACAGAGAATAACAAGACTAGTCCAACAGAAAATAACAAGACTAGTCCAACAGAGAATAACAAGACTAGTCCAACAGGGAATAACAAGACTAGTCCAACAGAGAATAACAAGACTAGTCCAACAGAGAATAACAAGACTACTCGCCACAGAGAATAACAAGACTAGTCCAACAGAGAATAACAAGACTAGTCCAACAGGGAATAACAAGACTAGTCCAACAGAGAATAACAAGACTAGTCCAACAGAGAATAACAAGACTAGTCCAACAGAGAATAACAATAACAGTCCAACAGAGAATAACAAGACTAGTCCAACAGAGAATAACAAGACTAGTCCAACAGAGAATAACAAGACTAGTCCAACAGAGAATAACAAGACCAGTCCAACAGAGAATAACAAGACTAGTCCAACAGAGAATAACAAGACTAGTCCAACAGAGAATAACAAGACCAGTCCAACAGAGAATAACAAGACTAGTCCAACAGAAAATAACAAGACTAGTCCAACAGAGAATAACAAGACTAGTCCAACAGAGAATAACAAGACTAGTCCAACAGAAAATAACAAGACTAGTCCAACAGAGAATAACAAGACTAGTCCAACAGAGAATAACAAGACTAGTCCAACAGGCCTGTTTGGGAAAAAAAATGGAAAAAAAACAAAATACTGGAATAATTTATGTAAATTACCTCTCTGATGTTGGCTTAATGAAAACCAATAGTTATTTCTGCTGTTCCTAATGGTCCATCTGTCATCTGAATTAACACAAAGCCTTTTTGAGGCCTTATTGGACAAGCTTCATTGGATATTCATATGTTGGGGCCAAATTTTCAAGACAAATACAACAAACAACAAAAAAAACTCCCATCACAACCGAATGAATGAATATCTATGCACCTTGCAGTGTAGGCTTGGTCTAACGGAGCATATGCAACACATAAAAAAAAAACTATCTTGATGGGCGCTAAAAGAATCTGGAGTGGCCAATAAAAGTAAATCATTAAATGAAAGACCCCATAGGTGTTATTGATCCCTGTATTCATTAACCGTTAATTAAGGCCTCCGGTATTATCATGCTAATCTAACGTTATCAACCTGTTGTTTTTTTTATTTTATTGAAATTTCGAATGAACGAACTTGTGTTTTTATATTTTTTTCTCCTTCCAAATGGCGTTGTTCAAACGTTTGTGTACTGTAGGTGCTGGCACAGAAACAAAGACGCAGCCATTAGTAGCCATTGTCCTCAATGATTATTAAAGTAAACAGAGAGTGTAGAGGGGAGCGCTCGCCTTACGGAGGCAGCTGCAGGCACTTGAGGGGAGCGTCCGTGAAGAGGAGAGGAAGAGAGGGGAGGAAGAGAGGGGAGGAAGGGCCCGGGCCAAGCAACCCACAAGACTCTCTGTTAGAGAGGTGAGCCCATTATTCTGAGGCTTCTAGAGAACAGCAGAGCGCTAAGATAATTAGCTTAGAAGATCATGGTGGTTTTCATTACACACCAAACTGAAGAAAACGGACAGGGAGACTATCAGGACTCAATAAAACTGCTTGTTATCCCGTTCTGTTGAAAAAGGTTTTGCTACAGCGTGCCTTAATGAATAGGGCCCCAGATCTATCTCTGGGTTAGGATTCACCTGGGTGTAGTTCAGCAGTGTGATGACAGACACAGACACGTTTTCTTCAAACGTTCTGTTCCCGCTTCCTATTAAGGGCCAATCTGTCATTGCTACAATCATTTCTGGACTTTTAAATTAATTATATACACTGAGTATTCAAAACATTAAGAACACCTGCTCTTTCCATGACATACAGTGACCAGGTGAAAACTTTGATCCCTTATTGATGTCACTTCAATGTCTCCTCCCCCGATGAAGGGGAGGAGACAGGTTAAAGAAGGATTTTTAAGCCTTGAGACATGGATTCTGTATGTGTGCTATTCAGAGGGTGAATGGGCAAGACAATAGATTTAAGGGCCTTTTTAAATGGGGTATGGTAGTAGGTGCCAGGCGTACCGGTTTGTGTCAAGAACTGCAATGCTGCTGGGTTTTTCGCGCTCAACAGTTTCCCATGTGTATCAAGAATGGTCCACCACCCAAAGGACATCCAGCAAACTTGATACAACTGTGGGAAGCATTGGAGGCAACATGGGCCAGCATCCCTGTGGAACGCTTTCGACAACTTGTAGAGTCCGTGACCCGACGAATTGAGGCTGTTCTGAGGACAAAAGGTGTTCTTAATGTTTGGTATACTATGTGTGTACCAATTGATTCTTGAAGAATACAACGTATAAATGCCTTGTTAGCATAGTTCAACTGTCATACCCCAACAGAACCCAAACTACACTCTTGTTTGTAAAAATAAAATGGCAGAAAACAACAACTATAGCCTCCAAAACATTGTTAAAGACCCCATGCAGTCTTTGTAATTGTATTATTTATTCATCACTGTATGTCTAATAAATCACTGTGTATGTTAATTTCAGGAACATTTCCCTGAGCCTCCTTTGAGCCATGAAATGCTCAGTCTGATTGTGTGTGCGTTAGGAAACAAATTGGAAGATATTTCCATACACAGCCCTAATTGGCTGATAGGACGGTCTAGAGCCCACCCCCTTTACCCAGATGAACAGTCATTGGTCTATTATAATCAGATCACATTGTGAAGTCATGACGTTGGCCAAAAGTTCCATCCCACCTGAACAGGCTGAAATTCCAGGAACGTTTTTTCCCTAACCAGTTCTTAGACAAAAAGGGCACGGCCATCATTTTCACAATTTGAGAGTGTAATTTTAACGTCATAGTGTGGAAATATATTTTTTAAAAACAGGTAAATATATATTTTTTTACTACTCTTCGCCTTTAAAAACAATTTGAATATCATCAATGGTGAGTCCTTGCATCCATAGCTCTGTCTATGTATTTGAGTGGGGTTAAATTTCTCCAGCCTTCTCTCAGTTGTTTACCAAAATAATGTTTTTTTTGGGGTGGGGGGGGGGGTTCTGCTTTGTTATTATTTGAACTGCAGATGCCCCTTTAATTACACCCCGTTACCAGTCCACTAAGAGGGTAGTCACGCGGTCTGGTTGACTGGTTCCTCATAAGGTTTCTTCCTTTTCCTTACGAAATAAAGAGTCGACACCACAACACCGATAAAAGCTCCCAGTTTTATTGCGCAACGTTTCAACCCATGATGCATCTGTCCTTTATTTCATGGTTATTTTAATGTTTTTTTTATTGTTGTACCCAGCACCTGCATGTTATTGGATGTTTGAAACCAATCTGCCTTTTCCTTGTTACTGTACTTCTGCTTTCTCTACTGGGGGGGATCCATGTAGGGAAAACTATAAATACATCAGATAAAATCAGAGAGGAGAAGAAAAACCCAAGACGAGAATCTGTACATAAAACTCTGGGATGTTTTAAATGGGTTTCCTTTAAATTAGTTACAAGTAGTGTATACAGCACATAGAGAATCTGCTTCCTGGGTTCAACGAAGATCATGAAAAACAATTGTGCATGCTGCTAAATTGTGCGACTTGAAGACTGAACCAAAACACTGGCCTGGGTGTTACACTGCATGTTGCCTTGTCATGGACTGACAGAACTATCTCTAGAGGGGGAAGGAAGGGAAATGGTTTCTCTCAGTCATCCCAAAGAGGCAGGAGAAGTTCCTGCAACGGGGGAAGCCAAGAGACTAGACATCAAGAGGTGACCCTTTAACCAACCCCCAGGAATAGAACTGTCAAAACACAGAGCCATGACATGGGACAGCCATACAGAACAGAGTCATGACATGGGACAGCCATACAGTACAGAGTCATGACACGGGACAGCCATACAGAACAGAGTCATGACATGGGACAGCCATACAGTACAGAGTCATGACATGGGACAGCCATACAGTACAGAGTCATGACATGGGACAGCCATACAGAACAGAGTCATGACATGGGACAGCCATACAGTACAGAGTCATGACATGGGACAGCCATACAGAACAGAGTCATGACATGGGACAGCCATACAGTACAGAGTCATGACATGGGACAGCCATACAGTACAGAGTCATGACATGGGACAGCCATACAGAACAGAGTCATGACATGGGACAGCCATACAGTACAGAGTCATGACATGGGACAGCCATACAGAACAGAGTCATGACATGGGACAGCCATACAGTACAGAGTCATGACATGGGACAGCCATACAGTACAGAGTCATGACACGGGACAGCCATACAGAACAGAGTCATGACATGGGACAGCCATACAGTACAGAGTCATGACATGGGACAGCCATACAGTACAGAGTCATGACATGGGACAGCCATACAGAACAGAGTCATGACATGGGACAGCCATACAGTACAGAACCATGACATGGGACAGTCATACAGAACAGAGTCATGACATGGGACAATCATACAGAACCATGACATGGGACAGCCATACAGAACAGAGTCATGACATGGGACAGCCATACAGTACAGAGTCATGACATGGGACAGCCATACAGAACAGAACCATGACATGGGACAGCCATACAGAACAGAACCATGACATGGGACAGCCATGCAGAACAGGCGATTTAGAATGGACTTCATCTTGTCCGACTGAGCAATTCTTTAGGCTAGAATGATAAAAACACGTATTTGGCGTTAATAAATCGGTAGCATGGAGAGACTCCATTTACAGCTGATTAAAAAGCCCTCTGGGTGCTAAGAGGATCGCCGTAAAATCATGACGCTTTTTTTTGGCATGTGACCATTTCTTGATGTAAGTGCTTTGAATGGAAAAGTCTAATATTGAGACAGATCAAACCTGGTCGGTTCGTCAGAGAATCAGTGATACATTGTACGACGTTGAATCAATCTGACATTTCAATCTGAGCAAAAACTGCTGAATGAAACCAACTAATAATAAGTGAATAATCTTAACATGAATTTCTCTCTTAGCCTCAGTCCCATATCTGTTTGTGTCTTTCAGCCAGCTATAATGTCTTTGTCACAGAAACAGATCGAGGACTCTCTCTTCAATCTAAAGTAAATAACAATGGATTTGGCTGTCGCTTGTTTTTTTGGGATGGGTTGGTTTTATACAGATGCCGAGCGATGTTTTAAAAAAATCGCTGGGGGTGTGTTCAGCAGGCCACAACGTTGTGGAGCATTATATACAACGAGGGAGTCACGACAGTTCTATTCACAACACTGCTATTTGTAACGCTCGACAACGTTAGTGCCTACTGAACGTGGCCCTGCTGCAGTGATGGAAGGTTGGAATCACATGTCGAGCAGAAGAAAGCGGGGATCCTCCACCACAGACTTGATTTTACGTAGGAAGGTTACGGCCTCTCTGCCGTCGACCAGCCGATGGTCGTAGGTCAGAGCCACATACATCATGGGCCGGATCTCCACCTGATTGGGGGGGAGGGGAAAGAAAGAAAGAAAGAAAGAGAGAGAGAGAAATAACTATACAGCAGACATTAGAAACAAACTGTTGATTAAAATGTATAAAATTTGCCTTCGGCTTCAAAATAAAAAATGTCCAATTCAACTTCTGGATGGAGATGAATTGAACTTGTTGACATACAGACGGGAAATGCACTACCGGGTGAGACCCACCTTGCCGCCGATGGCCACAGGCCTGTCGAAGATACCGTGCATGCCCAGGATGGCAGACTGGGGTGGGTTGATGATGGGCGTGCCGAACATGGAACCGAACACTCCTCCGTTACTGATGGTGAAGGTCCCTCCGTCCATGTCCTCCACAGCCAGCAAATTATTACGAGCCTGGTGGACAAAAACACACAGCAGTCAAGCTTGGTCATTATTCAATGCCATTTGTTTCATTGATTTTCTTGAAGAAATTCTTGCCAGCTTTGATCACAAGGTGATGTCATCATATTGACGTTGTGACAAAACGAATCAAATCAAAACTTTATTAGTTACCTGCGCCGAATACAACAAGTGTAGACCTTACAGTGAAATGCTTACTTACAAGCCCCTAACCAACAATGCAGTTTCAAAAATTACAGATAAGAATAAGAGATAAAAGTAACAAGTAATTAAAGAGCAGCAGTAAAAAAATAACAATATATACAGGGGGGGTGCGGGTAGAGAGTCAATGTGCGGGGGCACCGGTTAGTTGAGGTAGTATGTATAAGGCTCATCCTCAAAGTTCTCCACAGCCAGCTCACTGTTACGAGCATGGAGAAAACACAAGGGGGTCAATGGCCATGTCTCAATACTTTAAATTTGGCTTTCCATAAATTGGATGGAGTAAATGGCCATGTCTCAATACTTTAAAATGGCTTTCCATAAATTGAATTTAGTAAATTGCCATGTCTCAATACTTTAAAATGGCTTTCCATAAATTGAATTTAGTAAATTGCCATGTCTCAATACTTTAAAATGGCTTTCCATAAATTGGATTGAGTAAATGACCATGTCTCTTCAGTCTAAAACGGTTCCCTAAATTGGATCAAGTTGGCACTTTGGGTTGAATCTTTTTTGTTTTCACGGATCTCCGCTAAACTTCTTGGTGCCGTTTATCACAAGGTGACGCAATCATCCTCTGTGCCTCACTTGGTAGAGCATGGTGCTTGTAAACATCAGGGTTGTGGGTTCGATTCCCGGGACCACCAATACGTAAAATGTATGTACGCATGACTAAGTTGCTTTGGATAAAAGCGTCTGCTAAATGGCGTATGTTATTATTTTGTATAATTATCATTGATGTGACCAAAAGTAAAGCACAACCTCATGAACTGATGTATCGTCAGTGGATTATAGTGAGACTCATTCATCCCATTCAGACAAAGCTTTGTTACCTTCTCTCCCAGACCGTTGATGGTTTTCTCAATGTCAGCAAAGTTCATGGTCTCTACGTTGCGAATAACTGGTACAACCAGTCCCTGGTGAAGAGGAGCACATATACAAGCAAAGGACGCAGACCTGTGTGGTCAAAACACCAACAGAACCAACCAACCAACCAGACACAACCAACCAACCAGACACAACCAACCAACCAGACACAACCAACCAACCACAACCAACCAACCAACCAAAACCAACCAACCAGACACAACCAACCAACCAACCAACCAACCAGACACAACCAACCAACCAACCAGACACAACCAACCAACCAACCAGACACAACCAACCAACCAACCAGACACAACCAACCAACCACAACCAACCAGCCAGACACAACCAACCAACCACAACCAACCACAAACCAACAACCACAACCAACCAACCAACCAGACACAACCAACCAACCAGACACAACCAACCAACCAGACACAACCAACCAACCAACCAACCAACCAACCAACCAACCAACACCACAACCAACCAGACACAACCAACCAACCAACCAGACACAACCAACCAACCAACCAGACACAACCAACCAACCAACCAGACACAACCAACCACAACCAACCAGACACAACCAACCAACCAACCAACCAGACACAACCAACCAACCAACCAGACACAACCAACCAACCAACCAGACACAACCAACCAACCAACCAGACACAACCAACCAACCAACCAGACACAACCAACCAGACACAACCAACCAACCAACCAGACACAACCAACACAACCAACCAACCAGACACAAAACAACCAACCACCAACCAACACAACCAACCAACCAACCAGACACAACCAACCAACCAGACACAACCAACCAACCAACCAACCAGACACAACCAACCAACCAACCAGACACAACCAACCAGACACACCCAACCAACCAACCAGACACAACCAACCAACCACAACCAACCAACACAACCAACCAACCAACCAACCACAACCAACCAACCAACCAGACACAACCAACCAACCAGACACAACCAACCAACCACAACCAACCAGACACAACCAACCAACCAGACACAACCAACCAACCAGACACAACCAACCAACCAGACCAACCAACCAACCACCAGACACAACCAACCAACCAGACACAACCAACCAACCAACCAACCAACCAACCAGACACAACCAACCAACCAACCAACCAGACACCAACCAACCAACCACAACCAACCAACACAACCAACCAACCAACCAACCACCAGACACAACCAACCAACCAACCAACCAGACCCAGACACACCAACCAGACACACAACCAACCAACCAGACACAACCCAACCAACCAGACACAACCAACCAACCAGACACAACCAACCAACCAGACACAACCAACCAACCAGACCAACCAACCAACCAGACACAACCAACCAACCACCACCAACCAACCAACCAACCACAACCAACCAACCAACCAACCAGACACAACCAACCAATACAGACACAAACCAACCAACCCAAACCAACCAACCACCAGACCACAACCAACCACCAAACCAACCAACCAGACACAACCACCCAACCAACCAACCAACCAGACACAACCCAACCAAACCAAACCAGACACAACCAGACACAACCAACCACACACAACCAACCACCCAGACACAACCAACACAACCAACCAACCAACCAACCAGACACAACCAACCAGACACAACCAACCAACCAGACACAACCAACCAACCAACCAACCAACCAACCAGACACAACCAACCAACCAACCAACCAACCAACCAGACACAACCAACCAACCAACCAACCAACCAGACACAACCAACCAACCAACCAACCAACCAGACACAACCAACCAACCAACCACCAGACACAACCAACCAACCACCAACCAGACACAACCAAACCAACCACCAGAGCACAACCAACCAACGAGACACACAACCAACCAACCACAACCAACCACAACCAACCACAACCAACCAGACACAACCAACCAACCAACCAGACACAAACAACCAACCAACCAGACACAACCAACCAACCACAACCAACCAACCAACCAGACACAACCAACCAACCACAACCAACCAACCAACCAGACACAACCAACCAACCACAACCAACCACAACCAACCACAACCAACCAGACACAACCAACCAACCAACCAACCAACCACAACCAACCAACCAACCACAACCAACCAACCAACCAACCAACCAACCAACCAACCAACCAGACACAACCAACCAAGAGAAGACAGAATGTATAGGTCACATATCCTTTGTGCCTTACCTTGGGAGTGGCCACAGCCACGCTGATGTCGACATAATCCCTGTAAACGATCTCTTTGGTTGTATCGTCGATCACTGGGAAGAGCAAGAGAACAAATATCAATCATTTTCCACTTTTTACTTCAATAGCATTACCGTTTCAATCCAATCCAATGCATTCTGGGCTCTCTGGCAAAGACATTTGAGTTAGAAGTCTCAAAGCTATTATGACTTGATGTGTATAAGCTTCTTCCTATAAACAGAAGACCCTAACATCATCAAATCCAGTTTACTTTAACATGTAACCGTTGAAATAAGTGTCTGTGGTGTTGGAAGCAGAGTTAACAATTGGGGGAATTTTTTGTTGTTGTTGTAAATTCCATAGTTTTCTAGAAATCCTGGTTCGAGAATTCCAGATTTCCTGCTTATTCCTGGAATTTTCCAACTAGGATTTCTGGAAAACCTTAGTTGGGAGAAAGACAGAGAGAGTCTTAACCTCCGTTGACAGAAGGCTGGTCCATGAGAGCGTGGGCTGAAGCCTTAACGAAGGCCGACATGAAGCCAAGCTTGATGTTATGTCTCTTCAAGAAAGCATCTTTATGGAGCTTCCTCATCTCCTGGATGTTGCTACAGAGGGAGGGGAAAGAAGAAGCGTTAAAGCAGGCTGTGTCTGTAGGAAGCATCTTTATGGAGCTTCCTCATCTCCTGGATGTTACTGCGGGAGGGATTACTGTAAGAGGACTGGGTCGTTCTTTGGAAAACATGCCATTTTGAAATGTCTATGTCTTATGCATCTGTATGGTGGCACGTGCATCCGTGAAACCACTGGGCCTTCTGGGACGAATAAAGTGATATTGTATTGGACATCAACAGCAGCATTGTGTTGCATTGTCTCACCTCATGTCTATCTCGTTGAAGGTGGTGAGCATGGCACAGGTCTGCTGAGCCTCCTTCAGTCGCTGGGCGATCCTCAGCCTCATACGATTCATCTTTACCTGGACGAATAACGAGACAAAAATCGGTTGGTTGGTGATTGGACGCATCTGTTCATTTCTTTTCAATAAACGAGAGCAAGACACTTCTCTTGGTTTGAAACCAGCCTACGGCTTTATCCCTGCTATTTCATCTCGTTCTGTCAGTATGGGAGTGTTGGCCTGAAGCTGGCCTGGTGTAGAGAGGTCGTACTCTGCTCTCTGTCCTGGCCCCGTGGACTGCCGCTGGTGGTACTGCTGCTGGTTGTACTGCAGCAGTGGGCTTGACCGCAGAAACTAGATAGAGAGAGAAAAAAGAAGACTTTATTAAGCAAAAAAATATAAGTTTAAGTGAGACCCCATCCCCACTTAAATGTTTTAATCATTCTACTAAAGTTAACATGAATGAAATGTTTGTTTATAACAGCAGCTGACGACATACCAGGTTTGGCTTGTGCTGCCAAGGAGGGTACGGCGACAGGGACGGCGGCCAGCGTTTGGGGAGGGGCAGCGGCGGATGCTGCAGGGACCTCTGCTACTGGGGCGGCAGTGGCTTTGGCTGCTGCTGCAGCTAACCAGAGAAGAAGAGACATTCAGATCTAGCTACAGATTGCTACACCAGAGATTGTTGGTATCCATTATACTGGCCGTTCCAGGTTTGCCTATCTTTGTTCTCCATTCTGGCCAAACATGCATCTACTAAAATCTCTGTGTCCATTTGCAGGCGGTGCGTTTGAATTAATTAAAATAAATACATGTTTTTCCATCTTGTCTAGTTCAAATCTTCCCTCATTGATCGAGAGAGGGGAGTGGGGGGTGTGGATTCACTTGTCTCAATGACTCAACACGACACACATCAGCTACTGCAGCGACTGAAATGACTGCAACACTTAAAGAGCTGCAGTTAGTTTCAGAGTGGATGACAAGGAATAAGTTAGTCCTAAATATTTCAAAAACTAAAAGCATTGTGTTTGGGACAAATCATTCACTAAACCTCAACTAAATCTTGTAATCAATAATGTGGAAATCGAGCAACTTGAGGTGACTAAACTGCTCGGAGTTACCCTGGATTGTAAACTGTCATGGTCAAAACATATTGATGCAGTAGTAGCTAAGATGGGGAGAAGTCTGTCTATAATAAAGTGCTTCTCTGCCTTCTTAACAGCACTATCAACAAGGCAGGTCCTACAGGCCCTAGTTTCTACCTTCTTAACAACACTATCAACAAGGCAGGTCCTACAGGCCCTAGTTTTGTCGCACCTGGACTACTGTTCAGCCACAAAGAGGAACTTAGGAAAATTGCAATTGTCTCAGAACAGGGCAGCACGGCTGGCCCTTAAAAGTACACAGAGAACCAACATTAATGATATGCATGTAAATCTCTCCTGGCTCAAAGTGGAGGAGAGACTGACTTCATCACTACTTGTATTTATGAGAGGTATTGACATGTTGAAAGCACCGAGCTGCCTGTTTAAACTACTGGCACACAGCTCAGACACCCATACATACCCTACAAGACATGCCACCAGAGGTCTCTTCACAGTCCCCAAGTCCAGAACAGACTATGGGAGGTGTACTGTACTACATAGAGCCATTACTACATGGAGCTCTATTCCGGTAACTATTAGGTAACTGATACAAGCAGTAAAATCAGTGTACCTCCTTTTTTGATTCTACAAGGCCATCAGACTGTTAAACAGCCATCACTAGCACAGAGCGGCTGCTGCCTACATACAGACTTGAAATCATTGACCACTTGATGAGAGATAAAGATGGAGAGGGGGGGAAGAGAGTGTACCTCCTTTTTTGAGTTTGAAGAGGGGATTCCCGGCCTCTACCCTCCCTCCATCTGGCACCAGGAGCTCCATGATCACACCGGCCGCCGGAGATGGCACCTGCAACGAGGTCTGAGACAAAACGCATTCTTGTTATCAAACCGTACACACAGTTAGTCAAATTACAAAACATACTACGTTCCAGTATTTCATAGCTTGACTTTTCTAAATATCTGATCATCAATGACATCATAAGACTAGGCCCCTTTTTTTCTCCACTTCCTGTCTGAATGACGTGCCAAAAAGTAAACTGCCTGTTACTCAGGCCCTGATGCCAGGATATGCATGTAATTGGTACCATTGGAAAGAAAACACTTTGAAGTTTGTAGAAATGTTAAATTAATGTAGGATAATATAACACAATAGATACTGTAGGAGAAAATCCAAAGAAAAACCAACCCGGGAAATGTTTTAAACAGTTAAAGGCTATATTGTGTATTCCTATATAATGTGACTTCTTAGTGTTTACAGGACCTTGTCAGTCTCGATCTCACACACCACCTCATCCTCTTTCACTGAATCTCCAACAGCTGGAAAAGACCAAAGGAAGGTATTACTGTCCTGCACAAAACCTAGAATGCAACAAGATAGTAAACATGAGCCGAGTGGATTTTCCTGAGACCCCTTTCAAAAAAAATCTACCTTTCTCCCACCTGACATCCCCTTCTGTGATCGACTCAGAGAACGGAGGTGTGTTGACGGTGACAACTTTCTCACCTGATCAAAAAAACAAAACAAAGATGTCAGGCAGATTTGATTTAAAACAGTAACTTATTTAATACACAGAGAAAGACTAGAGAGATGTTTGAATACATACTACATGCTACAGATGTCTTGAAGTATCTGATGTGGAAGACAACAATTGATGACGGAGACTCACGTCTAAAACACAGAGGAAGAAAAGATGTTTATTATGTAGCAGCCTATAAACTAGCCTATGAAGTAGCCTCTTGTAAAACAAGAGGGTTTAAAACCAGTGCATCGCCCATTAAAAGACTCTCAAACCTAATTATTGAAACAAACATTTCCTGTATCAAAACAAAAATGCATGCGAAACCTTTGTTCATCAGCCTGAGGCCAAACATACTGAGATAAACTCAGGACCAAGAGAGGACACTTACAACTGAATGTTCCTGTAGACGACCCTGTTGCCAGTGGAGAGGCCTTCAACGACATAACAGGAGAGAGAGAAAGAGAGAGAAAAAATTGAGTGGGAGAGAGAGCAGAAGAGAAAAGAGTGAGAAAGAGAGGAAGAGCGAGGAAGAGCGAGGAAGATAGAGTGAAAGAGGGAGAGCGGGGAATTGAGCATATTATTATTATTAGTATCATCAACAAAGTGGTAAACACTTGAGTCAGTCTATTCTTGAGAACACTGGCTGTATTACTACATTGCTTGATGATGGGGATATTTATCTACTTACAGGCCTTACAGTGCTCTTTGATACTTTAATGGACATTACAGTCATCATCCATACAGAGCATGTTTTTATCAGATTTATAAACCAGAATAAAGGCCCATCATCTTCCATTAGTCATGGGTGGGCCGTGTTGATCTGGCACAAAACAGAACAAAAAAAGGACTGAAAACAGTTAAGGGCTTACCTGGAAGGGCTTACCTGGACTTGTCTAAAGAGGGAAGCTTGTTTTTGTTACGGTGTGCACTAACAAAGAGGTCCTTGTAACGCTAAACCCTAACGACCTGAACAGAGAAGGAGAGAGAGAGAGAGAGAGAGGCCTACTCACCTGAAGCAGTCCTTCCAGCCAGCACATTATTACCCTGAAAATAAATTGTTCAAGGGAGAAAGATAAATATCCTGTTTAATTCTCCACTGGGCTGCTTCAGAATCAATAGTCCTAAATATTAATCAATAGTCCTACATATTAATCAATAGTCCTACATATTAATTCTGTGTGTGTGCTTCCATGAAGTTTCCTTTGAATCTGTAGCAGTTGAGGCACATAGCATACAGCGCCGTTGTGTTTATATCCTATAACGCCCTCCCAAAAGGACTATAAAGGTTTCCCCACACCACCTCCTATAGACCCCACACCACCTCCTATAGACCTAACACCACCTCCTACAGACCCCGCACCACCTCCTATAGACCCAACACCACCTCCTATAGACCCAACACCACCTCCTACAGGCCTAACACCACCTCCTAAAGACCCCACACCACCTCCTAAAGACCCTGCACCACCTCCTACAGACCCCGCACCACCACTTCCCAACACCACCTCCTATAGACCCAACACCACCTCCTACAGACCCAACACCACCTCCTATAGACCCAACACCACCTCCTATAGACCCCACACCACCTCCTATAGACCCCACACCACCTCCTATAGACCTAACACCACCTCCTACAGACCCCGCACCACCTCCTATAGACCCAACACCACCTCCTATAGACCCAACACCACCTCCTATAGACCCAACACCACCTCCTATAGACCCCACACCACCTCCTAAAGACCCCACACCACCTCCTAAAGACCCCACACCACCTCCTAAAGACCCCGCACCACCACTTCCCAACACCACCTCCTATAGACCCCACACCACCTCCTACAGGCCTAACACCACCTCCTAAAGACCCCACACCACCTCCTAAAGACCCCGCACCACCTCCTACAGACCCCGCACCACCACTTCCCAACACCACCTCCTATAGACCCCACACCACCTCCTATAGACCCAACACCACCTCCTATAGACCCCACACCACCTCCTATAGACCCCACACCACCTCCTATAGACCCCACACCACCTCCTATAGACCCCACACCACCTCCTATAGACCCCACACCACCTCCTATAGACCCCACACCACCTCCTATAGACCCCACACCACCTCCTATAGACCCAACACCACCTCCTATAGACCCAACACCACCTCCTATAGACCCAACACCACCTCCTATAGTTATAGGTGGCAGGTAGACTACCGGTTAGAGGTTTAAAGTCTGTATTGTGTCCTTGAGCAAGGCACTTAACCCTAATAATGCTCCAGGGGCGGCGTACTACTATGGCTGACATATCCGGTGTATGTGACGACAAAAACATATTTTTTTAATAGGACTATAAATATCTCCTATAGACCACAAACAGATTTGACGTCAAAGGGTAAAGTTCAAAACCACAAAAGAACTTGGGGTGCGTTCAGTTCAACGGTTCACTTTTCCACAAAACGGTGCAAATTGCACATCATTCTCAAACAGCTTTTCAGGTGTGTTTACTCCCATTTTGTGGATGTGGCCTGATCCGTATATGGGTGAGACAACTTGAAATCTCCAAACTTGTGCAGCACCCCATATAACAACAGTTATCTGGGTCACCATAAAAGCACACTGTATTTCAACTGGTCGTTCAGTACAGTAACGTTGACGTTGAATAAAACGGTGCACTCCGTCCTGAACGCACCCCTGCTTTCAAATCAAATCAATAGTTAATTTGTCACGTGCGCCGAATACAACAGGTGTAGTAGACCTTACAGTGAAATGCTGAATACAACAGGTGTAGACCTTACAGTGAAATGCTGACTAACAGGCTCTAACCAACAGTGCAAAAAAGGTATTTGGTGAACAATAGGTAAGTAAAGAAATAAAAACAACAGTAGAAAGACAGTGAAAAATAATAGTAGAGGCTACATACAGTAGAGGCGCTACATACAGTAGAGAGGCTATATACAGTAGAGAGGCTATATACAGTACAGAGGCTATACACAGTAGAGAGGCTATAACAGTAGAGAGGTTATATACAGTAGAGAGGCTATATACAGTAGAGAGGCTATATACAGTAGAGAGGCTATATACAGTAGAGAGGCTATATACAGACACCGGTTAGTCAGGCTGATTGAGGTAGTATGTACATGAATGTATAGTTAAAGTGACTATGCATACATGATAAACAGAGAGTAGCAGCAGCATAAAAGAGGGGTTGGGGGGCACACAATGCAAATAGTTCATGGTCACTTAGCAGATGCTCTTATCCAGAGAGACTTACCGAAGCAATTAGGGTTAAGTGCCTTGCTCATGGACACAGATTTTTCACCTGGTTGGCTTAGGGATTTGAACCAGCAACCTTTTGGTTACTGGCCCAATGCTCTTAACCGTTAGGATACCCGTAATAACATGCAGGAGTTCAATGCCACAGACCTGACAGATAATCAGTGAGTCACCTCCGATACACGTTCTCCCCCTCCGATACACGTTCTCCCCCTCCGATACACGTTCTCCCCCTCCGATACACGTTCTCCCCCTCTTTCCTTCCCCTCCGATACACGTTCTCCCCCTCCGATACACGTTCTCCCCCTCCGATCCCTCCGATACACGTTCTCCCCCTCTTTCCTTCCCCTCCGATACACGTTCTCCCCCTCCGATACACGTTCTCCCCCTCTTTCCCTCCCCTCCGATACACGTTCTCCCCCTCTTTCCCTCCCCTCCGATACACGTTCTCCCCCTCTTTCCTTCCCCTCCGATACACGTTCTCCCCAACTTTCCTTCCCCTCTGATACACGTTAACCCCCTCTTTCTTGTTATGTATTGGCCTTAGGCTTAGCTCTGATCAGGCCATTGACAACAAACTAGTTTGGCAATGTGTGTTTACTCAAACGGGGAGCTAGAATAAACCCTCTTCGGAAAAGTCATGTGTGTGTCACAGTGTTTAACACAAACACCTCAATCAAGTAGCTAATGATTTATCATAGGCATAGAAATCTGACTCTTCTCTTAGCTATCTGGTAGTGGGTCAGTGTGAAATATTCAAAGAGTAGCTAGCTATAGTTATGCTTACACTGGCCAAGGCATAGGTTAGGTTGTGTAAGTTGGTGTAGGTGAAAATAGGGGTTGCAGAGATAGCTGAAGACTCGCTAAACTACACACAAGGCTAGTTCATGCATGGCATGACAAGGGCTATTTCTAACATAGGTTTCAAACAGAGGTCAAGCTGTAAAAATGGACGAGAAAGTCAAATGTACTGCTAGCTGGGTAATAACTCGCTTCAGTCTGTGCATGAGAGTTGTGGCTCAAGTGTGTCTTGACAATGATATGAATGTGTATAGCTAGCTAGCTAACTAACGTTGCTACCTAAGGCAGTGGTTTCCAACCAGGGGTGCTTGAGAAAACTGATGAGACCATAGGCTTACTACAGTAAAATGCATATGCTTACTACAGTAAAATGCATATGCTTACTACAGTAAAATGCATATGACGGGGTAGGCTACCTCAGGGGTACCAACCGGGCAGAGCAAACTTCAGTTGGTGGTACAACAACCGAAAATGCTTGGGAACCACTGACCTAAGAAGGCATTAGATCCGTGTTTACATGCCTGACAAGTCACACTCACATCCGTAACGTTAGTTAGCTAATAACATAGTTCATTTGGCTGGTTTGTTAGCTAGCAATCTCATGGTAGCTAGGCTAGCTAACTAACTAGTTAACCGGCAAAGCCATGCTAACGAACAAACTTGACCCCAGAGTTAGAAAAACCATAATGCTAGCAAAACTAGCTAATTAGTTAGCAAATACGCTCCGAATCGCTAGCTAGCAAGCTAACGTTAGCGTCACCGATTGAACTAACATTAGTTCTCTGTTCGATCTTCAAATAATTCACTTAGCTAGTGAATTGTACTAGTGATATTCCTACCAACTATGCACAGCTAGTTATCCAAATATGTATATTTCATAAATATAGTTTATTAAAAGGGGAAACGCAAGCCATTTCCTTAGCAGTTTAGCTAGATACGGGACAAGTGGTATTCTGTCCTTGGGTTGGGGGCTAAGGCCTATTCCCCGGTAGCTAACGTTACGGCCTTGGGGAAGAAAAAAAGACCTTTCCCGAACCCAACTATTCGGTACACGTGGAAATTG
Source organism: Salmo trutta (assembly GCF_901001165.1). Classification (NCBI taxonomy): domain Eukaryota; kingdom Metazoa; phylum Chordata; class Actinopteri; order Salmoniformes; family Salmonidae; genus Salmo; species Salmo trutta. The sequence goes on from NC_042991.1 coordinate 37,279,242, forward strand.
AATTGTTATTTCTCTCCTACCTGACTTAGAGCAGACAGAGAGCGCCCAAGTATCCTGCAAAGACATCTGGAATGCGATAACATAGCGGTCAACAGCGGTGGCTAAACCGACCAAGGAAGCAGTACGGAAGTTCAGAAAACCTGGACCTCGGCTCATGGCTAGAAAGGATCCATCTTTTGTCAAATAAACGTCAGATTTTACTTTTCGTAGCAGCAAATTAGGAGCATTTACGCAGTGTGTTAATAAGAGAATTGACGTGGCAAGTTTAGGATCATAAGGTTAGGGTTAGATGAAACGGTCTATTTTTGACGTTCATTTGACAAAAGATGGATCTCATCTAGCTATGACTGCTGCCGACTGCCCCGACAGGAAAGAACGAGGGACAAACCAATGTCGTTTTTATGATAGGAGAGATAGCTCATCCCAAATAAATGATGTACAACTAGACAGTCCACAAGTCCAGAAGGCTGCCTTTTGTTGTCTAAAATATTGAACAAACCTTTAAATAAGGGTTTAATTTACTGTATTATTGACTATATGTTTGTTTACTCCATGTGTAACTCTGTGTTGTTGTATGTTGTCGAACTGCTTTACTTTATCTTGGCCAGGTTGCAGTTGTAAATGAGAACTTGTTCTCAACTTGCCTACCTGGTTAAATAAAGGTGAAATAAAATTGCTTTAGAGGCGTATTAATTCAATCGTCTTGGGGTTTTATGTGACCAATGTATGAAAAGAAAATGCGTGTGTGTAAAATGGTGGGGGGGGGAACAAAAATAAGAACCTCACTTACATACTTTCTACATGCAAAATTGACATAACATTTTCCAAGAAATGTCGGATGTACTTGTCTTTCATCCAGTTCCCACAGAGGCAGTAATGGTACGTGCTAATTTATATGAGTTTGATTTAATTATAGGGTGCCACGCCCCCTCCTCATGTGGATTGATTGTGGATGAAATACAGTAACCCTGTTTATAATAACCCTTCTCCCCTGTGGCAAGCATCATTTCAGCTCTCCTCTCTGGACAGCTACTGGACGCCTACATTCACTCAGAGCAACTGGTATGCAGGCATCCTTTTTTTGTTTGTTGTTGTCGGTGTTTGTGGAGTCTTTGGAAGTAGACACGTGAAAAGTAGGCACTAGGCTGCAACAAAAATCTTCTCAACATGCTCATTTAAAGTAAGTGCGCAGATATTCATGTTTTTTAATTTTTATTAAAATAAATAGTGTGATTAGATTTGATCAAATTAATAACAGATATTTTCGTTTGTGTCTTAACTTGTCTGCTGCTACTTTGATATATTGAGCGTTTATATTTAAAAAAAAGAAAAGGCTCGTGCCAGTCATTTCAGTGAACAGTTTTTTTTTTTTTTTAAATGTGATTTTTAATTGTGCTTCTACAGGATGCATATTTGCATAATTCTAGCATTGACATTACCTTAATCTTTTGAGGTAAAATGTGAGTAATATTGTTTGCTTCTGCATCATTGCTGCACATTACGAACAACATACAAATATTGTTGTCTAGTAAATGACTTCACAAAACTTATAACTTTCAAACTGCCAGTAAAATACAGTATTTCATATTTATTACCAATGGCAAAATTATAGTTTTAATCACAAATATACTATTTTAGTTAATCTGTTTAAATGTAGTTTTGTTTTGTCATTAAAATTATGTTTTCTGGGGAAAATTTTGCAGTTTTGATGATTTTCCACGAACAATATTGTTTTCCTTTAAAGATTTTATTACAACAGTTTCTAATGTTAAATGCTTTTTAAAGACCTGTTTTTTCTATAAACTATATTTGTGGTTATGTACGTTTATTTTGCATGAAGCATGGAGCCAAGCCTTTTGGACCACAGCATGCATCATTCCTCCAGCAGCACCTACCCAGAGGACAGGACAGAGAATCCTCCCTCCTTTCTACACAACAACACATACAAATCCTCTCCCCCTCAGTCAAATGGTGGATCCCTTATTTCTACGCTCCTACAGACAACCATAGAGAGTAAAAGAACCCTGCAGGAGAGCACCACTGCATATTACCTCCCAGACGCTCCCATGTCCAGCTCTGCCTTGACGAACCTTAACCAGGTGGACCACCACAGCAGGAGTACCACCATGGCACCTCTGTCTCCAGCCAGCCAGGCATCCATCGGGGCCAGTCCCACTAGATTCAGACCCAATGAGACCGGGTTGACCCAGGACTGGATGCTGGAGCTGGTTGACAGACACCGGGCGAAGCGTGCCAGAGTGGAGAACATCATCAGAGGAATGGCAGGATCTCCTCTCAGTGTTTATTTCACAGGTGAAGGGTTTGGTGAAGGGGAGACCACTCCAACCAGTCACCTTCAGAGTGAGATGTTAGAGAACAAGAGGAAACAGAGGGTGCCACAGCACCAGGACCTCCCCAGGACGGAGGGCGTTAGCGGGAAGAGTACGGACGAGGGACATACACTGAGGAAGCAGCTTCAGACCATGCAGAGGCTCCTGGGTCAACTCCAAGCCAGGTTTATCCAGGTCTACGAGAATCAGACTAACGAGTCTGAAGAGGAGGACCACCATAGTACTTGGAACAAAGAATATGTGGAGACAGAGACATCTCCTGGTGAGGTGTTCTTGGACCCTTACAGTGAGTTTAACAATAAGATGCCTTTAGATAGAGGTCATCTGGGGTGGAAGAATAACAAGCTAACTGACTACCTTCACTCAAACCCAGACAACGAAGACAAACTCCTAGCAGACATTCTCAAGTATGAACTCTCCAGAGCCGTAAACTCGAGCGTTGACTCAATTTTCAAAAACATATCACATACTTTCGTCAAGTCACCACAACTACACGTCGAGGACGGTGGAATGGTGGAAACAGACGATGAGACCATGTTCCTCAGCTCTCGCGAGCCAGCGTCAACATCCACCCATGTAGACAGCATGTCACGACTCCCCCCATGTTCCGAGAGTGGTATGGCCCAACAATTACAAGAGATTCAAACCGAGGCTCTATCTCTGGTGGTTCAAAAGCCTAAATCAATGACTCGCCCATGTTCTCTAAACCTAACAGTGAAAAGGCCTCTCCATTTCTACCAGCCTCCATTCCTACACAACCACCCCACTGCTCTACAGGAAAACCACCAAGTACTGGACAACGTGAAACACAACAGCTCCCATCCCGATACCATCGGAGAGCTTCAGTGTAGACCTAGTACCATGGGTCTGCCTACCCCAGAGATAGTTGACTTACCGTGGGATCCGGTCATTGTGAGGTCCAAGGTGACCTCCAGGCCACCCGGGAGTCCTCAGGCTCACCAACCCATGACCACAGGGCACCATGTGCTTCTGGAGAGTCTCGGTCTCCCTCACATCAAGATGGACCGTGGTAGCTTTCAGAGTATGGTGAAGAGGACCTCGTATGTGCTGAATGTATCCTTTACAAGAGTGTTCTATTCTTTTCTTATTCAAGTTTTTTTCCCCACTTTATTCAGACAATAAGGAAATGAGGTGGGGTGACAGGCAAGTGGGAGAAACAGTGTTTAACTATAGAATACTACCATATACTTTGAGTGAAGTCAGTGAATCTGTGATATTATAGTTAGTCAGTGAAATCAGTAATTTATTAACCGTAATTTTACCAGGTAAGATGACTGAAAACATATTCTCTTTTACAGTAATAACCTGGGGAAGAGTTACAGGGGGATGAATGAGACCATTGGAAGCTGGGAATGATTAGGTGGCCATGATGGTATGAGGGCCAGATTGGGTATTTAGCCAGGACACCAGGGTTAACACCCCTACTCTTATGATAAGGGATGAATCAACATTTACAGAATGGTTACATGGAGGAAAATGGAGAGGGTCATGCTTTGTTAATGTAGTCAAGGGGAGGGTTTAGTGTTTTTTTTAAATGTAGTGGAGGGTTTAGTATTTTTTTTAATGTAGTCTAGGGGAGGGTTTAGTATTTTTTTTAATGTAGTCTAGGGGAGGGTTTAGTATTTTTTATTTTTTTATGTAGTCTAGTGGAGGGTTTAGTGTTTTTTTTATGTAGTCTAGTGGAGGGTTTAGTGTTTTTTTTCATTTATCCTTAGCCTATAGGCTAGTTAGAGTGGTCTCAATCACATAATCCTTAGCATATAGGCTAGTTAGCGTGGCCTCAATCACATGATCCTTAGCCTATAGGCTAGTTAGTGTGGTGTTTTTATGCAGCTTAACCAGTGGCTGTGCTGTGTAGGGCTACAGCGGCAGTTCAGGAGGAGAGTCAAAGGCATCTGCCTGAAAATAATGTTTGATGACTTGCCTAGTTAAAAAAAAAGGTTAGTCCTAGTCCAAATAAAAACTTTCACGTGGACTAGCCTATGTTCTGTTCAGCTTGAGAAGGAGAGCGCGAAGATAAAAAGGAGGACCGGAGGTTAACTTTGATTAGCTTGCTACTACTATAATCTATTTTATGAACAACAATATGTTCCTTGCTCATGATGTATTTATCAGAGTTAAGTCATATATCAGGGAACGGCGGGTAGCCTAGTGGTTAGAGTGTTGGGACAGTAACCGGAAGTTTGCTAGTTTGAATCCCCGAGCTGACAAGGTAAAAATCTGTCGTTCTGCCCCTGAACAAGGCAGTTAACCCACTGTTCCTAGGCCGTCATTATAAATAAGAATTTGTCCTTAACTGACTTGCCAAGTTAAATACAGATAAAATTAAATAAATCCCCAAATATATATAAGTGTTTTGGTGCGACATGCTTTATGCTAGAAACAAGCTGTAAAATTCCCCGGGAGAGACGTGACTCCGCTGCAAATGGGGATATCATCGTTTCATTGCTTAGACATTCAGAGGCTGAGCTACAACCTTCTATAGCCAAGACAAAAAATTTACTTTGCTTGGGAAGTAATCTAATTCTGTCATTATCAATTGATTAAGCTAATCACTTTCTGTGTAATAGAAGATGTTTAAACTCAGACAGCTTTAAGGGAAACACTTGTGACCTCCTCTCGTTGGGTTAAGCCACGGAAGAAGAGTAGCCAGCAGTTAAAGCTGACATTTTTCTGCGTCAGCAGTCCTACTCTGTCTGGGGTGGAAAGGTAGCCCTACTCTGTCTGGGGTGGAAAGGTGGGCCTAACTTTTTAAAGTACCTTGCTCAGATTTCTAATGACATCGCAGATTTAATAATTTGCAAACAGGGACAGTTTCATTGCAAACAACACACACTGATGGGCACACAATGCAAATAGTCCGGGTAGCCATTTGATTACCTGTTCAGGAGTCTTATGGCATGGGGGTAAAAACTGTTGAGAAGCCTTTTTGTCCTAGACTGGGCACTCCGGACCGCTTGCCATGCGGTAGTAGAGAGAACAGCCTATGTCTGGGGTGGCTGGGATCTTTGACAATTTTTAGGGCCTTTCTCTGACACCGACTGGTGTAGAGGTCCTGGATGGCAGGCAGCTTACCCCCAGTGATGTACTGGGCCGTACGCACTACCCTCTGAAGTGCCTTGCGGTCGGAGGCCGAGCCGTTGCCGTACCAGGCAGTGACGCAACCAGTCAGGATGCTCTCGATGTTGCAGCTGTAGAACCTTTTGAGGATCTCAGGACCCATGCCAAATCTTTTTAGTTTCCTGAGGGGGAATAGGCTTTGTCATGCCCTCTTCACGACTGTCTTGGTGTGTTTGGACCATTCTAGTTTGTTGGTGATGTGGACACCAAGGAACTTCAAGCTCTCAACCTGCTCCACTATAGCCCCGTTGATGAGAATGGGGGCGTGCTCGGTCCTCCTTTTCCTGTAGTCCACAATAATCTCCTTAGTCTTGGTTACGTTGAGGGATAGGTTGTTATTCTGGCACGACCCGGCCAGGTCTCTGACTTTCTCCCTATTGGCTGTCTCGTTGTTGTCGGTGATCAGGCCTACCACCGTTGTTGTCTGCAAACTTAATGATGGTGTTGGAGTCATGCCTGGCCATGCAGTCGTGGGTGAACAAGGAGTACAGGAGGGGACTGAGCACGCACCCCTGGGGAGCTCCAGTGTTGAGGATCAGCGTGGCAGATGTGTTGCTACCATCAGGAAGTCCAGGATCCAGTTGCAGAGGGAGGTGTTTAGTCCCAGGATCCTTAGCTTAGTGATGAGCTTTGAAGGTACTATGGTGTTGAACGCTGAGCTGTAGTCAGTGAATAGCATTCTCACATAAGTGTTCCTTTTGTCCAGGTGGGAAAGGGCAGTGTGGAGTGCAATAGAGATTGCATCATCTGTGGATTTGTTTGGACGGTATGCAAATTGGAGTGGGTCTAGGGTTTCTGGGATAATGGTGTTGATGTGAGCCATTACCAACTTTTCAAAGCACTTCATGGCTACAGACGTGAGTGCTACGGGTCTGTAGTCATTTAGGCAGGTTGCCTTTGTGTTCTTGGGCACAGGGACTATGTGGTCTGCTTGAAACATGTTGGTATTACAGACTCAATCAGGGACAGGTTGAAAATGTCAGTGACGACACCTGCCAGTTGGTCAGCACATGCCCGGAGCACACGTCCTGGTAATCCGTCTGGCCCCGCGGCCTTGTGTATGTTGACCTGTTTAAAGGTCTTACTCACTTTGGCTATGGAGAGCGTGATCACACAGTCGTCTGGAACAGCTGATGCTCTCATGCATGCCTCAGTGTTGCTTGCCTCGAAGCGAGCATAGAAGTGATTTAGCTCGTCTGGTAGGCTCATGTCTCTGGGCAGCTCGCGGCTGTGCTTCCCTTTGTAGTCTGTAATAGTTTGCAAGCCCTGCCACATAAGACGAGCGTCGGAGCCGGTGTAGTACGATTCAGTCTTAGCCCTGTATTGACGCTTTGCCTGTTTGACGTTTCGTCGCAGGGTATTGCAGGTTTTCTTGTAAGCTTCCGGGTTAGAGTCCCGCACCTTGAAAGCGGCAGCTCTACCCTTTAGCTCAGTGCGAATGTTGCCTGTAATCAATGGCTTCTGGTTGTGGTATGTACGTACAGTCACTGTGGGGACGACGTTCTCGATGCACTTATTGATAAAGCCAGTCACTGATGTGGTGTACTCCTCAAAGCCATCGGAAGAATCCCGGAACATGTTCCAGTCTGTGATAGCAAAACAGTCCTGTAGTTTAGCATCTGCTTCATCTGACCACTTTGTTTATAGAACGAGTCACTGGTGCTTCCTGCTTTAATTTTTGCTTGTAAGCAGGAATCAGGAGGATAGAATTATGGTCGGATGTATCAAATGGAGGGCGAGGGAGAGCTTTGTACGCGTCTCTGTGTGTGGAGTACAGGTGATCTAGAATTTGTTTTCCCTCTGGTTGCACATTTAACATGTTGATGAAAATTTTGTAGAACTGATTTAAGTTTCCCTGCATTAAAGTCTCCGGCCACTAGGAGCGCCGCCTCTGGGTGAGTGGTTTCCTGTTTGCTTATTTCCTTATACAGCTGACTGAGTGCGGTCTTAGTGCCAGCATCTGTCTTTGGTGGTAAATAAACAGCCACAAAAAGTATAGCTGAAAACTCTCTAGGCAAGTAGTGTGGCCTGCAATTTATCACAATATACTCTAGAGACTTCCTTAGATTTCGTGCACCAGCTGTTTACAAATATGCACAGACCGCCCCCTTCGTCTTACCAGAGTGTGCTGTTCTATCTTGCCGGTGCAGCGTATATCCCGCTAGCTGAATATCCATGTCGTCATTCAGCCACAATTCCGTGAAAACATAGGATATTAGTTTTTGATGTCCCGTTGGTAGGATATTTGTGATCGTACCTCATCTAATTTATTGTCCAATGATTGCACATTGGCGAGTAGTATTGACGGTAACGGCAGCTTTCCCACTCGCCTTTTCCAGGTGCTGACCAGGCATCCGGCTCTTTGTCCTCTGTACCTGCGTCGCTTCCTCTTGCAAATAACGTGGATGTCGGCCCTGCCGGGTGTTTGGAGAATATCTTGTGCGTCTTGTTTGTTGAAGAAAAAAATCTTTGTCTAATCCGAGATGAGTGATCGCTGACCTGATATCCAGAAGCTCTTTTTTGTCGTAAGATACGGTTGCAGAAACATTATGTACAAAATAAGTTAAATAATGAAAAAAAACACATAATAGCACAATTGGTTAGGCGCCGTAAAACTGGTGCCATTTTTTCCAGCGCCATTTTGTAAAATGACTATCATGAAATGTTTATAAAAGGCAAAACAAATTTTGATCTGCAAATACGATGATAGTAAAAGCATTGAATGAATCTATGAAAGGAGACCTTTCCACCCCATGCTCTTGTCCACGGTGATCTGTGAACCCACAACCTTCTGACCCACAGCCCTGTGCACTATCAAAATTCCTGTGTTGCTATATAATGCTGACAGGACGAAGAACAGTTTCTAAAACTGCATATCTAAGGTACTGGTCTGTCAAAGAGGTGTGGGTAAAGGGTAGACATGTTCTCTACTATCCACATGGTTTTAATTGTTATTTTGGGTATAGGGCGGGTCACTTCTTTTTTTTAAGCATTCATGGAGGGTTTAGGTCAGATATATTTTGCATGAAGGGAAGGCCATTCATTTTCATTTCACGTAGGTCCATTCACTCCCTAATTGCAATGGGATCTGTAGTGACCACAGAGAGTCAGGACAGCCGTTTTAACGTCCCTTCGGAAAGACGGCACCCTACACAGGGCAATGTCCCCCCGCACTGCCCTGGGGTATTGGGATCTCCTTAGACCAGAGGGAAGAGTTCCTCCTACTGGACCTCCAACACCACTTCCAGCAGCCTCTGGTCTCCCATCCAGGGACTGACCAGGACCAACCCTGTGGGATGCAGGGTGGTATGCTGCTGGTGTAGAATATTAGAGTTAGTTAGTCAGTAATATTAGTCAGTAATATTACAGATAGTCAGTGAATCAGTAGAATGAGTGTTTATATGTTGTGGTCCTGAGCTGTGTTTTTCAAATGCATGGCATTTCCACCAAGAGATTCTTTGGTAGCTTTCTTTAGTGAGCCAATTGTCTTCTGATATAGTACAACTCATATCAATAATACTGTGTCTAACAAAGCTTCTGCGATGTCTTTGAGGTTTAGCTAAGTGTCTCATAATAATAATAACCTTCCTCTGCCCACAAGGCTAGTCCATAAACAAATATCCAATGTTCTTCTCTTTCCAGGAGAACAATATCTATGAGGCTTGGGGAAGCATTAGTAGCTGTAGGACGCATTTCAAGGAGAATTTGCCCTTTGATCTTGTGATCTCTACTCCTAAGGAAATTGCTTCTACTATCTGAGTGTAGTCTAATGATTGCAGAACAGAGAAAAACATTGATTTAAAAAAGAATACCCGTCTTAAGAATTGTCAGGATTCAGGAACCAAAGCTTGTTTTCAAAGGAAGTCTATGCTTAGGGTATAATGAAGTGTACCAATATAGTGAAAACCTATTTTGTGATGAAAACAATCAAAGGGTACCGGACATGATTCACTCTAGGAATACAATATATATTTTTTCATCCGTTCATATTCTGATGTATGCATGGTTCGAGTACATTGTATTAGCTACGTAACCTGACACGGTCTGACCACACAGCACCTGAATGTGTTTGCTCCATAACCTGACATGTAGGAGAGTCTGACCACACAACACCTGAATGTGTTTGCTCCATAACCTGTCATGTAGGAGTCTGACCACACAACACCTGAATGTGTTTGCTCCATAACCTGACATGTAGGAGAGTCTGACCACACAACACCTGAATGTGTTTGCTCCATAACCTGTCATGTAGGAGAGTCTGACCACACAACACCTGAAGAAAGCCAAGTTGATGTTCTTCTACACTCGCTACCCTAGTTCCAACGTTCTCAAAACCTTTTTCTCCGATGTCCAGGTATTTAAAAAGTATCTTGTTAATGAATGACCTATCCTATGGCACGTTGTACTGGTAGAGTGAATGTCTGAATGGGCAAACCAACATTGAGATAAAATCCCCCTCATTGAAAACAATCACTGAACACATAACTGTGGACAATTTGCTTTTATTCAAATAGTTCATACATGATTTATTGACAAAGACAGTCAACAGTGGGATGACCAACACACACACACACACACACACACAAATCAACTAAATAAAACACTACAAAATGAAATAACAAAAAGCATCAATAACTTAGAATGTACTTACCCAAACTGTTTTGTCTTTTGTGTCCCCATATAGCTCACTCGGTGTATCACGTCCCAGCTGATTAAATGGTTCAGTAACTTCAGAGAGTTCTACTATATTCAGATGGAGAAGTTTGCCCGTCAGGCCAGAGTGGAAGGGGTTAACAGTGTGAAGGATGTAGCAGTGAGCAGAGACTCGGAGCTCTTCAGAGCACTCAACATGCACTACAATAAGGCTAATGACTTTCAGGTAGGCTAAAACATCTCGCTTGTGTAGTCATTTAGCCTCATATGACCATCCTTCATTGTACTGCTCATGTCTTCACCACATGTATTTTTATAATGCATATCTTCACCAATAAATACATTTGAAGTTTGCTCAGGTGGATCAGACAGTCAATCTGATCAAAGGATAAAATGGCATAATAGATTGTTTATGGGTGGTTGGCATGTACAAAAGGTATGTTAGTGGAAGTCTATACGTACAACAGATACACAGCACTATGTGGACAGACCTTCAAATTAGTGGATTTGGTTATTTCAGCAATACCTGTTGCTGACAGGTGTATACAATAGAGCACACTGCCATGCAATCTCCATAGACAAACATTGGCAGTAGAATGGCCTTATTGAAGAGCTCAGTGACTTTCAAAGTGGCACCGTCATAGGATGCCACCTTCTCAACAAGTAATTTCATCAAATTTCTGCCCTGCTAGAGCTGCCCCTGGTCAACTGTTAGTGCTGTTATTGTGAAGTTGAAACGTCTAGGAGCAACAACGGCTCAGCTGCAAAGTGGTAGGCCACCAAAGCTCACAGAATGGGACAGCCAAGTGCTGAAGCGCGTAAAAATCGTCTGTCCTCGGTTGCAACACTCACTACCGAGTTCCAAACTGCCTCTGGAAGCAACGTCAGCACTAGAACGGTTTGTCGGGAGCTTCATGAAATGGGTTTCCATGGCCGAGTAGCCGCACACAAGCCTAAGATCACCATGCGCAATGCCAAGCGTCGGCTGGAGTGGTGTAAAACTCGTTGCCATTGGACTCTGGAACAGTGGAAATACATTCTCTGGAGTGATGAACCACACGTCACCATCTGGCAGTCCGACTGACAAATCTGGGTTTGGCGGATGCCAGGAGAACGTTACCTGCCCGAATGCATAGTGCCAACTGTAAAGTTTGGTGGAGGAGGAATAATGGTCTGGGGCTGTTTTTCATGGTTCAGGCTCCTTAGTTCCAGTGAAGGTAAATCTTAACACTACAGCATACAATGACATTCTAGATGATTCTGTGCTTCCAACTTTATGGTAACAGTTTGAGGAAGGCCCTTTCCTGTTTCAGCATGACAATTCCCCCGTGTATAAAGCGAGGTCCATACAGAAATGGTTTGTCAAGATCGGTGTGGAAGAACTTGACTAGCCTGCAAAGAGCCCTGACCTCAAGCCCGTCGAACACCTTTGGGATGAATTGGAACACCGACTGCGAGCCAGACCTAATCGCCAAACCGCAGTCCCTGACCTCACCAATACTCTTGTGGCTGAAGGGAAACAAGTCTCTGCAGCAATGTTCCAACATCTAGTGGAAAGTCTTCCCAGAAGAGTGGAGGCTGTTATAGCAGTAAAGGGGGGGACCAACAACTCAATATTAATGTCCATGATTTTGGAATGAGATGTTCGACAAGCAGGTGTCCACATACTTTTGGTCATGTAGTGTACTGTATTTTAGTGGAAGTCTAAACACACAGATTTTTGTTTGAGCGTTATATCTGTACACATCTACAAAGATCAATGCAGTATGGTGAGTTGGTGAACACACACAAATAAAAAAATAAAAAAACTTGTTTTGTTTATAAAGATGAGTTATAAAGGTTTTGTTTTGAAAGTCACAAGCCAAAAACGGGTCCCCGAATCAAAATAGCCCCATAACATCAAAGATCCACCACCATACCTACATACAAAATACTACAGTTTACTATAGAATACTCTTGTACTTACTATAGAATTATATTGTATACTGTAGAATACTATACTACTCTAGTATACCTCGGTCATGTAGTGCTTACTATAGCATTTGGTAGTATACTGTACGCCAAATTGTATCGATATGCTAATATTAATTTGCATATGGCTTGCCCATTCCCCTCCCCCATATCCCAATTTGTGCCACCCATGAGTGAGAAACCTGCATGCCAAGTATAGTGTCTATATTGTGTTCCCTACAGGTTAGAGAAAAGAGTACAAGCTATGAACCGAGCTGTTCAGACCCCAGTCCAACTTATAGGTTTTGGACAATTTGCTTTATATTTGCAGTATATTTTCTCCTTGAGTATATTTCCTTATAAAAACTAGAAAAAGAAGATAAAACAAAAATACCATGGTAAATACTACAGTCTACTGCAGTAGTTCACAAAAATACTTCAGGGAATACTACAATCATATCAACAAAAACACTATAGAGTAAATACTACAGTATTCACTGTAGTATTTTTTTTGCACAAACATAAACAGTAGTACTTTTGTCTCTATGGGTATTTTACAGTAGACATGGGGTTATTTTCTTCAAATGGATCATTCTTTCAACAACAACCAACCACTGATGTGCTTGGCCAAAGAGCTCTATTGTTATCTGACCATAACACCGGGTCCAATCCAAGTGCCAATGCTGTTTAGCTAACTCCAGGTTTTTTTTTTTTACATTTGTTGGATGATGTCACACTAGAATGATGCAGAAAATAACCTCCCATTTGATGGTGGATCTTTGAAGTTACGGGGCTATTTTGCTTCCAATGGTCCTGGGTCCTTTTGTTTAGGTCAACAGCAGCATTAACTTTACTTTCATCATTAACTTTAATAATTTAGCCTAAAACCTGGTTGCCTCTGCTAGAAGTCTTAAACTTGACTGCAAGTGGATATTCCAGCAAGACAACAACCCCAAGCACACATCCAAATCCACAAAGAAATGGTTCATTGACCACAAAAATCTAAATTTTGCAACGGCCATCTCAGTCTCCAGACTTGAACCCCATTGAAAACCGGTGATTTGAATCAAACAGGACAGTTCATAAGCGCAGACTAAGAAAATCAAGGGTCTGGATTCTGTATGGAGGAATGATCTCAGATCATTTCCAATGTGTTCTAGAATCTCATAAAAAACATTGTAGAAAAACGCTCAGCGCCGTTATCCTCACAAGGTGAGGTATTGAAAACAGGGGTACCAATATAGACCCCCCCCATCTTTTAGAGATTTACAACAAATTATCTTTCTCTGTGCTAAAATATCTCCACATTTTTATTGTACAATCGCTCAGCATTTGTATTATTTATTTGCAATTTTGTTGTTGTTGCTAATCTTTATCTCGGGTGCCAATAATTTTGGGCCTGATGTACAGAGGGGTAAGAGTTGGAGAGTGGTCATTACTTTTTGTTGTTGTTGCTTATTCTGTCAGATGTCTTGCTTGCTAAAGCTGGTTGGAGACTAGAATAGTTTTCATTAGTCCATCAACAGAGATTTAAATGGTTATTCTGCTCTGTCCCCCCCTTCAAACAAGCCTGCTGCCGGGCCTGTTTACTTACCCAAGCATTGTGATCTCCTCTCTCAGGTCACTGAGCACATGACACTACAAGTCATTTAGAACAACAGAGGGTGCCAATGATCCACAGAAAGGAATACATTTCCCGCTGAAGAAATATCTATTTATTTTGGCATAAAAAGCATGTATAACTTACCTTACCATCAATACGTCTGACAAAATTACATTGTATATCAGAAAATGTTCCATATCCTACTCAATGTCATCATACAGTCCTTGGTGTGTATAGGTTAGTTATAATGGAAGGTCAGTCCTTGGTCTGTTTAGGTTAGTTATAATGTTGATCTCAGGGATGGTCAGTCTTTGCATCTATAGCTCTGTTTATACATTTGCAAGTGGTTACATTTCTCCAGCCATATCATCTTTTTATCCAAAACGGTGGCGGCTTTGTTTGAATTGCAGATTTTCCTTTTGAAATCTAACCGATTGTGCCTTTTATCCACAGGTCCCTGACAGGTTCCTTGAGGTGGCTGAGATCACACTACAGGAGTTTTACATAGCCATCACTCTGGCCCGAGACTCAGACCCATCCTGGAAGAAAGCCATCTATAAGGTCATCTGTAAACTGGACAGTGACGTACCGACTGAATTCAAAGCCCGCTTCACAACATAGAAAGAGCCAGAAAGAGCCAGACAGAGAGGAGTTTAACCCAGGATGATTGGCACTGTATTAAAACAAGACTATTTTCCTGCATGTCCCACTGAATTTAAGCATCCTTCAAAAGCTCACCTCACAACATAGACCTTTTCGCAATTTGATTTCCACAATTCCTCTCCTCCTTTAAAAAAAATAAATAAAAATGAGGGAAGAGGAAACTTGTAAACAAATGCACGGGTAAGAAAAGACTCCTATAGTCCGAGGTGTGTTTAATCCTTTATGTATAAATATTTTCCCTCATGGGACTGACTTTGTGCCAGAGGCCTCTACTGAATATGTGTGTCACTGTCAATGTTGACAGTTCTGGATAAAAGCATCTGCAAAATACCATATTAACTGCAGTAGCCCTACAGCTAAAATACCATATTAACTGCAGTAGACCTACAGCTAAAATACCATATTAACTGCAGTAGCCCTACAGCTAAAATACCATATTAACTGCAGTAGACCTACAGCTAAAATACCATATTAATTGCAGTAGCCCTACAGCTAAAATACCATATTAACTGCAGTAGCCCTACAGCATCTGCTAAAGACCATATTAACTGCAGTAGGACTACTATCTGCTGCAGTGAAATACCATATTAACTGCAGTCAGCTTACAGTTAAGACCATTTTAACTGCAGTAGACCTACAGCTAAAAGACCATATTAACTGCAGTAGACCTACAGCTAAAATACAATTTTAACTGCAGTAGACCTACAGCTAAAATACCATATTAACTGCAGTAGACCTACAGCTAAAATACCATATTAACTGCAGTAGACCTACAGCTAAAATACCATATTAACTGCAGTCTGGTCTTCAGCAGCCTACTATCCATGCCACAAACAGAAAGATCTGCCATGTGCGAGTGGCTGTAGTTGTGTGAATCTCTGGGCAAATTACATTTCTGTTCGACAGACATGTGAATCGAAATGGAATTGGCCTGTCGAGCAGACGGCCTTATCAACCAGTATATCATTTTAAAACAGGCATAATGAATTGTACAAATGTGTATTTTTTTCTGTTATATCAACACGATTAACAATAATACAAGAGGCCTTGGTTCATGTTTTTTTTTTATACATACATCAATTGAAACAAGCATTTCGCAGGCATATTAAGTACCTGCAGTACGTTAGGATTATTTCATTAGATAAATCAAAATATCTGTTCTCCAACTCTCAAGAGGACAGAAGGCAGACTGTGGCAAAGGAAAAGACACAGAGACAACAACAAAAAAGCCACAAGAACAATATTCTTTAATATTAAAACACGTATGGTCTTAAGGAAACAAGTGTGCATGTTTTTTTCTTCTACTCAAGACAATTTAGGTTTTTACAAAAAAAAAAAAATTGCAATTGATGTGACATGTATAGAGTAACAATATTCAAAAAAATACACTGTAGAAAAATCCCATTTCACTTCATACAGCTGAAACGAAAGACAGTTGAATGACACGGAACAAAAAATATATAAAAACGCAACAGGTGAAGTGTTGGTCCCATGTTTCATGAGCTGAAATAAAAGATCCCAGAAATGCTCCATACGCACAAAAAGCTTATTTCTATAAAATGTTGTCCACACAGTTGTTTACATCCCTGTTAGTGAGCATTTCTCCTTTGCCAAGATAATCCATCCACCTGACAGGTGTGGCATATCAAAAAGCATGATCATTACACAGGTGCACCTTGTGCTGGGGATAATAAAAGGCCACTCTAAAATGTGCCGTTGTCACAAAACATAATGCCACAGATGTCTCAAGTTTTGAGGGAGCGTGTAATTGGCATGCCGACTGCAGGAATGTCCACCAGAGCTGTTGTCAGATAATGTAATGTTCATTTCTCTACCATAAGCCGCCTCCAACGTCGTTTTAGATAATTTGTGAGTACGTCCACCCGTGTATGGTTTGCTGATGCCAACGTTGTGGATAGAGTGCCCCATGGTGGCGGTGGGGTTATGGTATGGGCAGGCATAAGCTACGGACAACGAACACAATTTTATTTTATTGTTGGCAATTTGAATGCAGATACCGTGACGAGATCCTGAGGACCATTGTGAGGCCCATTTTTTTTTTAAAGGTATCTGTATTCCCAAACATGTGAAATCCATAGATCAGAGCCAAATTAATTAATTTAAATTGACTGATTTCCTTGAAATTGTTGCATGTTGCATTTATATTTTTGTTCAGTCTAAATATCCATTAGCTACTACATATTGATTGGTAGAAATGTGCTTTATTAGGTATTTTAGAAACATTCTGTAACTAACCACATTTTTTAATTCAATATTACTCACCTTGACGTCTCTCTGCTGAAAGTTCCAGTCATCGCCCAGGAAACGTCTAAGCTCCATATAAAAGGTCATCAACAGGTGTTCCAGTGATATCTTCATAGCCAGCAACATCTGTTGATTGTCACTTAAAAGCAGATGCTTCAGAGGCATGTAGTCTAGGTCTTGTGTATGTATCTTCAGTAAAATCGCATCACACAGCAATAGGACAATAGCTATATCCCCGGGGCAAAGAAGATGTATACAGATCGCAACGTTGTATTTGTCCCATTATGACGTCTGTGAGCACACAGGCAGCGACCATTGGAGGCCATCTCCATTTTTAAAGTTGTACCTTGATCTACCACCACTTCTATGAGTAGGTAAACAAACTGAAAGGGTCCATACTGCCATCTGGAGTGTATTGTTTGTACAGGTATAAAAAGACAAGGTTGGTGAAGTACTGCCACCTACAGTTATGGAACATTTGCTCACAAGTATAATTCATTGGCTGATCCCACCTGATGACCAGGATTAAATTGTGTGATCCTTCCTGAACCCAGAGGTAGTCTCACCCAGTCGACTACTTCAAAATGGTGAAAATCCTCAATGGACGCTGCACATGCTAAACGGTTTTTTTTGGGGGGGGGGGGGGGGGGGGCACTAGAGTATAGACCAGTTGTTTAAATTTAAAAAAAAGGAAGTGTGCCCTTCTATACAGTGAAACCGGTGGCAGCGCAGAGACAACCCCTATGTGCTCTGGTCAAAAGTAATGCACTATAAATGGCAATAGGGAGTCATTTGGGACGCAGCCTTTGAGCTATAGTACAGAACATTTGGTACAGTATGCCATTCAACAGCTATTTACAACTACAGGATACAGTGTATTCCTCTCAGATAATCATAATCGACAATATTCACTCAATATGATCATATAACCACTGCTTGATAATCTCAGATTGACAGGTCAGAAACAGACAGTCTGGATTATATCTGCGTAGTCAGAATTTATTTCAGTCAATTAGCAATAGGAATAAAAGTCATGTGACGAGAATACAGAAGGAAAAAGTCCTTTAGTGGAGTTAGGGCCGGTAATGCTTGATATTGCTGACGAGAGCCTACTGTAAAAAAAGAGAGAGAGAGAGGTGACCATTGATGGCTTAGTTTTCTTTTTTTGGCTCGATACCAATTAGGGAATCTTCATAAAATATTAGGAACACGGCATTTGCTTCAGTTAACAAGTTGATAGTGTAGAATTGACCATTATCAGAAACGTTATATTTTTGGTTGTGTTTCACATGCAGAGTGATTCTGTGTGACTGTCACGTTATATAACATGGATTGTTTATTTGTAAGATCATGTAACGGCACAAAATATATACTGGACTTTCAATTCAGTATTTTATTTGTTGCAAGAAACAGTGAGTGTGAACTTTCTTATGTTAGAAAGTTTAGGAGATTAAGTTATGTGAAATGCAATGGGGGGTAACAGATTTGAATTAAAATCAAATTAAAGATCAAGTGATACTATGTGGTTTGATTGAGTACTGAAAACTCATTTCATTTTGCGTTACCCAACCCCCCCCACGACACACACATGCACTGAGAGGCAATGGGTAAGACACAGTGCAGCCTCCCTGTAGCAGTTTGAGAGTTCCTTGCTCATGGGCACAATGGCAGCCAGTGGCTCAGACACCAACAGTCCAGTTTCCACTTCATCGCCTGGCTCAGGGCTTGAACCAAGAACCTTCCTGTTCCTGTTCCACCACTCTAACCTAGGCTACATACTTCCTGTA
This sequence comes from Salmo trutta, assembly GCF_901001165.1. Lineage (NCBI taxonomy): Eukaryota > Metazoa > Chordata > Actinopteri > Salmoniformes > Salmonidae > Salmo > Salmo trutta. Next base: position 37,297,655 of record NC_042991.1, read on the forward strand.
ACACAGTAGGACCTTAGAGATACGAACACACCGGGAAATGGAGGATGTTTTGAAATACTGAAATGTTCGTAATTTTGAAAAAAAAAGAGACAACAACAAAAAAATATCACCATAAAAATTAGGTTTGTATCTTTGAGGTTCTACTGAATGTGGTTCACATGAAAACAGACATCACAGAAGACTCTCCATGACGTAGCCCACATGACCACTCACATGAGACTCTCCTGGTTGTTTTGTGTGTGAAACCTTTATTGTTTCTTCGGTTTATTTCTTAAAATAAGCAACAGTACATGTAGACATTACAGCTTGTACAGTATAAAATGAGAAGCACACTGGTGCAAGAACTTGCCAATCGAAAGGATAGGAGGAAAGAAAATTTAAAAAAAATACAAATATTCTAAATGAACATCAAGAATGTCTAACGCAACAGAAAGCTATATCCTGCATTCTAATAATGGAATAAACAGCTATGGATTTCCTAAACGTCGGCCTGTAGTCCTGACGACTTCTGATATTCAGTTTGCAGACCTAGAGGAAAAAAATGAAAACTGATTGAAAAATATGCAAAAAAAAAAAAGGGGAAATCTGCAATTGCTACATCCATCCAAATTGACTTTTTCAATGAATGATCTTACAATATCAACACATCTTCCAAAATTAGGAAAACATAATATAGACAACAGATGGAAAAAAAGCGGTGTTTTGTTATGTGTAATAGAATTGTGACAATGTAATAACTACACTGAGTAAAAATAAAACGCAACATGTAAAAAGTATGAAATAAAATATCCCAGAAAAGGATCCATTTGCACAAAAAATGCTTATTCCTCTCAAATCTTGTGCACAAATTTGTTTTACATCCCTGTTAGCGAGCATTTCTCCTTTGCCAAAATAATCCATCCCACCTGACCAGGTGGCATATCAAGAAACTGATTAAACAGTATGATCATTACACAGGTGCTGGGGACTAACGGCCACTATAATGTGCAGTTTTGTCACAACACGATGCCAAAGATGTCTCAAGTTTTGTGGGAGTGTGCAATTGGCATGCTGACTGCAGGAAGGTCCACCAGAGCTGTTGCCAGAGAATTTAAATGTTAATTTCTCTACCATAAGCCACCTCTCCAATGTCAACCACAGACCACGTGTAACCACGCCAGCTTCTTCCCTTGCGGGATCGTCTGAAACCAGCCACTCGGACAGCTGATGAAACTGTGGGTTTTGCACAAACAAAGAAGTTCTCCAAAAACGGTCAGAAACCATCTCAGGGAAACTCATCTGCGTGCTCGTCATCCTCACCAGGGTCTTGATCTGATCGGCGTCATAACCGACTTCAGTGGGCACATGCTCACCTTCGATGGCCTCTGGCACGCTGGAGAAGTGTGCTCTTCACAGATTAATCCTGGTTTCAACTGTACCGGGCAGATGGCAGACAGAGTGTATGGCGTTGTGTGGGCGAGTGGTTTGCTGATGTCAACGTTGTGAACAGAGTGCCCCATGGTGGCGGTGGGGTTATGGTATAGGCAGGCATAAGCTACGGACAATGAATACAATTGCATTTTATTGATGGCAATTTGAATGCAGAGATACCGCGATGACATCTTGAGGCCCATTGTCGTGCCATTCATCCGCTGCCATGTTTCAACACACAGCCCAATGTTGCAATGATCTGTACACATTCCACAGGCCACAATCAACAGCCTGATCACCTCTATGAGAAGGAGATGTGTTGCGCTGCACGAGGCAAATGGTGGTCACACCAGATACTGACTGGTTTTCTGATCCACAGCTCTACTTTTAATTATTATACTTTTATTTTTTAAGGTATCCGTGACCAACAGATACATGTCTGTATTCCCAGTCATGTGAAATCCATAGATTAGGGCCTAATGAATTTATTTCAATTGACTTGAGTTCCTTATATGAACTGTATCTCAGTAAAAATCTTTGAAATTGTTGCATGTTGCGTTTATATTTTTGTTCAGTGTAGATGCATTCTCTCAGTCAAAATTTAAGTCATTGCTTTTCGATCAAAAATAGTAGTTACTTCAAATCAAATCACATTTTATTGGGTGCTTTCACATAGAACAATGTTTCATAACTCCCAAATGAAGTCAAAGTAACTACTAGCCCTCTCTACTAACTGTAATAAACGAAGACACGTCATTACGTCAATGCACCTCCAAAAAACACAACGATACTGTATCAAATTAGATTATTAATAGAATGTAATGTACATACCTATAAACCAAGAAGCAGGGTGTGAGGGCAGTGATCTTCTGTTACTAGAAATACTTAGTGCGGTTCAGAGCTCTCTGAGCTATCTGTCCGCTCTGGTCGGTGATTTTCTCCCAGTCTGTTTGACCCACCACAAAGCCGATATCGCGCTTGCGTTCGGCGTCCTTCTGCTCTTCGAGGTCAGCCCAGCGAACCTAGAGGAGAGGAAGGTAAAAACATCCAGCGGGGTCATGAGCAGGAAATGGACGAGGTGTAGGAATGCTATGTTCATGCTAGCTAGCTGGTCTGACATTGCATTTCAAGTTAAATATTCTAGTAATTTTGCGAAACAGCACACCAAACCACGATCAAAACCACATTTTTCACCAATAGATAATCCAGATTTTGTGATGAAATTCTCCAGGCACCTTGGATTATAGAGATGTTGTGACTGGTCAAACGATCACATTTTATGGTCTGCAAACCATGATCTCTATAGTCAGTCAGGCTGTCATTGTAAATAAGAAAGAGTTGCCTAAATAAATAAAAGGTTATATAAAACAATATAATAAATAAGACGCGACATGATGGAGATGTTTTGGAAAATGTCAAAACAATCAATATATCATGGTTTGTTAAAGAGAAACAAGTAAGACAAGAATATAATATGGTATTGCCACTTTACCCTCTTCTTGCCAGGCTCAGAGTGGCGTGTGGCGTAGTCGTCTGTTAGCTGAAAGTCGTCTCCCTCCCTTTTCCTCTTCCCCCCCATCACCAGGCCGTCCAGCTTGTCTGTAAGGAGAAGAGCGCTCGCCACGTCACCTCACGACTCAGCAAAATAATAAAACACTATGCTACTTCACCGATATCGCGGTCACCGTGACGACGACCCACCGATATCACGGTCACCGTGACGACGATGACCGCGCTCCTTAGATTCTGTATTTTGACATTTCTTTTTCCGTCTATAAATATCTAGAAGAATGTTCTTAAGAATGTTTACATGTTGTCCGGTTTTATTACCAAGGATCCCTTCAAATCAAAGTCGCTTCCTCTCATTTTGATATTGAAGCAAGGAGAACAGGATATTGAAGTACTTTTTGTTGCCCTTCAAACTGTGTACACAGTTTAAAGCAAGCGCACATGGTAAATGGTAAATATGAGTTGATGTTATTTATTTGAAATGTACTATTGTGATCACACCTGTGTGTTTTGATCAGGTCATTTTGTATTCAACACGTCTGCCTATAATAAAAGGAGACTGGAAACTGTTTAGACAACAGGTGTCGAAACCTCTCCTAGGGGAATCCCCAGCCGTTCCACGTATTTGAACCATTCCAGAGCCAACACACCTGATTCAACTTCTTAAAATCAGGTGAGCTAGTTTAGGGGGGGGGGGGGTCCCCCCGGACGAGAAGTTTGAAAACCAATGGCTTAGATCATGAAGTTGAAGAGCATATCACTGTGGCGTAACAGGAACATTACTGGAAGCTAGAGTTGTTAGTGAACATCATGTACATTAGTAAGAGGGAATACCTACCTAGTTTCGCATCAGAAGTGTCCATCTCCCATTTGCTTTGTGGAATGTAACCCTAAATTATACAGAGAAGAGAGACTGCACCGGTTAGGCCTCTGAACGACAAGGAGCTAGGGGGTCAGGAGGAGAGAGAGAGAGAGAGAGAGAGGGTGTGGGAAGGGTTTCGGTGACGGGAGAGAAGGCGTTCAAATAGTTAGGTTAAATCAAACAATACCAGCACAATCACGACAAAAATCGCAAGAATGACACACGACATGAGACGACATGAAATAAGCTTTGTAAAAAAAGGATGTTGGCATGCAAACAATGTCAGATGTCATTACGACACCTCAGTTGAGAGGATGTGCCTTTGGTATAAAGCCACGATCAAAGCATTTTAGAGACAGTTATGACTTCAGAAGCCAGCTAGTTGATACACAAGCTAGCCTCTACTGCAAAAGCAAACAACTATATTTCATCAACACCTTTTGTGTTCATCGTGGTTCCACTTTGGTAGGACACCAAGTTGAAACAACTCATTTCATTATATTGCCTAGTTGCCTTACTAAAGAAAAATAGAAGAGAGACTACTAGATAGGGATTAACACCACTGGTATGCACAAGTTGGACCTTAATAGTCTTTGATTTTGACGTATTTTGTAAATAAATGAAGCAATAAGTGAATTCTGACTAAAAACTCTAACGCATGTTAGAAAAGGTCAAAATTCGGCTACTTATTTAACCTCCCCAACCATTTCCTTAATAACAGATACCTGTAGTACATATAGCCATTTCCTTAATAACAGATACCTGTAGTAGATATAGCCATTTCCTTAATACCAGATACCTGTAGTACATATAGCCATTTCCTTAATAACAGATACCTGTAGTAGATATAGCCATTTCCTTAATACCAGATACCTGTAGTACATATAGCCATTTCCTTAATAACAGATACCTGTAGTAGATATAGCCATTTCCTTAATAACAGATACCTGTAGTACATATAGCCATTTCCTTAATAAGATACCTGTAGTACATATAGCCATTTCCTTATTGACAGATACCTGTAGTAGATATAGCCATTTCCTTAATAACAGATACCTGTAGTACATATAGCCATTTCCTTAATAACAGATACCTGCAGTACATATAGCCATTTCCTTATTGACAGATACCTGTAGTAGATATAGCCATTTCCTTAATAACATACCTGTAGTAGATTATAGCCATTTCCTTAATAACAGATACCTGTAGTACATATAGCCATTTCCTTAATAAGATACCTGTAGTAGATATAGCCATTTCCTTAATAACAGATACCTGCCATACATATAGCCATTTCCTTAATAACAGATACCTGTAGTACATATAGCCATTTCCTTAATAACATACCTGTAGTAGATTATAGCCATTTCCTTAATAACAGATAACTGTAGTACATATAGCCATTTCCTTAATAACATACCTGTAGTAGATATAGCCATTTCCTTAATAACAGATACCTGTAGTACATATAGCCATTTCCTTAATACCAGATACCTGTAGTAGATATAGCCATTTCCTTAATAACAGATACCTGTAGTAGATATAGCCATTTCCTTAATACCAGATACCTGTAGTACATATAGCCATTTCCTTAATAACAGATACCTGTAGTAGATATAGCCATTTCCTTAATAACAGATACCTGTAGTACATATAGCCATTTCCTTAATAAGATACCTGTAGTACATATAGCCATTTCCTTATTGACAGATACCTGTAGTAGATATAGCCATTTCCTTAATAACAGATACCTGTAGTACATATAGCCATTTCCTTAATAACAGATACCTGCAGTACATATAGCCATTTCCTTAATACCAGATACCTGTAGTAGATATAGCCATTTCCTTAATAACAGATACCTGCAGTACATATAGCCATTTCCTTAATAAGATACCTGTAGTAGATATAGCCATTTCCTTAATACCAGATACCTGTAGTAGATATAGCCATTTCCTTAATACCAGATACCTGTAGTAGATATAGCCATTTCCTTAATACCAGATACCTGTAGTAGATATAGCCATTTCCTTAATACCAGATATCTGTAGTAGATATAGCCATTTCCTTAATACCAGATATCTGTAGTAGATATAGCCATTTCCTTAATACCAGATACCTGTAGTAGATATAGCCATTTCCTTAATAACAGATACCTGTAGTACATATAGCCATTTCCTTAATAACATACCTGTAGTACATATAGCCATTTCCTTAATACCAGATACCTGTAGTACATATAGCCATTTCCTTAATAACAGATACCTGTAGTACATATAGCCATTTCCTTAATACCAGATACCTGTAGTACATATAGCCATTTCCTTAATAACATACCTGTAGTACATATAGCCATTTCCTTAATAACAGATACCTGTAGTAGATATAGCCATTTCCTTAATACCAGATACCTGTAGTAGATATAGCCATTTCCTTAATAACAGATACCTGTAGTACATATAGCCATTTCCTTAATAACAGATACCTGTAGTACATATAGCCATTTCCTTAATAACAGATACCTGTAGTAGATATAGCCATTTCCTTAATAACAGATACCTGTAGTACATATAGCCATTTCCTTAATAACATACCTGTAGTAGATATAGCCATTTCCTTAATAACAGATACCTGTAGTAGATATAACAATTTCCTTAATAACAGATACCTGTAGTAGATATAGCCATTTCCTTAATAACAGGTACCTGTAGTACATATAGCCATTTCCTTAATAACAGATACCTGTAGTAGATTATAGCCATTTCCTTAATACCAGATACCTGTAGTACATATAGCCATTTCCTTAATAACATACCTGTAGTAGATATAGCCATTTCCTTAATAACAGATACCTGTAGTAGATATAGCCATTTCCTTAATACCAGATACCTGTAGTACATATAGCCATTTCCTTAATAACAGATACCTGTAGTACATATAGCCATTTCCTTAATAACAGGTACCTGTAGTAGATATAGCCATTTCCTTAATACCAGATACCTGTAGTAGATATAGCCATTTCCTTAATAACAGATACCTGTAGTAGATATAGCCATTTCCTTAATAACAGATACCTGTAGTAGATATAGCCATTTCCTTAATAACAGATACCTGTAGTACATATAGCCATTTCCTTAATAACAGATACCTGTAGTACATATAGCCATTTCCTTAATACCAGATACCTGTAGTCGATATAGCCATTTCCTTAATAACAGATACCTGTAGTAGATATAGCCATTTCCTTAATAACAGATACCTGTAGTACATATATCCATTTCCTTAATAACAGGTACCTGTAGTACATATAGCCATTTCCTCAAATAACATACCTGTAGTACATATAGCCATTTCCTTAATAACAGATATCTGTAGTGAATTATAGCAATTTCCTTAAAAACTGGTATGTACAAACTTGCTCTAACTATAGTATTTTTCAAAGGACAAGAGCCAACAATAAAAACATGAAGCGTTTCAATCTTAAAAATAGTACCATTGTGATAAGTCTAACTTTTCCATTTTGTGTTTAGGTCGTTAAATCACGTCAAATGCTCCAAAAACTATACATTAAAAAAAAAAATTATAATATGAATTTAGTCAATTTATCTAAACATTTTTTGTCGTAATCCCATTTATTTACAGCTAGTAGTATAGCACAGCTACAGCCCAGTTAAACAAGTTGAAAAGTACAACATAAAATATATTTAGTAAAAGTAGCAAACTGAAGTGAAGCCTTCTTACACTTTCTATATGCTACATTTTGAAATCCTCAAAATGTTAGCCTCTGATACGGCTTAATAAATACTACTTTAATATGCTTCAAATATTTTGATATTCAAAAATCACACTTACACAAAGCTAATTTGTGGCATATTTGCTGCAAACTACATGGTGTGCCACAAAATGTAGACAGATATTTTTGCCACTAGTGGTGAAATTGTGGCAAACCTTTGGCAACAATAATATTTATTGCCACGAGTGGCAAAAGGTTTGCCAGAGGTTGTTTTCTGGCCAAAGAATTCTCAATATTGTACTGGTGTCTGTTGCAAACCTGTGGCAACAATATCTATTGCCAATAGTGGCAAATAGTTTACCAGAAGCCGTTTCTGGTGAACACGAGTTCCAACACCAGTAACCATTGATGACCAATTAGGGGGATTAGAAAATTATGTTGGAAAATGGAAACCAAGCTATCTAGCTAGCTAGCTACCTACCTACCAAAGTTGTCCAGTGAGTGTCTAACTTAATTAAACTTCCTAATATACTTAAATTATGTTAGCTAATTGATGCTTGGCTAGCAATGTCATGTTTTATAGGATAGAGTGAAACACATTTTGTAGATCCCAGTTTCAAAATCAGTCAGCGCCACCGATTGGCTAGCGCTAAACTAGCTAACTTCAGCGATCATATTTTTGCACAATTAATGTGAAAGCTACCTAGCTAACAATTTTCCTAAACACTTTTTAGGTGAATACGTTTCCTGTCTTTTAAAAATCAATATGCATGTCAATATGCTAGTGTCATTGTGCAGTAGCATGTTAGCTAGCACAACAGCTAAGGTAGCAACAATATATAAGCTGACTTGACATCAAAGCATAGACTTCACTTTTGCAGATGGATACCCTCTCCCTACCTGCAATGTGGTCAGAGCCTGTATTGGGAGAAGGATGCATCGACACCTTGGAAAGATGTTTGGGATGCACTCAATCATACTCATTTATAACTAAAAAAAACAACAACAAAAAAAACATGGTCTTCAAGCTTAAGTAAATGCATGTACTATTCTCAGAAATGTAGTCCATACTTTCATTCTTTGTAACAATTAAATATTTAATTGCTTTAAACTAGTAGGTAGCTCATCTTCATCACGCATTGTTCCTCATCTCTTTCTATTAAGCTATCAGTTACAAGGCAAAAATACAGACTGAGGCCTTCAATCAAACTGAAGACAGAAATGTGTGTTCACACCAGGTCAAGGCTTCTTACATGCATGGCTTTGAGATGTAAGTTAACAATTCATTTAGGAAATATTATATGAATTGCCATATTAGGCATAGCTCAATTTTAATGTTGCTTTACTTCCACCCAAGCCATATACACTTGAGTCAGGAAGAAGAGACAACTACAGTAGTAGACAACTACTGGCTCTTAACGATGAAGTGCCCAGTCGAGATTGAATATCATAATTAGTTGATTCGTTTAAATCAATTGTGTTGAGGCTTGGCTAGAGACAAATATTGTACTCTAAGAACAATTGGCCACATATTTAAAAAAAAAAGTACATTTAGTAGGCCTAAGTCCATCGTTTGTTTATATAGCATTTATACAAGGCAGAAACATTGTTTCCTTGCTGAAAGAAATATAGAGAATGACAGTTTAGGTAAGAAGCATAGCAACATCAACTGATGATGTTGATCTGTTACGACATTGAATACACATTGAATGTTTAGTATATTTACTACATTTAATATGTTTAGTTCTCTGTGAGAAGCAAGTTCATTTAAAATTGTGTGTGATTTGGTTTTGTAGATGCATTTCAAATGTTGTTAACACACAGTAACCAAAAACCTGAATTAACTTACATATTCATACTGAGTTTGCAGCAAATTTGCTGCAAACAGTAGAATGTTCGCCATAAGTTTCCCAGAATTGTTTACCAGAAGTTCACAAGTCGCAAATTTACCGCAACAGTTTGCCACAAAACTAATTTGCATGGAAAAATTTGCAAATTGGTCAAAAGTTTGCCACAACTGTTTGCCAGAAGCCTGCTTTTCGGTAAGGGCAGTCACTTCCCCTACCGATTTAGTGCTGATGAAATTACCACGGCATGCCGAAAAGACACTCTGACAGACAATCCCTTTGCACCTAACCTCGTCTACCAGACTGCACTCTGCCTATATTCTGTATCAATAGCCTGGGGATGAGGATACCTTGTTACTAACAGCACAAAGCTAATGGAGGACTGAGTTCCAGCAGGTTTGAGGTAAATTCTATTTCAATTCAGAAAGTACACTGAAATTCCAATTCTCTTCATTGCTGTTCAATGAGGGAAATGTGGAATGTGGTTTACTTTCGTAAATTGAAATGGAATTGACCCAAAGCCTGTAGCATGATATTTCCTAATGTCCAATCCCATTCAACTTCTGAGTGAGAGTTGTTTCCTGGTGTACTGTAGCTGTAACAATTTCTTATACACTGAATAAAAATAGAAACAACATGTAAAGCGTTGGTCTCATGTTTCATGAGCTTAAATAAAAGATCCCAGAAATGTTCCATACATACAAAATGCTTATTTCTCTCAAATGTTATGCACACATTTGTTTATATCCCTGTCAGTGAGCATTTCTTCTTTGCCAAGATAATCCATCCACCTGACAGGTGTGGCATATCAAGAAGCTGATTAAACAGCATGATCATTACACAGGTGCACCTTGGACTGGGGACAATAAAAGGCCACTAAAATGTGCAGTTTTATCACACAACAATGCCACAGATGTCTGTGTAGTTGCGGGAGTGTAGTTGAGCGTGCAATTGGCATTCTGACTGCAGGAATGTTCACCAGAGCTGTTGCCAGAGAATTTAATGTTAATTTCTCTACCATGAGCCACCTTCAAAATCATTTTAGAGAATTTGTCAGTACGTTCAACCGGCCTCACAAACGCAGACCACGTGTAACCACACCAGCTCAGGACCTCCACATCCTGCTTCTTCACCTGCGCGGTGGTCTGAGACCAGCCACCTGGACAGCTGATGAAACTGTGGGTTTGCACAACTAAAGAATTTCTGCACAAACTGTTAAAAACCATATCAGGGATGCTCATCTTCATGCTCGTCGTCCTCACCAGGGTCTTGACCTGACTGCAGTTCGGCGTCGTAACCGACTTCAGTGGGCAAATGCTCACCTTCCGATGGCCGCTGGCACACTGGAGAAGTGCGCTCATTGTCGTGCCATTCATCCACCACCATCTCCTCCTGTTCCAGCATGATAATTCACGGCCCCATGTCGCAAGGATCTGTACACAATGCCTGGAAACGTCCCAGTTCTTCCATGGCCTGCATACTCAGCAGACATGTCACTCATTGAGCCTGTTGGGATGCTCTGGATCGGCATGTATGAAAGCGTGTTCCAGTTCCCGCCAATATCCAGTAACTTCGCACAGCCATTAAAGAGTGGGACAACATTCCACAGGTAACAATCAACAGCCTGATCAACTTTATGCGTAGATGATGTGTCGCTGCATGAGGCAAATGGTGGTCGCACCAGATACTGACCGGTTTTCTGATCCATGACCCCACCTTTTTTTTTTATAAAGATACTGTATCTATGACCAACAGATGCATATCTGTATTCCCAGTCATGTGAAATCCATAGATTAGGGCTTAATGAATTTATTTCAATTGACTGATTTCCTTATATTGAACTGTAACTCTGTAAAATATTTACAAATTGTTGAGTTAGATAATATTTTTGTAAATAGACTAACGAATCATCTTAATAATAATAATAATAGTTTGGAAGCCCTCCCCCGTTTCAGCTGTGATTCTAGTAATGGTTGAGATTAATTATATATTAATATTAATTATATACTAAGAGATTGATTCAATTGAAAGACATGGAAAATGAAATCCAAAGAATCAGACCGGTTATAAAGGAGTAGGGCTGGATTGAAAAGGTTTTCAGGAGGAGCATTTTGTTTCTTTATTTGCTAAACACATGACAAAAACATTATACAGCAAAAAACTTTTAACATTGGTGCTGTTTGTAAAAAAAAAATAGCTTCACAAATTGTTATCAACTGGAGTGTGGAAGTGCATATTATCAAGTCATATCCGTTATTTGCATCAGAAATTAGAGAACGAATGATAAAAATCGGCCGAGCCGATATAAAAATCGGGATGATATTGTCCTTTTCTAGATTTAAATCGGCCGTTCTCTATCGGCTTTGCAGATAGTCCCTCTACATAGCAAAACTGCTGCTATGCCAGCCGCCACTCACCGCCTGAGCATTACATAATGCCAGCAGCAAGCTATCTTATTCTCCAACAGAAAAGTGCAGTATTGAGAAATGGTTGAACTGACAGTGACCAAAATCTAAATATTACATTTAGTTAATTCACTAATAATAAGGCTTGTGTCTACGTGCCCGGACATGCATGCAATAAGCAAGCTAGCTAGCTAAGCAGATAGCTATGAGACCTGTTAGCAAAGATTACGATAACTAACCCTTTCATCTGTGGTGTTAGCTAGCTAACTATATTAGCTACTATGCTAGCTAGCTAGCTGGCTAGATAAACACAGTGCTAAGATATCAGCTGGAAGCTAATAGCTAACGTAGCTAACTAACATTAGCGTAAATTGACAGTTGACAGTCGGATTAGATGATTGTCGTAATAGGGAAAGAAGGAAGTGTTTTAAAATGCCTAAATAAATAAAAAATAAAAAAAGGTTGGCCATAGGTTTAGCTACCTAAGAATATTCCTGTATGTTTATGGACCAAGAAAATTGTAGATCAGCGTGTGCATTTTCACTTATCAAACTACGGACAGATTGGAGTAATTTCAGACAGAATGAGCATCGTTGTTTCATCTTTTCCCCCCCACCCTCGCTCTCCTTGTTAGATATTATGCACATTTATGGCTTGGTAGCAAATGTCATTGTCATTGAGCAAGTTGTCATTGTAGCAGTAAACAGCAGTAAGTGATACTGGAGGGAGATGTGAAAGTTACAATCCGCCAATTTCCTTGACAGATATCTGAACAAGGCAATTGAGTCGTTTCTAATTTCATCCTGGCAGCTGAGTTATTAAAGAGAGGAAGAAATTATTTCCAGATAACGGAAAAAAAATGACTAAAAATACAAGTTTCATAAGCTTCCGTGATCACAAAATCATGACGTTACGTTAGACCCATTTGCATTGAATAGATGTAATTTTATATTGTCAAACTAACAGCAATACCTACATGATGTCCTTACATACAGGCGTGACATGCTGGAGTGATGCCTCTACGCAAAGGTTGTTGATCAGTAGGCTAATATGAATCCCACAATGGAGGGATCAGCCAAATCAAGCTCAACAACTCAATGCATGAAACACTCTTATTGAATATGCATTCACCGGTATTGAGAGTAGGCCTATGCCATCTTAAAATTGACCCTGTTTTATTGACCCTTATGTTGGTAAAAAACAAAGTCACATTTATTGTTTTAATTGATGCCACACATGGCTGATCTTGTCATCACATTTTTCAAATTGAATGATACTGAATATCAGTCTGAAAACATCGGCAGATTGCTAGTAGTAGGGTGACCATACGTCCTCTTTTTCCCGGACATGTCCTCTTTTTGGACCTAAAAAAAAATGCGTCCGGCCGGGATTTCTAAATCGCCCAAAATGTCCGGGATTCGGCTTTTGCTTTCTACAGTCGCCATTCATTGTGTGCGTTTTACATTGCTTTGACCTTTCTCTTTAGGTCCCGCCTTCTCACACGCCACCATTGGTGGGTCATGTCAAGGCCTACGCAAACATTGGTCAAACTGCATCTCAATCATTACCCTCACCATGGCAACAGCCAAGAGGACAAAGCAGCAGCTTGCTTGTCAACAGTGGCACATGGCTCCAGAACAGCGTAAAAATGCCCAAACGGAAATGTCAATTCACAGACGATTTACAGAGACAATTCCCGTGATTTCGTCTTGGTCGGGATCCGTGTCAAGCAGAATGCATGACCTGTAAAGCTGGCACGTACGTGTGTCAGTGTCAAATAAAGGTGCTAGCGACCCAGAAGCCCACATAAGCTCCGCAAAACACAAAATTGCAGCTAAAGGAGAGAGTTCGTCAGGTAAATTAACTAGGGTGACCATACGTCCTCTTTTTCCCCCAGACATGTCCTCTTTTTTGAAAACTAAAATATGGTCACCCTAGCTAGTAGGCTAGTCGTTTTCAAGAAGTCAAGTTTGATGAAAAAGACTCGTGTGAAACCTCTCATATGCTTCAGGAGGAGTTTCACATCTTTTTCATTCAATTTGATTACCTACCATTTGAAAGTTTGACCTGCACACCACAATAAGAGTTTTACATGGGTCTCCTATGTACCACACCACAATAAGAGTTTTACATGGGTCTCCTATGTACTACACCACAATAAGAGTTTTACATGGGTCTCCTATGTACTACACCACAATAACTGTAGAAATTAATTTGGATATAGGATGTGTTAATCAATCACAGACTTTCAAGATTATCACCCTTTGGCAAAAAAACAAAAACTGAATGGAAATCTCTGAATCTTAATTCTAAAAGCTATGCTAATACTTACCATTTAGTAAGGAACTAAGACCATGGCATCAAATATATTTTGTCTTACTAGAAGTAGAGTTCGATTACAGAAGAAATCCAGAACTAAATTTAGGCTTATTTGATTAACAATCAAAAAATATCTAGGATATTTCAAATCACTTACAACCATTAGAACCAATCCACATTACCTCGACAAAGGTTATCATGAAATGTTTCTCTATTTATTTGGAATATATATATATATATATATATATAAATAAAATGGGTGGAAAATCACACTCCTTTAGTTATTCAGGGTTTTACTTGAACAGAAGAAAAAATAATAAAAATTGGTGACGAGACAACAGGAAAGGTCAGAGTCAGAAGAGTTATGGGTTGGATTCGAACCTGACTCCGGTAAATGTGTGTGTGTGTATGTGTATATGTGTGTGTGTGTGTGTGTGTTGGGGTCAGTCAGGGGCACTAACGATTAGACCACACTGCTTTCTCAATTTTGATTTCAGAATCTCATGATCTTCCTCTGGTACACTTGCCTTATGTATCACTGTATAGGATGTTCGACTTGGCAAAAGTTTCTGTGAAGTTATGTTTTTTTATAAATATGATTAAATCTCAGGACACAAAGAATACTAAAATCGACCAAAATAAAAACATAAACCAGAGACATTCAGCTTCTTGACCTAAACCTATTTACTGCCATAGCTGCAGTTCATTCATCAACAGCCTATGGTCTTTAAAAGAGCCAAGGGCTTAAGTCATCAAGTCACTCACTACCTGCAAACTACCTAGCCTGTCTGTCCACCATACCTGCAAACTACGTCAGTCCTGGAGAGCTACCCCAGGGCTCTCCTACCCTCTTCCTGGAGAGCTACTGTCCTGTAGGTTTACAGCAGGGCTCTCCTACCCTGTTCCTGGAGAGCTACTGTCCTGTAGGTTTACACCAGGGCTCTCCTACCCTGTTCCTGGAGAGCTACTGTCCTGTAGGTTTACAGCAGGTCTCCCTAACCATGTTCCTGGAGAGCTAATCTCCTGTAGGTTTACAGCAGGGCTCTCCTAACCTGTTCCTGGAGAGCTACTGTCCTGTAGGTTTACACCAGGGCTCTACTACCCTGTTCCTGGAGAACTAACATCCTGTAGGTTTACACCAGGGCTTTCCAACCATGTTCCTGGAGAACTAACATCCTGTAGGTTTACACCAGGGCTTTCCAACCCTGTTCCTGGAGAGCTACCATCCTGTAGGTTTTCACTTCAACCCTAATCTAGCACACCTGATTCTAATAATTAGCTGGTTGATAAGATGTGAAAACCTACAGGAGGTTAGCTGTAAGGGCATGTTTAGGAACATTGACCACTACCTTATAAGGGCATGTTTAGGGACATTGACCACTACCTTATAAGGGCATGTTTAGGGACATTGACCACTACCTTATAAGGGCATGTTTAGGAACATTGACCACTACCTTATATGGGCATGCTGACTGGGTCCTACCTTAATGTCTTCTTCCTCCTCCTCCTTCTTCTTCTTGGGTTTCTTCAGCGACTCATCATCAGGATTGAAGTCTTCCATCTCAACCTTCAAATACAAAATGTTTCTATTGAATTTGATGTGGGTCCTCCTGTAGCTCAGTTGGTAGATTACTGCGCTTGTAAACGCCAGGGTAAAACGCACGTACGTACGACTAAGTCGCTTTTGGATAAAAGCGTCCCCTAAAATGGCTTCTAGAACACTTCTAGAATTCTAGAACACAATTACAGCCACACAAGAGGACAAAGTGCATCTAAAATCATAGAGGACCGACAGGTAGTACAAACCTCGTTCCCTGGTCCTCTGCCATAGAGAGGACTAGGGTTCACTCTTACAAACAGCAACCCAGAACCTAGCTGTATTTCATTAAGTCTCAATTAATAGAAAACCATTAGCCCGACATATTGATAAAATAAATTTAAAAAAAATGTATGTTTCCATTCTACATACCTCCTCAATAGCAGCATCCTGAAGCAGGGAGCGGACATCCAGCCGCATCATGTGACGTGGAGACGACTCCCAGTTACTGGACATCTATATAGACAACAGAAAATAAATTATAAATACAAATATAAAAACAGAAAATGAATAGATATACTTATGGACTGTCCCTGTTGTATACAGAGTACAGAAAATGAATAAACACAATATGTATGGTCTATCACTGTCATTATCAATGAAAATGTATGAGAGCTCTGCGCTTGTGGATTTCAAGGACACTCAGTACGGTACCTTTTGGATATCCTTTATCTTCCGCCCGTGGGCATTTCTTTTAGCGCAAATTTGATAGTCTGCCGAGATTTCAGCCAAGTACACCTAAGAAAATAAACATTTACACGTTTATAATATACAGTGCCTTGCAAAAGTATTCAGACCCCTTGGATTTCTTCACATTTTATTGTGTTACAAAGTGGGATTAAAATAGATTACTGTATTTTATATATAAAACCATTTAAAAAAAATCTAAAACAAAATAAAGTCAAAGTGGAAGAAAAACTAAAACTAAAATAGTCGTTGAATAAGTATTTCGGCCCCTTTGGTTATGCAAGCCTAAATTCGTCCAGGAATAAAATTTGGCTTAACATATCACATGAGTTAAATGGACTCACTGTGTTAAATAATAGGAGTTGCCATGATTTTTGAATGACTAACCCTTCCTTTGTCACCCATACAACATCTATAAAGTCCCTCAGTCAAACATCGAATATCAAGCACAGCTGCAACTACGAACACCAGCGAGATTTTCGAAAGCCTCAAAGGGCAGTAATTGATAGAAAGGTGACAACAAATCAGATATTGAATATATAATCTTTAAGCATGGTCAAGTTAATCATTATTACATATTAAACCACCCAGACACGTCGAACTGAGCTGCAGGACAGGAAGGAAACTGCTCAGGGATTTCACCATGAGGCCATTGGTGATTTTAAAACGGCTACAGAGTTCAATGTCTGATGGTAGAAAACTGAGGATGGATCAACAACATTGTCCACAATAATGACCTAAATGACAGAGTGAATACAATACAAATATACAGAATCAAAATATTCCAAAACAAGGCATTAAAGTAATACTGCAAAAAAAACACAGGAATAAACGTTTTGGCCTAAATGCAAAGCCTTATGTTTGGGGGTAAATCCAACAACACATCACTGATTAACTGTCTCCTTATTTTCAGGCATGATGGTGGCTGCACCACGGTATGTGTATACTTGACATCGGAAAAGATGGAGGGTTTTCAGAGTAAAAACAAACAGGATGGAGCTAAGCACAGGAAAAATCCTAGAGGAAAACCTGCTTCAGTCTGCTTTACACCAGACACTGGGAGACAAATTCACCTTTCAGCAGGACAATAACTTAAAACACAAGGCCAAATCTACACTGGATTTTCTTACCAAGACAGTGAATGTTCCTGAGTGGCCAAGTTACAGTTTTTGACTTAAATATGCTTGAAAATCTATGGCAAGACATGAAAATTGCTGTCTAGCCATGATCCCCAACATCTTGACAGAGCTTGAAGATTTTTTTAGAAATATTGTACAATCCAGGTGTGCAAACCTCTTAGAGACTTAGGTGTTTCTAACATGTATTTACTCTGGGAGCTGAAAAATTTGCAACGACTATATTTTAATTATTTAATTTCTATTAATATTTAAAGAAATGTGAATTTTTCGTCCACTTTGACAAGAGTATTTTGTGTAGATTGTCGACTTGAAAATACAATATCTGTTCCAATATCAACACTAGGACACTACTTAAAATGAAGTAATTTTATTTGAACTCTTTTACACCCCTTTTTCTCCCCAATTTTGTGATATCCAAAGTTACGATCTTGTCTCATCGCTGATACTCCCCTACGGACTCGGGAGAGGCAAAGGTCGAGAGCCATGTGTCCCCCGAAACACGACCCTGCCAAGCCGCACTGCTTCTTGACACACTGCTCGTTTAACCCGGAAGCCAGTCGCACCAATGTGTCAAAGGAAACACCGTCCAACTGACGACCGATGTCAGCTTGCAGGTGCCCGGCCCGCCACAAGGAGGCACTCGAGCACGATGAGATCCCAGCCGGTCAAACCCTCCCGGATAACGTTGGCCCAATTGTGCGCCGCCCCATTGGTTTCCCGAACCCGAGGCTATAGTGGCGCCTCAGCACTGCGATGCCTTAGACCGCTGCGCCACTCGGGAGGCTTAGGCATATATTCAAAACGGTATGCTAGTTTGCAAATTGGAAGGTAGACTTGCATCTCTTTTGATATTTCAAGATATTAAGAACAAACATTAACTCACCTCAAAGCCTTTAGTCTTGGCAGCACTCCAGAACTGATCAAAGTATTTAACCCTATCATTAATTGCGTCGATGATGATGAAGGGGAAGAAGCCGTCATCCAGTGTTTTCCTGAATGTTTTTAGCATACTGTTCCTGTACGTGTCTTCCATCTCGGCTTCATACTCATATTCCAGACACTGACAAAAGGAAAATGTTATGAAATGATATTACAAATAAATAAAGTAAATAAATATTTTTTTAAAATCACCTGGCAAAGCTTTGCGTAAACTACATTGAGCAAATGTAGCTTCAGGGAGCCATTATGTAATACATGCGTAGGTGTCTTTAGGCTTTCTTTGGCTGCATTTACACAGGCAGACCAATACTGATCGTCTGCCCAATTATTGGGTAAAGAGCTGATCTGACTTGGCAAAATAGCAATTAGTGGAAAAATAATCAGAATTAGGCTGCCTGTTTAAATGTAGACTTTTAGGCCATCTATCTACAGAGCGATAGTATCTGACTAAACTAGATAGTAGTGGTGTTCTCTAGTGATTGGCTTGGACTGAAATAGGTGCCGGAACTCATTTTGAGTGGCAGTACGGTTTATACATTTCTGGTGCAGGAACTCATTTTGAGTGGCAGTACGGTTTATACATTTCTGGTGCAGGAACTCATTTTGAGTGGCAGTACGGTTTATATATTTCTGGTGCAGGAACTCTTCAATACATTTCATCTAACATTCTATAAGAGATACAGGAACTCAACATACAGTAGGAACAGAGAGGATTAAAATGGCTTCACAAAGGAACAGAATGGATTAAAATGTCTCCACATAGGAACAGAATGGATTAGGTCAGAGGGAAAGTAGAAAGGACAGACCTTGAGTTTGACTCGTTTCCCTGTATCTTGGTCCTTCTCCATCTTCTCCACCTCCGTCATGAAGTAGTCATCTAATCCCAGCACTCTGGGAGGAGCCCCTCCACACTCTACCTCCTTGTCCTTAACCGTGCAACAACATTTAACATTTTAGTCATTTAGCAGATGTTCTTATCCAGAGAGATTTACAGTTAGTGCATTCAACTTAAGATAGCTAGGTGGGACAACCATACATCACAGTAAGTCAAACTTTTTTTTTCTATAAAGCTGCTATCAGCAAGGTCAGAGCTAGTAACGACAAGGTATTTCAGTGAGAGAAGTTTCAGGAAGTGACGTGTTTTGGGCACAGGATGAAGACAACTATGTTGGGTTTGTTTACAATGAGGGGCAGGTATTTGTTATCCTGACTGCTGTGCTCTCGTAAGCTCGCGAGATACGGACAATTAAACGAGGTTTATGGACAGTGTTGTCCGAAATTATTGACACCCTTGATAAAAACGAGGAATAATGACTGCATAAAATAAATCAAATAGTGAGCTCAAAAACATTTGGTAAATTATATTATTTTATACTAATACAAATGCTCAGAGAAAAACATTTTGTTTAACTAGTAATAATTGTTTTCCTCAAAAAAGGTAGGGGTCAAAATTATTGACACTCCGAAACACTTTTTTTATATGTAAAGTAGTAAAAAGTGTAGTATTTGGTCACATATTCATAGCACGCAATGTGACCAAGCCTGTGACACTACAAACATGTTGGATGCATTTACAGTTAATTTGGGTTGTTTTAAATGTTAAATAATGTTGTGTGTCATTTTGGAGTCACTTTTATTTTAAATAAGAATACAATATAAATAATGATGAGTGAGAAAGTTACAGATGGTCAAATATACCACCAAAACAACCTCTCACCATTACCAATAACAGGGGAGGTTAGCATTTTATATCATACCGCTAAAACATGCTAACCTCTCACCATTACAATAACAGGGGAGGTTAGCATTTTATATCATACCGCTAAAACATGCTAACCTCTCACCATTACAATAACAGGGGAGGTTAGCATTTTATATCATACCCCCAAGACATGCTAACCTCTCACCATTACAATAACAGGGGAGGTTAGCATTTTATATCATACCACCAAGACATGCTAACCTCTCACCATTACAATAACAGGGGAGGTTAGCATTTTATATCATACCACCAAGACATGCTAACCTCTCACCATTACAATAACAGGGGAGGTTAGCATTTTATATCATACCGCCAAGACATGCTAACCTCTCACCATTACAATAACAGGGGAGGTTAGCATTTTATATCATACCACCAAGACATGCTAACCTCTCACCATTACAATAACAGGGGAGGTTAGCATTTTATATCATACCACCAAGACATGCTAACCTCTCACCATTACAATAACAGGGGAGGTTAGCATTTTATATCATACCACCAAGACATGCTAACCTCTCACCATTACAATAACAGGGGAGGTTAGCATTTTATATCATAACCCCAAGACATGCTAACCTCTCACCATTACAATAACAGGGGAGGTTAGCATTTTATATCATTCCACCAAGACATGCTAACCTCTCACCATTACAATAACAGGGGAGGTTAGCATTTTATATCATAACCCCAAGACATGCTAACCTCTCACCATTACAATAACAGGGGAGGTTAGCATTTTATATCATACCCCCAAGACATGCTAACATCTCACCATTACAATAACAAAAGGTTTACTTTTCTAATTACGTTGGTAACCAGTTTATAACAGCAATAAGACATCTCAGGGGTTTTTGGTCTATGGTCAATATACCACAGCTAACGGCTGTATCCAGGCACTTTGTGTTGCGTCATGGTTAAGAGCAGCCCTTTGCAGTAGTATATTGGCCATATACCATACCAGTTGTGCCTTATTGCTTAATCATAGCAGTCAAACGAGTTAAATTGACATCCATTGAGGGAAAATGATCTGGAGAGTTTAATCAGGGTGAATTATCTTTGTTCTCTTGATACATTTTAATTTCCTTTATTACGTCATGTCATAGCTCGGAATAATTACTATTTTGATGGAAAACCAACATTTTTTGGTTACTATGTTACTACTATGATATTAATTCTTAAAAATTGGCTCTATAACTTTATGGAAAAAGGGTTTGTCGTCTAAATATGGAAACTCGTCTTTTGCTGCGAAAAAAAAAAAACATTGGGCTAGTTTTCATTCCTTTTGGGCGGGTTTTGAGTGTTCATTGGGCAAACTTTTTTAGCTCGTCCTGGCAACCCTATGATTTATAAGTCTGATGCACTGAAGACTGTTGGTCAAATAACGGTGTGCCGTAGGATCGATGACATGGGCGTCGATATTATTGATCAATTGGTCAAAATAAAATAAACCTTTTTTTTTTTTTTTTACAGGGGATGTTGAAAGAGCTCCTATGATGCAAATAGTAAGCTCACATTTATCTAAACTCAGCAGTGAATTCAACTCCTACTTCCCTGACATAGAAAACAAGTCTGCCAAACTTGACTGGGTGCATAAACCAATTTTTTTGTCAAATTTACACATCATTTAGGAATCATGCCGGTCGCACATGCATGAGGGGGTACTTACATTTACATTACATTTTAGTCATTTAGCAGACGCTCTTATCCGGAGCGACAAACACCATGCTCTACCAACTGAGCTACAGGGAAGGCTACTTCAAGCAGGTCAAAGTGTTTTAGGGGTACAGAACCCCAAAACAAGGTTGTGAACCACTGATTTAGAGCAATACTCTTCCCTTCCAGTAGTGCTACTGGTCAATAGGAAACGCATGACAGGAAATACCATTTAATCCCAGATGAGACAACACTACCACAACAGAAAAAGCAAAGCTCAGACGATGGTAACTTTAGGTTCTTACTCACCCGTATCAGCTTGGCTACATGACTTTTACCACTTCCTGGTAGGCCTCTCATTATGATGACAATCTGAGAAAACACCATTATAAAAGTTATGGAACTCACTCATACAGCAGACAAGTATCTGGTAATATACTGAAGGATATGTGATATTTGTGTACTCTTGTTGTACTTGTATTGTCCTACAGGTTGAGAATATTATTATCCTGGCAACACATTTCTTATTTGTCCCTGAGAGGGACAGGTAGCCTAGCAGTTAAGAGCATTTTTTGGTTCAAATCCCCGAGGTGACAAGGTGAAAAATCTATCGATGTGCCCATGAGCAAAACACTTAACCCTAATTGAATCTGGAAAAAATGTATTCAATTGAAATGGGAAAATAAGTGAATGAAGTGTAACTAAAGTTGTATTGAATAAGGAAGTTGGTGAATTAAGTCAGGGGACACACTATAAGGCGATACAGGGGCAAGGTGGGTCGGCGATACAGGGGCAAGGTGGGTTGGCGCTACAGGGGCAAGGTGGGTCGGCGATACAGGGGCAAGGTGGGTCGGCGATACAGGGGCAAGGTGGGTCGGCGATACAGGGGCAAGGTGGGTCGGCGCTACAGGGGCAAGGTGGGTCGGCGCTACAGGGGCAAGGTGGGTCGGCGATACAGGGGCAAGGTGGGTCGGCGATACAGGGGCAAGGTGGGTCGGCGATACAGGGGCAAGGTGGGTCGGCGATACAGGGGCAAGGTGGGTTGGCGATACAGGTGCAAGGTGGGCGGTGATACAGGGGCAAGGTGGGTCGGTGATTCAGGGGCAAGGTGGGTCGGCGATACAGGGGCAAGGTGGGTCGGCGATACAGGGGCAAGGTGGGTTGGCGCTACAGGGGCAAGGTGGGTCGGCGATACAGGGGCAAGGTGGGTCGGCGATACAGGGGCAAGGTGGGTCGGCGATACAGGGGCAAGGTGGGTCGGCGCTACAGGGGCAAGGTGGGTCGGCGCTACAGGGGCAAGGTGGGTCGGCGATACAGGGGCAAGGTGGGTCGGCGATACAGGGGCAAGGTGGGTCGGCGATACAGGGGCAAGGTGGGTCGGCGATACAGGGGCAAGGTGGGTTGGCGATACAGGTGCAAGGTGGGCGGTGATACAGGGGCAAGGTGGGTCGGTGATTCAGGGGCAAGGTGGGTCGGCGATACAGGGGCAAGGTGGGTCGGCGATACAGGGGCAAGGTGGGTCGGCGATACAGGGGCAAGGTGGGTCGGCGATACAGGGGCAAGGTGGGTCGGCGATACAGGGGCAAGGTGGGTCGGCGATACAGGGGCAAGGTGGGTCGGTGATACAGGGGCAAGGTGGGTCGGCGATACAGGGGCAAGGTGGGTCGGCGATACAGGGGCAAGGTGGGTCGGCGATACACGGGCAAGGTGGGTCGGTGATACAGGGGCAAGGTGGGTCGGTGATACAGGGGCAAGGTGGGTCGGTGATACAGGGGTCGGCGATACAGGGGCAAGGTGGGTCGGCGATACAGGGGCAAGGTGGGTCGGTGATACAGGGGCAAGGTGGGTCGGGGATACAGGGGCAAGGTGGGTCGGCGATACAGGGGCAAGGTGGGTCGGCGACACAGGGGCAAGGTGGGTCGGCGACACAGGGGCAAGGTGGGTCGGCGATACAGGGGCAAGGTGGGTTGGCGATACAGGGGCAAGGTGGGTTGGCGATACAGGTGCAAGGTGGGCGGTGATACAGGGGCAAGGTGGGTCGGTGATTCAGGGGCAAGGTGGGTCGGCGATACAGGGGCAAGGTGGGTCGGCGCTACAGGGGAAAGGTGGGTCGGTGATACAGGGGCAAGGTGGGTCGGCGCTACAGGGGCAAGGTGGGTCGGTGATACAGGGGCAAGGTGGGTCGGCGATACAGGGGCAAGGTGGGTCGGCGATACAGGGGCAAGGTGGGTCGGCGATACAGGGGCAAGGTGGGTCGGCGATACAGGGGCAAGGTGGGTCGGCGATACAGGGGCAAGGTGGGTCGGTGGTTTCAAAAAGAGAATGATACGAGGCCTCTAGCGGCCAAAACGACATTAGCATGGACACCGCCATTGAGGGCTTCCACCATTTGAATATATTCAACTGGGTGGGACTTCCAAGTTCATTGGCTGAACCCTCCTGATGAACCTGTTGGGTGTCATATCCAACCGGGTCATCAGGAGGGATCAGCCAATCGGGAAGAAGAAAATTGACTCAATGGGCTGTCAAATATAACAGATACAAAGATGAGTCGAATCATCTCTATGAACTGTCCGATGCGCGTCCACATTCAACCCAGAACCCCCCCGCCTGCAGTCTGGGTACCAGCCGTTTTAACTAACATTCCACTCCTGTCATTTGTCAATATCATTCCTGTTCATTTCCCAAGTCTTTGGCAGATGTAAAACTATAACGTATAAACCCACCGGCTTAATTTATGAATGGAGGTTCCATCATTTGTATTTGTCAAACGGCAGCCAAATCATCACGGGTCCCCAGAATAAGACCCTCGATTGGAAAGAAGCATCAAGCTCATCACCTTGCACATTCACTACCCTGTGAAGTTCATCACAAATTATGATATGGGTATTGTGTATAGAATGATGAGGATTTTTTAATTGTATTTAATCCATTTTAGAATAAGGCCGTAATGTAACAAAACATGGAAAAAGTGAAAGGGGTCTGAATAATTTCCGAACGCTGCCCCCAAAAAGATACCTGGGGCCAAATCTACAGGTGAAGATGTTTTTCTTCTTTCTGCTCACCAAGCGAGGTGTTTTTGTGTGGTGGTCAACGAGAGTGTCGAAACAAAATGTAATGACTTATTTGCTACATGATCGAATAGACGTTTCGTAATGCTTAGGTTGTTACGAGTGTACTTATATAAAAAGTAGGGGACGTGACATCGGAGTTGTGCCCATTGTTCAAATGGTTATCTGCCCTCTCATTGGCTACAACGGTCCCACCTGATCTAGCCTCCACCCAACTACCTTCCATGTTTGAACACATTCTTTCATTGTTAGTGGCCACTACAGTATTATCATATAATGATCTGGCCACTACATTATTATCATATAATGATCTGGTCACTACAGTATTATAATATAATGATCTGGCCACTACAGTATTATAATATAATGATCTGCTCACTACAGTATTATCATATAATGCTCTGGTCACTACAGTATTATAATATAATGATCTGGTCACTACAGTATTATAATATAATGCTCTGGTCACTACAGTATTATCATATAATGATCTGGCCACTACAGTATTATCATATAATGATCTGGCCACTACAGTATTATCATATAATGATCTGGTCACTACAGTATTACCATATAATGGATCATTTATGGTGAAGTGTAAAGTGATTACGAGTGAGTGAGCGAGAAGCCATTTATTTGCACCCTTTCTGGACGAGTGTCTCGGCCTGGTAGTTTGAGAAGATCCTCCACGTTCTTGGTCTCCGGTTTCTTCTCCATCCTGGAAGGAGGAGCAGTCGGTTGGGGGGGAGGAGGGTGGGACGACGTGGGGCCTCCTCCTCCTCTCTCTTCTGGGTAACCCCTCCGTTCACCTGGACCACAGGACAGGACAGTCAGTACAAAAAGGAACAGATAATACTGGTGTCTCCATTACTTCACAACCAAGTGGCATGAAAAGACAAAGACAATGGAAGATGCCTTAAATACCATTTTGATTGTTTTCTGCATTTATAAAGTATTCACACCCCTTGAATACAACATTTTGTTGTGTTACAGCCTGAATTTAAAATGGCTTAAATTTAGATTTTTTTTGGTCACTGGCCTAAACAATATTTTTTTACAAAGAAACAAAAAATTACAAGTTAAAATGTCTTGAGTCAATAAGTATTCAACCCCTTTCTTATGGCAAGCCTAAAAAAGTAAAAAAAAAATGGCTTAATAAGTTGCATGGACTCACTCTGTGTGCAATAATAGTGTTTAACATGATTTTTGTAATGACTACCTCATCTCTGTACCCCAACACATACAACTATCTGTAACGTCCCTCAGTCGAGCGGTGAATTTCAAACACAGATTCAACCAAAAAGACCAGGGAAGTTTTTCCAATGCCTCGCGAAGGGCTCCTATTGGTAGATGGGTAAAGATACAAAAGCAGACATTGAATATCCCCTTGAGCATGGTGAAGTTCTTAATTACACTTTGGATGGTGTATCAATACACCCAGTCACTACAAAGATACAGGCGTCATTCCTAACTCAGTTGCTGGAGAGGAAGGAAACCGCTCAGGGATTTCAGCATGATGCCAACGGCTACTTTAAAACAGTTACAGAGTTTAATGGCTGTGATAGGAGAAAACTGAGGATGGATCGACAACATTGTAGTTACTCCACAATACTAACCTGAATGACAGAGTGAAAAGAAGGAAACCTGTAAAGAATACAAATATTCCAAAACATTCATCCTGTTTGTAACAAGGCACTAAAGTAATACTGCAAAAAAATGTGGCAAAGCAATTCACTTTTTAACACTTGATATTTTCAAGCATAGTGATGGCTGCATCATGTTATGGGTATGCATGTAATCATTAAGGACTGGGGAGTTTGTCAGGATCAAAAATGAATGTAATGGAGCAGGCAAAATCCTAGAGGAAAACCTGGTTTTGTCTGCTTTCCACCAGACACTGGGAGATGAATTCACCTTTCAGCAGGACAATAACCTAAACCACAAAGCCAAATCTACACTGGAGTTGCTTATCAAGAAGACAGGGAATGTTCCTGAGTGGCCGAGTAACAGTTTTGACTTGAACATTTATGGCAAGACCTGAAAATGGTTGTCTAGCAATGATCAACAACAAATCGACAGAGTTTGAATCATTTTGAAAATAACAAAATGGGAAAATGTTCCACATTCCCAGGTGTGGAAATCTCTTAGAGACTTCCCAAGAAAAGACTCCACTGTAATGGCGGCCAAAGGTGCTTCTACAAAGTATTGACTCAGGGATGTGAATACTTAAGTAAATTAGATATTTCTAGTTTTCATTTTCAATAAATTAGCAACATTTTATAAAAACATGTTTTCATTTTATCATTATGGGGTATTGTGTGTAGAAGGGTGAGAACTTGTTTTAATATACATTTTGAATTCAGGCTGTAACAACAAAATGTGGAATAAGTCAAGGGGTATGAATATTTTATGAAAGCATGGTAGCTTCAGAGACTTCATTCTTTTGGACAGTGTAAAAAAAAAAGTTTTTGTACAAATTAGCCTCACTCACATACCGAGACGTTTGCAATGCACCAAGTCTGTTTGTTTGAGACTGTCTTCTTACCGTATGGTGAGGGACCATGGTCGTAGCGCTCAGGCCCACGCTCAGGCCCACGCTCAGGCCCACGCTCGTACGGAGATCTGTCATAACCCCCAGGCCTTCCATAAGGATCCTCTCCATCTCTACTGGTCCGGCTGCCCTCCCTCATGTCCCTCTCCCTGTAGCCCGGGCGAGGTGGAAGATGGCCGGGGGTTGGTCTGGAGAGATAGACAGGATCAGAACACTGCATATCAGGACACCTATTTATAAAGAGTTTTAGATTATAATAAATATGATTATATGCACAGGGAGGACCTGATCCTAGATCAGCACTCAGTTTTATGAATCCGGGCCCTGGAGCAGGCAATATTCACAAGGCTACACAGACCAGCTGGACTAGTCACAGCAACACAGGGTGATAAAATACCAGCTGGACTAGTCACAGCAACACAGGGTGATATAATACCAGCTGGACTAGCACAGGGTGATATAATACCAGCTGGACTAGTCACAGGGTGATATAATACCAGCTGGACTAGTCACAGGGTGATATAATACCAGCTGGACTAGTCACAGTAACACAGGGTGATATAATACCAGCTGGACTAGTCACAGGGTGATAGAATACCAGCTGGACTAGTCACAGGGTGATATAATACCAGCTGGACTAGTCACAGTAACACAGGGTGATATAATACCAGCTGGACTATTCACAGTAACACAGGGTGATATAATACCAGCTGGACTAGTCACAGGGTGATATAATACCAGCTGGACTAGTCACGGGGTGATATAATACCAGCTGGACTAGTCACAGTAACACAGGGTGATATAATACCAGCTGGACTAGTCACAGGGTGATATAATACCAGCTGGACTAGTTACAGGGTGATATAATATCAGCTGGACTAGTCACAGGGTGATATAATACCAGCTGGACTAGTCACAGGGTGATATAATACCAGCTGGACTAGTCACAGTAACACAGGGTGATATAATACCAGCTGGACTAGTCACAGGGTGATATAATACCAGCTGGACTAGTCACAGGGTGATATAATACCAGCTGGACTAGTCACAGTAACACAGGGTGATATAATACCAGCTGGACTAGTCACAGTAACACAGGGTGCTATAATACCAGCTGGACTAGTCACAGTAACACAGGGTGATATAATACCAGCTGGACTAGTCACAGGGTGATATAATACCAGCTGGACCAGTCACAGGGTGATAAAATACCAGCTGGACTAGTCACAGGGTGATATAATACCAGCTGGACTAGTCACAGGGTGATAAAATACCAGCTGGACTAGTCACAGGGTGATATAATACCAG
This sequence comes from Salmo trutta, assembly GCF_901001165.1. Lineage (NCBI taxonomy): Eukaryota > Metazoa > Chordata > Actinopteri > Salmoniformes > Salmonidae > Salmo > Salmo trutta. The sequence goes on from NC_042991.1 coordinate 37,326,450, forward strand.
CTGGACTAGTCACAGGGTGATATAATACCAGCTGGACTAGTCACAGGGTGATATAATACCAGCTGGACTAGTCACAGGGTGATATAATACCAGCTGGACTAGTCACAGGGTGATATAATACCAGCTGGACTAGTCACAGGGTGATATAATACCAGCTGGACTAGTCACAGGGTGATATAATACCAGCTGGACTAGTCACAGGGTGATATAATACCAGCTGGACTAGTCACAGGGTGATATAATACCAGCTGGACTAGTCACAGGGTGATATAATACCAGCTGGACTAGCACAGGGTGATATAATACCAGCTGGACTAGTCACAGTAACACAGGGTGATATAATACCAGCTGGACTAGTCACAGTAACACAGGGTGATATAATACCAGCTGGACTAGTCACAGGGTGATATAACACCAGCTGGACTAGTCACAGGGTGATATAATACCAGCTGGACTAGTCACAGCAACACAGGGTGATATAATACCAGCTGGACTAGTCACGGGGTGATATAATACCAGCTGGACTAGTCACAGTAACACAGGGTGATATAATACCAGCTGGACTAGTCACAGGGTGATATAATACCAGCTGGACTAGTTACAGGGTGATATAATATCAGCTGGACTAGTCACAGGGTGATATAATACCAGCTGGACTAGTCACAGGGTGATATAATACCAGCTGGACTAGTCACAGTAACACAGGGTGATATAATACCAGCTGGACTAGTCACAGGGTGATATAATACCAGCTGGACTAGTCACAGGGTGATATAATACCAGCTGGACTAGTCACAGGGTGATATAATACCAGCTGGACTAGTCACAGGGTGATATAATACCAGCTGGACTAGTCACAGGGTGATATAATACCAGCTGGACTAGTCACAGGGTGATATAATACCAGCTGGACTAGCACAGGGTGATATAATACCAGCTGGACTAGTCACAGTAACACAGGGTGATATAATACCAGCTGGACTAGTCACAGTAACACAGGGTGATATAATACCAGCTGGACTAGTCACAGGGTGATATAACACCAGCTGGACTAGTCACAGGGTGATATAATACCAGCTGGACTAGTCACAGCAACACAGGGTGATATAATACCAGCTGGACTAGTCACGGGGTGATATAATACCAGCTGGACTAGTCACAGTAACACAGGGTGATATAATACCAGCTGGACTAGTCACAGGGTGATATAATACCAGCTGGACTAGTCACAGTAACACAGGGTGATATAATACCAGCTGGACTAGTCACAGTAACACAGGGTGATATAATACCAGCTGGACTAGTCACAGGGTGATAGAATACCAGCTGGACTAGTCACAGGGTGATATAATACCAGCTGGACTAGTCACAGTAACACAGGGTGATATAATACCAGCTGGACTATTCACAGTAACACAGGGTGATATAATACCAGCTGGACTAGTCACAGGGTGATATAATACCAGCTGGACTAGTCACGGGGTGATATAATACCAGCTGGACTAGTCACAGTAACACAGGGTGATATAATACCAGCTGGACTAGTCACAGGGTGATATAATACCAGCTGGACTAGTTACAGGGTGATATAATATCAGCTGGACTAGTCACAGGGTGATATAATACCAGCTGGACTAGTCACAGGGTGATATAATACCAGCTGGACTAGTCACAGTAACACAGGGTGATATAATACCAGCTGGACTAGTCACAGGGTGATATAATACCAGCTGGACTAGTCACAGGGTGATATAATACCAGCTGGACTAGTCACAGTAACACAGGGTGATATAATACCAGCTGGACTAGTCACAGTAACACAGGGTGCTATAATACCAGCTGGACTAGTCACAGTAACACAGGGTGATATAATACCAGCTGGACTAGTCACAGGGTGATATAATACCAGCTGGACCAGTCACAGGGTGATAAAATACCAGCTGGACTAGTCACAGGGTGATATAATACCAGCTGGACTAGTCACAGGGTGATAAAATACCAGCTGGACTAGTCACAGGGTGATATAATACCAGCTGGACTAGTCACAGGGTGATATAATACCAGCTGGACTAGTCACAGGGTGATATAATACCAGCTGGACTAGTCACAGGGTGATATAATACCAGCTGGACTAGTCACAGGGTGATATAATACCAGCTGGACTAGTCACAGGGTGATATAATACCAGCTGGACTAGTCACAGGGTGATATAATACCAGCTGGACTAGTCACAGGGTGATATAATACCAGCTGGACTAGTCACAGGGTGATATAATACCAGCTGGACTAGTCACAGGGTGATATAATACCAGCTGGACTAGCACAGGGTGATATAATACCAGCTGGACTAGTCACAGTAACACAGGGTGATATAATACCAGCTGGACTAGTCACAGTAACACAGGGTGATATAATACCAGCTGGACTAGTCACAGGGTGATATAACACCAGCTGGACTAGTCACAGGGTGATATAATACCAGCTGGACTAGTCACAGCAACACAGGGTGATATAATACCAGCTGGACTAGTCACGGGGTGATATAATACCAGCTGGACTAGTCACAGTAACACAGGGTGATATAATACCAGCTGGACTAGTTACAGGGTGATATAATATCAGCTGGACTAGTCACAGGGTGATATAATACCAGCTGGACTAGTCACAGGGTGATATAATACCAGCTGGACTAGTCACAGTAACACAGGGTGATATAATACCAGCTGGACTAGTCACAGGGTGATATAATACCAGCTGGACTAGTCACAGGGTGATATAATACCAGCTGGACTAGTCACAGGGTGATATAATACCAGCTGGACTAGTCACAGGGTGATATAATACCAGCTGGACTAGTCACAGGGTGATATAATACCAGCTGGACTAGTCACAGGGTGATATAATACCAGCTGGACTAGCACAGGGTGATATAATACCAGCTGGACTAGTCACAGTAACACAGGGTGATATAATACCAGCTGGACTAGTCACAGTAACACAGGGTGATATAATACCAGCTGGACTAGTCACAGGGTGATATAACACCAGCTGGACTAGTCACAGGGTGATATAATACCAGCTGGACTAGTCACAGCAACACAGGGTGATATAATACCAGCTGGACTAGTCACGGGGTGATATAATACCAGCTGGACTAGTCACAGTAACACAGGGTGATATAATACCAGCTGGACTAGTCACAGGGTGATATAATACCAGCTGGACTAGTCACAGTAACACAGGGTGATATAATACCAGCTGGACTAGTCACAGTAACACAGGGTGATATAATACCAGCTGGACTAGTCACAGGGTGATATAATACCAGCCGGACTAGTCACAGGGTGATATAATACCAGCTGGACTAGTCACAGGGTGATATAATACCAGCTGGACTAGTCACAGTAACACAGGGTGATATAATACCAGCTGGACTAGTCACAGGGTGATATAATACCAGCTGGACTAGTCACAGGCTGATATAATACCAGCTGGACTAGTCACAGGGTGATATAATACCAGCTGGACTAGTCACAGTAACACAGGGTGATATAATACCAGCCGGACTAGTCACAGGGTGATATAATACCAGCTGGACTAGTCACAGGGTAATATAATACCGGCTGGACTAGTCACAGGGTGATATAATACCAGCTGGACTAGTCACAGGGTGATATAATACCAGCTGGACTAGTCACAGGGTGATATAATACCAGCTGGACTAGTCACAGGGTGATATAATACCAGCTGGACTTGTCACAGTAACACAGGGTGATATAATACCAGCTGGACTAGTCACAGGGTGATATAATACCAGCTGGACTAGTCACAGGGTGATATAATACCAGCTGGACTAGTCACAGGGTGATATAATACCAGCTGGACTAGTCACAGGGTGATAATACGTTTTATCAACACGCATGGAATGTTTGCTTGAAGAAGTAAGAACAGAACACAAAAACAAAATGTTTCACATTTAGATATCTCAAACCCTCCTTAAAAACGGAACCAGATATCTCAAACCCTCCTTAAAAACGGAACCAGATATCTCAAACCCTCCTTAAAAACGGAACCAGATATCTCAAACCCTCCTTAAAAACGGAACCAGATATCTCAAACCCTCCTTAAAAACGGAACCAGATATCTCAAACCCTCCTTAAAAACGGAACCAGATATCTCAAACCCTCCTTAAAAACAGAACCAGATATCTCAAACCCTCCTTAAAAACGGAACCAGATATCTCAAACCCTCCTTAAAAACGGAACCAGATATCTCAAACCCTCCTTAAAAACGGAACCAGATATCTCAAACCCTCCTTAAAAACGGAACCAGATATACCTGTCATCTCGAGGCGGATAGCGTTCCCTCTCGAATGGTTCTCTTTCAAAGTCCATGGGAGCTTTTTCTCTGTACATCTCCCTCTCTCTGCTGTACTCCCTGCGCTCCATGTAGGGGTCTACCGGTCGTCTGTCGTAGTACAGGTCTCTGTGGTAGGGGTCTCTCAGGGGGCCCAGGGGTTCTACAGGGGAGAAGAGGATATCGTTATAACAACAATAATATCTACCATTTAGCAGACCTAATCTTTTTTTCCAAAACCGTGCATACATTTTTACGTATTGGTGGCCCCAGCGGGAATCGCACCCTTGACGTTGCAAGAGTCAACAACTGATCTACGGATTGGCTCAGGAAAAAAAAATATTAACCCTCCTTATGTCACTGTTGATAGTAATGCGTAACATTTACATTTTAGTGATCTAGCAGACCTTATTCAGATGGACAGTGTGTTCAGCTTATTCAGATGGACAGTGTGTTCAGATGGACAGTGTGTTCAGATGGACAGTGTGTTCAGCTTATTCAGATGGACAGTGTGATCAGATGGACAGTGTGTTCAGATGGACAGTGTGTTCAGATGGACAGTGTGTTCAGATGGACAGTGTGTTCAGCTTATTCAGATGGACAGTGTGTTCAGATGGACAGTGTGTTCAGATGGACAGTGTGTTCAGATGGACAGTGTGTTCAGATGGACAGTGTGGTTAGATGGACAGTGTGTTCAGCTTATTCAGATGGACAGTGTGTTCAGATGGACAGTGTGTTCAGATGGACAGTGTGTTCAGATGGACAGTGTGTTCAGATGGACAGTGTGTTCAGCTTATTCAGATGGACAGTGTGTTCAGATGGACAGTGTGTTCAGATGGACAGTGTGTTCAGATGGACAGTGTGTTCAGCTTATTCAGATGGACAGTGTGTTCAGATGGACAGTGTGTTCAGATGGACAGTGTGTTCAGATGGACAGTGTGTTCTACTAAAGTACGTAAAAACAAACCAAGTATAAAGCTGCTACGGAGTCTCAAAATGATCACCATCCAAGAATAAATATCAACTCACCTTTTTCATAACTCCTCTCTCGTTCTCTGTCAGGTAAGGGATCGGGTCTCAACACAATCCTCTCGCCGTAAGAGATCCTCTCCACTGTGGAAGCACCGAGGTCTGAGAGAGCGAGAGAGAAAAATATAAAAATTCCAGTCAATTCAGGAAGTACACTGAAATTCCAATTCTCTTCATTGCTTTTAAAAAAAATTAGGAACATCTGAATTTGGAACTGGAATTTAGTTCACTTTCTGAATTGACTGGAATTAAAAAATGGAAAATGACCCCCCCCCCCCCCCCAACCCTGCTCTTCATTTCCATGTCTCTCCCTACCATGTCCATGTCCATAGTCCACAGTCTTGGAGATGCCTGGAGGAGCCGTGGACAAGTAACCAGTATCTGGAGGCTTGGAGTCTCCCCAGGTCACTGTTTTATTAGGAGCAGAGCTGGACATGAGGTTGGTCGCCTGGGGTGGACAAAACAGTGCAGTGGGTTAACAGATGTAAAAAATAAACAAAAAAAAGAATAAAAACAAAAAAAACGGGTAAATATTTATCTTTTTTAACTGCCCAAAAAAAAAATCAACAATGGACAATAATTAGTCTCCTTCAAATATATTGTTGGACGATGACTAGCAACTGAGAATTTAAAATATACTAATTACTTGAATATATAGCTTGGAAACAAACGCGTTTCTAATTTTCCCTGCAGCTATATTATAGTTCAACAGTTACATTATACACTGCTCAAAAAAAATAAAGGGAACACTTAAACAACACATCCTAGATCTGAATGAAATAAATAATCTTATTAAATACTTTTTTCTTTACATAGTTGAATGTGCTGACAACAAAATCACACAAAAATAATCAATGGAAATCCAATTTATCAACCCATGGAAGTGGAAAACCACACTACAGGCTGATTCAACTTTGATGTAATGTCCTTAAAACAAGTCAAAATGAGGCTCAGTAGTGTGTGTGGCCTCCACGTGCCTGTACGACCTCCCAACAACGCCTGGGCATGCTCCTGATGAGGTGGCGGATGGTCTCCTGAGGGATCTCCTCCCAGACCTGGACTAAAGCATCCGGCAACTCCTGGACAGTCTGTGGTGCAACGTGGCGTTGGTGGATGGAGCGAGACATGATGTCCCAGATGTGCTCAATTGGATTCAGGTCTGGGGAACGGGAGGGCCAGTCCATAGCATCAATGCCTTCCTCTTGCAGGAACTGCTGACACACTCCAGCCACATGAGGTCTAGCATTGTCTTGCATTAGGAGGAACCCAGGGCCAACCGCACCAGCATATGGTCTCACAAGGGGTCTGAGGATCTCATCTCGGTACCTAATGGCAGTCAGGCTACTTCTGGCGAGCACATGGAGGGCTGTGCGGCCCCCCAAAGAAATGCCACCCCACACCATGACTGACCCACCGCCAAACCGGTCATGCTGGAGGATGTTGCAGGCAGCAGAACGTTCTCCACGGCGTCTCCAGACTCTGTCACATGTGCTCAGTGTGAACCTGCTTTCATCTGTGAAGAGCACAGGGCGCCAGTGGCGAATTTGCCAATCTTGGTGTTCTCTGGCAAATGCCAAACGTCCTGCACGGTGTTGGGCTGTAAGCACAACCCTCACCTGTGGACGTCGGGCCCTCATACCACCCTCATGGAGTCTGTTTCTGACCGTTTGAGCAGACACATGCACATTTGTGGCCTGCTGGAGGTCATTTTGCAGGGCTCTGGCAGTGCTCCTCCTGCTCCTCCTTGCACAAAGGCGGAGGTAGCGGTCCTGCTGCTGGGTTGTTGCCCTCCTACGGCCTCCTCCACGTCTCCTGATGTACTGGCCTGTCTCCTGGTAGCGCCTCCATGCTCTGGACACTACGCTGACAGACACAGCAAACCTTCTTGCCACAGCTCGCATTGATGTGCCATCCTGGATGAGCTGCACTACCTGAGCCACTTGTGTGGGTTGTAGACTCCGTCTCATGCTACCACTAGAGTGAAAGCACCGCCAGCATTCAAAAGTGACCAAAACATCAGCCAGGAAGCATAGGAACTGAGAAGTGGTCTGTGGTCACCACCTGCAGAACCACTCCTTTATTGGGGGTGTCTTGCTAATTGCCTATAATTTCCACCTGTTGTCTATTCCATTTGCACAACAGCATGTGAAATGTATTGTCAATCAGTATTGCTTCCTAAGTGGACAGTTTGATTTCACAGAAGTGTGATTGACTTGGAGTTACATTGCGTTGTTTAACCTCTCTGGGCTATGTGGGACGATTTCGTCCCACCTACGTAACAGCCACTTCAATCCAGTGGCGCGATTTTTGAATCGTTAGAAATGCTATAACTTCAATTTCTCAAACATATGACTATTTCACAGCTATTTAAAGACAAGAATCTCGTTAATCTAACCCCACTGTCCGATTTCAAAAAGGCTTTACAACAAAAGCAAAACATTAGATTATGTCAGCAGAGTACCCAGCCAGAAATAATCACACAGCCATTTTTCAAGCTAGCATATCATGTCACATAAACCCAAACCATATCTAAATGCAGCACTAACCTTTGATGATCTTCATCAGATGACACACCTAGGACATTGTGTTATACAATACATGCATGTCTGTTCAATCAAGTTCATATTTATATCAAAAAACAGCTTTTTGCATTAGCATGTGACGTTCAGAAAACGCATAACCCCCGGCAAACTTCCGTTGAATTTACTAACAGTTTGCTAAATTACTCACGATAAACGTTCACAAAAAGCATAACAATTATTTTAAGAATTATAGATACATTACTCCTCTATGCACTCGATATGTCCGATTTTAAAATAGCTTTTCGGATGAAGCACATTTTGCAATAATCTAAGTACATAGCCCGGCATTACAGGGCTAGCTATTTAGATACCCACCCAGGTCAGCATCCACCAAAATCACATTTCCTATAAGAAAAATGTTCTTACCTTGCTTGTTCTTCATCAGAATACACTGCCAGGACTTCTACTTCAATAACAAATGTTGGTTTGGTCCCAAATAATCCATCGTTATGTTCCAACAGCGACGTTTTGTTCGTGAGTTCTAGAATGCTTCTTCGCGGTGTCGCGCATGGCGCATTGGCGTGTCAAAAATGTCTAAATATTCCATTACCGTACTTCGAAGCATGTCAACCGCTGTTTAAAACCAATTTTTATGCCATTTATGTCATAGAGAAGTGTTAATATTCCGACCGGGAGTATGCATTGAGCCTAAACAGCCGAATAAAATTTCTCCTCAGAAGCGACTCATGCACGCGCATCATTGAAAGGTCCTCCGAGCATCCACTTACAAAAGGCGATAATATATTTCAACCTGAGGTTCCCTCGTAAACCTTCAGTTATTTCGCGGGCTCTGAGAGCCTATTGGAGCCCTGGGAATTGTCACGTTACAGCTAAGATCCTTACTTTTCAATAAAAAGAGGTAAGACGCACGACTCCTTGTCAGACAGGGTACTTCCTGCTTGAAGCCTTGTCAGGTTTTTGCCTGCCATAGGAGTTCTGTTATACTCACAGACACCATTCAAACAGTTTTAGAAAATTCAGAGTGTTTTCTATCCAAACCTGAACAATAATATGCATATTCTAGCTTCTGAGTTGGTGTAGGAGGCAGTTAAAAATGGGAACATATTTTTTCCAAAAATTCTCAATACTGCCCCCTATACCAAAGAGGTTAAGTGTTCCCTTTATTTTTTGGGGCAGTGTATACACATACAGCTATATTATACATGTAATGTCCAACAGTCAGTCAGTCAGATACACGATATAGACCTTATGTCTTGTCAAAAGAAGTGCACTATACAGAGAATAGGTACACACTGAGTTGTAGTTTAGCCTACCTGGAGGGCACTCCGGACCTCGGGGGGGATCTCCAACCCCAGTAGCCCAGCAGGGAGCTCCGTCTTGGGGTCAGACATGATGGGTAGGGCCTCTCCCTCAGTCTTATTCTCCTGCATTTCTCTGTTCAGTACCAGAGAAACAGACCTACATTGTATTAGAAATGACATGTGATACATTTGCTAATATGCATACACGTTGCCTGGAATCCATAACCTATTTTGTGTTAACATTCCACACCTTGTACTCTGCACATTTGCCAAATATGGCATGACAAGGAGTAGAATTATAGCACAAATAGACTAGTACCCAGGCTAAGTATAGAGGTCTCTCACAAAAACAGTTGTGAAAAACATTACTGAAATAAATAAATAAATATATATATATATACACACACATACCGAGTGTACAAAACATTAAGAACACCTGCATAGACTGACCAGGTGAAAGCTATGATCCCTTATTGATGTCACTTGTTAAACCCACTTCAATCAATCAGTGTAGATGAAGGGGAGGATGACAGGTCAGAAGGATTTCTAAGCCTTGAGACAATTGAGACATGGATGGTGTCATTCAGAGGGTGAATGGGCAAGACAAAACATGTAAGTGCCTTTGAACGGGATTTAGTAGTAGGTGCCAGGGGCGCACCGGTTTGAGAGTCAAGAATTGTAACACTGCTGGGTTTTTCACACTCAACAGTTTCCCGTGTGTATCAAGGATGGTCCACCACCCAAAAAACATCCAGCCAACTTGACACAACTGTGGGAAACATTGGAGTCAACATGGGCCAGCATCCCTGCGGAACGCTTTCGACACCTTGTAGAGTCCCATGCCCCGACAAATTTGAGGCTGTTTTGAGGGCAAAAGGGGTGCAACTCAATATTGGTTCAACTCAATATTTTGTTCCCGTGTGACGCAGCAGTCTAAGGCACAGCATTGCAGTGCTAGAAGACTCACTACAGACCCGGGTTTGATCCAAGGCTGTATCACAAATGGCCGTGATCGGGAGTCCCATAGGGCCGCACACAATTGGCCCAGCGTCATTTGGGTTAGGAGAGGGTTTGGCCAGGGTTTTTTAAATTGTTTTCTTAACCGAAATAAATAAATAAATATATATATATATACACACTACCGTTCAAAGGTTTGGGGTCACTTAGAAATGTCCGTGTTTTTGAAAGAAAAGCTAATTTTTCTGTCGATTAAAATAACATCAAATTGATCAGAAATACAGTGTTGACATTGTTAATGACTATTGTAGCTGGAAACGGCAGATTTTTAATGGAATATCTACATAGGCGTACAGAGGCCCATTATCAGCAACCATCACTCCTGTGTTCCAATGGCACATTGTATTAGCTAATCCAAGTTGATCATTTTCAATTTTACCAAATAGGACTATCCTTTACTATACCACCCCTACCTTGTCACAACACAACTGATTTGCTCAAACGCATTAAGACGGAAAGAAATTCCACAAATTAACTTCTAACAAGGCACACCTGTTAACTGAAATGCATTCCAGGTGACGACCTCATGAAGCTGCCACTTTCAAGGAGCCCGGACACTAATCCGGATGCTTATAAGAAATCAACACAGGACTAAGATTACATCAATACAGGACTAAGATTACATTCTACTACACCGGCTCTGACGCCCATCGGATGTGACAGGGCTTGAAAAAAATATTACGGATAACAGAAGGAAACCCAGCCGCGAGCTGCCCAATGACACAAGCCTACCACACAAGCGAAATGCCTTTCATGCTAGCTTCGAGGCAAGCAACACTGAAGCATGCATGAGAGCACCCGCTGTTCCAGACGACTGTGTGATCACTCTCCCCGTAGACGATGTGAGCAAGACCTTTAAAAAGGTCAACATTCACAGACGGATTACCAGGACGTGTACTCAAAGCATGCGCAGACCAACCGTCAAGTGTCTTCACTGACATTTTTTAAAAGAATGCGAAGGTAACCTGGCTAAATGATTACCGTCCCATAGCACTCACATCGGTAGCCATGTAGTGCTTTGAAAGGCTGGTCATGGCTCACAACATCATCATCCCGGAAACCCTAGACCCACTCCAATTCACAAACTGCCACAACAAATCCAGAGATGACACAATCTCAATCGCACTCCACACTGCCCTTTCCCACCTGGACAAAATGAACACCTATGTGAGAATGCTGTTCATTGAGTACAGCTCAGCATTCAACACCATAGTTCCCACAAAAGCTCATCACTAAGCTAAGGATCCTGGGACTAAACACCTCCCTCTGCAACTGGATCCTGAACTTCCTGACGGGCCACCCCGAGCTGGTAAGGGTAGGGAACAACACTGGGGTCCCCAAGGGATGCGTGCTTAGTCCCCTCCTGTACTCCTTGTTCACCCTCGACTCCAACACCATTATTAAGGTTGCAGACGACAACAGTGGTAGTAGACCTGATCTCTGAGAACGATGAGACAGCCTATAGGAAGGAGGTCAGAGACCTGGCAGTGTGGTGCCAGGACAACAACTTCTTCCTCAATGTGAACAAGACAAAGGAGCTGATCGTGGACTACAGGAAAAGGAGGGCCGAACAGGCCCCCATTAACATCAACGGGGCTGAAGTGGAGCGGGTCGAGAGTTTCAAGTTCCTTGGTGTCCACATCACCAACGAACTTTCATGGTCCAAACACACCAAGACAGTTGTGGAGTGCACGACAACACATTTTCCCCCCTCGGGAGACTGAAAAGATTTGGCATGGGTCCCCAGATCCTCAAAAAGTTCTATAGCTGCACCATCGAGAGCATCCTGACCAGTTGATTCACCGCCAGTTGAATCAATCATGGCAACTGCTCGGCAACTGACCGTAAGGCGCTACAGAGGGTAGTGTGTACGGCCTAGTACATCACTGGAGCCAAGCTTCCTGCCATCCAGGACCTATATAATAGGTGGTGTCAAGAGGAAGGCCCTAAAAATTGTCAGACTCCAGTCCTCCAAGTCATAGACTGTTCTCTCTGCTACCGCACGGCAAGCAGTACCGGAACGCCAAGTCTAGGACCCAAAGGTTCCTTAACAGCTTCTACCTCCAAGCCATAAGACTGCTGAAGAATTAATCAAATGGCCACACAGACTATTTACATTGACACCCCCCTTTGTTTTTACACTGCTGCTACTCAGTCAATTGGACTCAGTACCGGTACCCCCTGTATATAGCCTCGCTATTGTTATGTAATTTTCTTGTTACTTTTTCTTTCTTACTTTAGTTTATTTAGTAATTATTTTTCTTAACTCCATTTCTTGAACTGCATTAAGTGCTTGTAAGTAAGCATTTCACGGTAAGGTCTGCACCTGTTGTATTCGGTGCATGTGACAAATACAATTTGATTTGAAGCTGGTTGAGAGAATGCCAGGAGTGTGCAAAGCTGTCATCAAGGCAAAGGGTGGCTACTTTGAAGAATCTCAAATATAAAATATATTTTGATTTGTTTAACACTTTTTTGGGTTACTACATGATTCCATATGTGTTATTTCATAGTTTTGACGTCTTCACTATTATTCTACAATGTAGAAAAGAGTAAAAATATAGAAAAACCCTGGAATGAGTAGGTGTGTCCAAACTTTTAACTGGTACTGTTAAAATATAGTGGCCATACAAAATATTACAGGTATACGGAAAGACCCAAAGATAGTTTCTATCTTGGGGGGGAAAAACACGATAAGACCAAAGACAGTTTCTATCTTAGGGGGGAAAAACACGATAAGACCAAAGACAGTTTCTATCTTAGGGGGGAAAAACACGATAAGACCAAAGACAGTTTCTATCTTAGGGGGGAAAAACACGATAAGACCAAAGACAGTTTCTACCTTAGGGGGGAAAACAGTGAGTGTCTATAATTTACCGGATGAGCTTCAGCTCCTGGGCAGCTTTCAGGATGATCTCATGTTGTCGTTGTGACAGAGCCAGTATGCCCGGTCCAGTTCCCTGTGAGGCTGTTTCCGAGGAACTGTCTGGTCCAGTACTGGGAGGAGCAGGGGCCTGGGAAGTTGTGGATGGAGGGATACCTAGATCTGATCTAGGGGGCTCGGGTCGCCCGTCGTAATGGGGCCTACGGTCCTCAAAATCTGGCGGGTAGTTTCTCTCCGGAAGGGGTGGTCTGGGTCTCTCCCATTCCGCAGTGGGTGGGTAGGGGGGTTCATCGTGCCTGTACAAAGGGTCGTCCGGGAAGTCACGACTTCGGAGCTGTCCTCCTCTTCCACGATCTTCTCCCTCGAAGGGGTATGGAGGACGGTCTCCGTCTCCCTCGTAAGGGTATGGAGGACGGTCTCGGTCTCTCTCATCGGCCCACTCGTCGTCTCTGAAACGGTCTGGGGGAGGTGGAAGACCGCGGGGAGGGTAGGGAGAGTAGTCCCTCTCTGGTAGTGGTCCTCCTCTCTCCCTATCCCACTCCCCAACACGAGGAGGGGGCTCACGGGGATAATACTCATCCTCACAGTCGTACTCATGTGAGGGGTGGTCCGGCCAGTCACGTGGCGGCAGCTTTCTTCCATACCCGTCATCACCGGGACCACCAAACTCCTCCCCATACCCCTCATGGGGGTACCCCTCCAAGTCCTCGAGTGAGCGAGGTGGGTGCCGCATCATGCCCCGGCCCATTGGGGCGCCCCGAGGGCCCAGCGGACGCCTCCTCATCCCTCCCCGCTCCATCATCTCATGGGGAGGCGGAGGGGGACCTCTTGGCCCGTCTCTGCCGAGGTGGGGGGGTCGTCCAGGGCCCGAGGGCCAGCCAGAGTCCCTCTCCATGTCATGGTATGGAGGATGACCACCAGGCCCCATCAGATCTCTGTCCATCATCTCTCTAGGTGGAGGAGGCCGCCCACTCATGTCTCTCTCCATCATTTCGTGGTGCATGGTTGGCCCTCGGGGGTTGTAATCCCGATGCAGTGGCGGTCCCAGAGGGTCCATGTCATCGTCAGGCCCCATGGGGGATCCGAGAGGTTCATGGAGGTCCATGGCTCCATGAGGAGGAGGAAGGGGGCGTCTGGGACCCCCCTGGTGCATGAAGCCGGGCCTGCCTCGTGGGGGGCGACCACGCCCAGGGGGGAAGGGGGCTCGGGGGCCTCTTCTCATGCCATGAGGAGGGGGCCTCCGGTCCATCCAGTAGGGATCTCCTTCCTCTCCCCAGTACTCTGGAGGTGGGGGGTCTGCTTCCTCCCAGTGGTGCCCGTCTAGAGGCTCTCCTCTCCCCATAGGGGGACCTCCTCTCCCTGGGTCTTCGTAGTAGTCCTCTGGAGGGTAGTAGTGTTCTTCAGGGACCCACATCTCCTCTTCAGGCAGAGGAGGATCTTCAGGTTTCTCCTGTGAAGGGTCCTGTTGCCACTCCTGCTGCTGCCAGTCCTCCTCTGGTCCTCCATGTTGTGATCCCATCTCTTCATGTGGAGGTCTGTAGTCGTAAGGAACCCCCTCCATGTCGTCCTCCGTCCTCCCACCTCCCAGAGGGATAGTGTTGGGACTGAAGTCTGGGATACCGGGCTGTTTCCCTCCACGTCCCCACAGACCACCTCGCCCCCTCATCCCTCCGTCCGCCTCCCCTCGTCCTCTCCCTCCCCTCATCCCTCCGTCCGCCTCCCCTCTCCCTCCCCTCATCCCTCCGTCCGCCTCCCCTCGTCCTCTCCCTCCCCTCATCCCTCCGTCCGCCTCCCCTCGCCCTCTCCCTCCCCTCATCCCTCCGTCCGCCTCCCCTCGTCCTCTCCCTCCCCTCATCCCTCCGTCCGCCTCCCCTCGCCCTCTCCCTCCCCACATCCTTCCGTCCGCCTCCCCTCGCCCTCTCCACATCCCTCCGTCCGCCTCCCCTCGTCCTCTCCCTCCCCTCATCCCTCCGTCCGCCTCCCCTCGTCCTCTCCCTCCCCTCATCCCTCCGTCCGCCTCCCCTCGCCCTCTCCCCCCCCACATCCCTCCGTCCGCCTCCCCTCGTCCTCTCCCCCCCCTCATCCCTCCGTCCGCCTCCCCTCGTCCTCTCCCCCCCCACATCCCTCCGTCCGCCTCCCCTCGTCCTCTCCCCCCCCACATCCCTCCGTCCGCCTCCCCTCGTCCTCTCCCCCCCCTCATCCCTCTGTCCGCCTCCCCTCGTCCTCTCCCTCCCCTCATACCTCCAACCTCCTCCCCTCTTACAGGCCCTAGAGGCTGGCCACGTCCCCCTCTACCACGGCCCATGTGCCCCAGAAGGCCAGGGGGTTGGTTGGTCATTGGGTCGGTCTTCGGCGGCTCCGGTCCGTGAGGCTTAGGCCCCTGTGGTCCCCGAAGCCCGTTGTTGTTATTGACGTTGGTCTTCAACGGCCCAGCCGGTCCACCTGGGTTGAGAGCGTTCTTGGCAGGGTAAGCGGTTTTCGGGGATACAGAAGTGGTGGTGGACACGGGGTGCTTGGCACCGGCAGCAGCAAGGGGGCTCACCTCTTCCTTTTTGGCAGTGGTGTCCTTACTAGCAGCAGCAGCATCAGCCTCTGCTTTCGTCTGAGGGATAGGGTCGTTTTGGACGAAGAAGCCATCGAGGGACTCCAACATGTCATCTGGCATATCCCCTAGTTCTGCCAATTCACCTTGCTTAGTTGTACTGTCTGCTACTGGTTTAGCTGGCCCAGTAGATTTTATACCAGGAGGCTTGGAGCCTGCTGGCATCTCAGTCTTACCCTGAAATAGTTTGGTGTCTTTGCCAGTGTCTGGTTTAGGCTGTGGGCCTATATAGGGTGCTGAGGGACCTGGGGGTCTTTCAAAGCGGGCTGGGGGGCTCTGTCTCGGGGGGTGGTCGAATTGGGGCCCCTGCTGTCCGAACCGAGGCCCTGGTCCTCTGGGGCCAAGCTGACCAAACCTTGGGTGCTGCTGGTTGAACCTGGGACCTGGTGGAGCGTTGAACCTCTGCTGCTGCTGGTCAAACCGCGGGCCGTTCCCTCTCGGACCATCAAACCTGGGTGGAAAGAAAACACATGAATGTTTGAACAGCCTGTAAATAGAAATGTTTTATTTAACCTATTTTTTTTTCAATCCAAGTTCAGGTACAAACAAAATCTCTCCCAAAGGGAGACCTGGTCAAGAGGGTAGGGGGGGGGGGGGGGGGGGGGGGGGTTTGAATATCATTATGTGGTGAATACACAAGTTACCTTGATCCTCTGGGGCCTTGGTAGGATGGAGGCTGTCCTCCTTGTGGACCTGGTGGTCTGGCCAACCCTCTCCCTCCTGGGCCTGCCCCTCTACCAAGGGGTCCAGACAGGTTGTATTGCTCTGACTGAGGGCCCTGGTGCCCTGGTGGAGGGCCCTGGTGCCCTGGTGGAGGGCCCTGGTGCCCTGGTGGAGGGCCCTGGTGCCCTGGTGGAGGGCCCTGGTGCCCTGGTGGAGGGCCCTGGTGCCCTGGTGGAGGGCCCTGGTGCCCCGGTGGAGGGCCCTGGTGTGGGTCTCCTGTGGCGGTTCCCATGCGTTGGGCGTTGGAGGGGCCCTGGTGCCCTGGTGGAGTGACGTGCTGCCCTGGTGGAGTGACGTGCTGCCCTGGTGGAGGGCCCTGGTGCCCTGGTGGAGGGCCCTGGTGCCCTGGTGGAGGGCCCTGGTGTGGTTCTCCTGTTGGGGTTCCCATGCGTTGGGCGCTGGAGGGGCTGTGCTGCCCTGGTGGAGGGACGTGCTGCCCTGGTGGAGGGCCCTGCTGCCCTGGTGGAGGGCCCTGGTGCCCTGGTGGAGGGCCCTGGTGCCCTGGTGGAGGGCCCTGGTGCCCTGGTGGAGGGCCCTGGGACATGGATCCAGAGGTGGACGAGGGCTGGCTACCTGGCTGGGACGGCATGGACGGGCTCACCATGTGACCTTGTTGAATCTGCGAGTCCGATCCAGAGTGTGGGTACTGACCATATTGGCTGTACTGGTCCCCGTACCCTCCACTACCATACCGGTCACTACTACTGTATTGGTCAGCGCCGTACTGACCACTGCTGTCGCTACCTCCGTACTGTTGCTGCATGGCTCGCAGGGTGGTGACCCTCTCCTGCAATCAAATCACATTTAAGGAGCCCATTAAAATAAATAAATATATTTTACATCAAGTGTTTTCACATTAAGCTGGCTAGGGTGTATTCAGCAATGTGAAACATTCAGAACTGAAAAGATAGAAATACAATAACTAGAGTGAACACAGTTGTCTATTGTATATGACAGATGTCACCTTCATCAGGGATCATCAACTAGATTCAGCTTCGGGCACATTTTTTCTTGAGCAAGTCGTCAGGGGGGGGTTGGAAAATAATTACTCATAATTTATAGACTGCAAATAGACTGCAAGAAGCCCCCCCCCCAAAAAAACAACAGATGACTAAAACAATCACTTCAAACCTTGCTTACATTTCTATACAATCACATTATATTCCTCTTTCAGGTGAGGTAATACCTCGGGACGGATTTCCAAAATTAAAATCAATTGGAGCTGATTTGTTGGTATTTTATGTCCAACAATATAAATATATTATAACAAAAAAAATATTTAAGTCGGGTTTTTTTTTTGGTTTGGTTTTTCAGAACAATTGGGGGATCCAAATAAAAATTACCTGTGGCCCAAACTCGTCCCGCAAGTCAGGGGAACCCTGTTCTACACTACATCCTACTGAACCAGTCAGGGGAACCCTGTTCTACATCCTACTGAACAAGTCAGGGGAACCCTGTTCTACACTACATCCTACTGAACAAGTCGGGGAACCCTGTTCTACATCCTACTGAACAAGTCGGGGAACCCTGTTCTACATCCTACTGAACAAGTCGGGGAACCCTGTTCTACATCCTACTGAACAAGTCGGGGGAACCCTGTTCTACTCTACATCCTACTGAACAAGTCAGGGGAACCCTGTTCTACTCTACATCCTACTGAACAAGTCGGGGAACCCTGTTCTACTCTACATCCTACTGAACAAGTCGGGGAACCCTGTTCTACTCTACATCCTACTGAACAAGTCGGGGGAACCCTGTTCTACATCCTACTGAACAAGTCGGGGAACCCTGTTCTACTCTACATCCTACTGAACAAGTCGAGGAACCCTGTTCTACACTACATCCTACTGAACAAGTCGGGGGAACCCTGTTCTACTCTACATCCTACTGAACAAGTCGGGGAACCCTGTTCTACTCTACATCCTACTGAACAAGTCGGGGGAACCCTGTTCTACATCCTACTGAACAAGTCGGGGGAACCCTGTTCTACATCCTACTGAACAAGTCGGGGAACCCTGTTCTACTCTACATCCTACTGAACAAGTCGGGGGAACCCTGTTCTACATCCTACTGAACAAGTCGGGGAACCCTGTTCTACTCTACATCCTACTGAACAAGTCGGGGGAACCCTGTTCTACATCCTACTGAACAAGTCGGGGAACCCTGTTCTACTCTACATCCTACTGAACAAGTCGGGGGAACCCTGTTCTACATCCTACTGAACAAGTCGGGGGAACCCTGTTCTACATCCTACTGAACAAGTCGAGGGAACCCTGTTCTACCCTACATCCTACTGAACAAGTCGAGGGAACCCTGTTCTACATCCTACTGAACAAGTCAGGGAACCCTGTTCTACTCTACATCCTACTGAACAAGTCAGGGAACCCTGTTCTACTCTACATCCTACTGAACAAGTCGGGGAACCCTGTTCTACATCCTACTGAACAAGTCGGGGAACCCTGTTCTACATCCTACTGAACAAGTCGGGGAACCCTGTTCTACATCCTACTGAACAAGTCAGGGGAACCCTGTTCTACATCCTACTGAACAAGTCAGGGGAACCCTGTTCTACATCCTACTGAACAAGTCGGGGAACCCTGTTCTACTCTACATTCTACTGAACAAGTCGGGGAACCCTGTTCTACTATACATCCTACTGAACAAGTCGGGGAACCCTGTTCTACTCTACATCCTACTGAACAAGTCAGGGGAACCCTGTTCTACATCCTACTGAACAAGTCGGGGAACCCTGTTCTACTCTACATCCTACTGAACAAGTCGGGGAACCCTGTTCTACATCCTACTGAACAAGTCGGGGGAACCCTGTTCTACACTACATCCTACTGAACAAGTCGGGGGAACCCTGTTCTACACTACATCCTACTGAACAAGTCGGGGGAACCCTGTTCTACTCTACATCCTACTGAACAAGTCGGGGGAACCCTGTTCTACACTACATCCTACTGAACAAGTCGGGGGAACCCTGTTCTACACTACATCCTACTGAACAAGTCGGGGGAACCCTGTTCTACACTACATCCTACTGAACAAGTCGGGGGAACCCTGTTCTACTCTACATCCTACTGAACAAGTCGGGGGAACCCTGTTCTACTCTACATCCTACTGAACAAGTCGGGGAACCCTGTTCTACATCCTACTGAACAAGTCAGGGGAACCCTGTTCTACACTACATCCTACTGAACAAGTCAGGGAACCCTGTTCTACTCTACATCCTACTGAACAAGTCAGGGAACCCTGTTCTACATCCTACTGAACAAGTCGGGGAACCCTGTTCTACATCCTACTGAACAAGTCAGGGGAACCCTGTTCTACACTACATCCTACTGAACAAGTCAGGGAACCCTGTTCTACATCCTACTGAACAAGTCAGGGGAACCCTGTTCTACTCTACATCCTACTGAACAAGTCGGGGAACCCTGTTCTACATCCTACTGAACAAGTCGGGGAACCCTGTTCTACATCCTACTGAACAAGTCAGGGGAACCCTGTTCTACATCCTACTGAACAAGTCAGGGGAACCCTGTTCTACATCCTACTGAACAAGTCGGGGAACCCTGTTCTACTCTACATCCTACTGAACAAGTCGGGGAACCCTGTTCTACTCTACATCCTACTGAACAAGTCGGGGAACCCTGTTCTACTCTACATCCTACTGAACAAGTCAGGGGAACCCTGTTCTACATCCTACTGAACAAGTCGGGGAACCCTGTTCTACTCTACATCCTACTGAACAAGTCGGGGAACCCTGTTCTACATCCTACTGAACAAGTCGGGGGAACCCTGTTCTACACTACATCCTACTGAACAAGTCGGGGGAACCCTGTTCTACACTACATCCTACTGAACAAGTCGGGGGAACCCTGTTCTACTCTACATCCTACTGAACAAGTCGGGGGAACCCTGTTCTACACTACATCCTACTGAACAAGTCGGGGGAACCCTGTTCTACACTACATCCTACTGAACAAGTCGGGGGAACCCTGTTCTACACTACATCCTACTGAACAAGTCGGGGGAACCCTGTTCTACTCTACATCCTACTGAACAAGTCGGGGGAACCCTGTTCTACTCTACATCCTACTGAACAAGTCGGGGAACCCTGTTCTACATCCTACTGAACAAGTCAGGGGAACCCTGTTCTACACTACATCCTACTGAACAAGTCAGGGAACCCTGTTCTACTCTACATCCTACTGAACAAGTCAGGGAACCCTGTTCTACATCCTACTGAACAAGTCGGGGAACCCTGTTCTACATCCTACTGAACAAGTCAGGGGAACCCTGTTCTACACTACATCCTACTGAACAAGTCAGGGAACCCTGTTCTACATCCTACTGAACAAGTCAGGGGAACCCTGTTCTGTTCTACATCCTACTGAACAAGTCAGGGGAACCCTGTTCTACATCCTACTGAACAAGTCAGGGGAACCCTGTTCTACATCCTACTGAACAAGTCAGGGGAACCCTGTTCTACATCCTACTGAACAAGTCAGGGGAACCCTGTTCTACATCCTACTGAACAAGTCAGGGGAACCCTGTTCTACAATCTTTAACATTACCTCCTACTGAAAAGGCCATAGATGCAGAGGGGAGGTACACACAAATAGAGGTGGAGTTTGTCTGGTTGTACTGTACCTGTAGGTGTGTTGAGGTGGAGTTCATCTGTTCCTGCCACTGTTTCCACTGTAACTCATAGTCCTGTAGCTGGTCTTTATGTGGGTAGGACTGGAACTGCTCTTGCCACAGGCTGAAGGTGCGGCCCCAGTCTGCAAACACCGGGCCAAACTTCTGCTGCTGCGTCTCATAGTGGCTCAGCTGCATGGCAATAGACATTGTCTACACAGGGGGGAATTTGAGAAAAACTGTTGTCCAAAACAATGTGGAAATTTGCCTTGGGCATAGGACTCATATAAAGAAGAGGACATCTCAGAGAATAGAATAGGTTTAATTAATTGTCCATCTTTCGAAGGAAATTAGAATTTTGCTTTCATAATATCATAATAACCCCTGACATCAAACAGACAACGCCACATGCTAGAATAACATGCTCTTCAATCACGCAAACTGTATTTTATCCACGCAAGATGCTGCGCAATTAAAGTTAATTACTATAATAATAAAACGGACTGAAATAGGTACAAATTTACAAATAAAAAGAGGGGAAGAATCTTGAATCATTAACATTTTCAGTGTGTAAAAAAATACATTTAAAAAAATAAAAAGTCTCAAAACAAATGTCATAGAGTTACCTCTAGCTGTGCAGGTTGTTGGATACACTGCTGGTACTGGTTGAGGATGGCCTGAAGCTGAGCATGGTGCTGCATCAGGGCTTGGTACTGGTAGCTCGCTCTCTGCTGCTGGGCCTGCTGCCACTGGGCCGCTGCGCTCTGGAGCTGCTGCAGGCGGGCCACCTCTACTGGGTCCTGGGTCGTGGGGGCAGGCTGCAGGAGGAGGAGAGGATACTGGATTTGTATAGCCCTTTTCATTACAGCAGGAATCTCAAAGACACTCGTAAATACAAAACATTTGAGTTAGCCTATTGGCTAAGTTCTTAGGTTGGAAGATCTTCCACAGGTCACATCTTTCTGTCTCTACGCTGCACTTCAAGGACAGAGGTGGAAGTTCACCCAACATATTCATGTACTTGTCTTCCCCCCCAATGACATTGGGAAACCGATACGAGAATACCTACCATATCATTATATTGTTACAGCACATCATCAGAGTACATTATGACGATATTGCAAAGGAATGTTTGAAAACTTCTCCTTCACAGGAGATCCTGTAAATTTTTTGCTATGTCTATGATAGACCGAGATGCTCACCTACAATACCAATCACAGTCTATCCTCAGACATGTAAAACAGTCAGGTTTCTCCTTACCGTTTCGTCATCAGGTGGAGGTGGTGGTGGGGGCTGCTCTTTGGGTGGGGGTGGTGGAGGGGCGTTCTTGGGTGGTTCCGATGGAGGGGGAGGGGCGGCTGACGCCGAGTGAGGCTGGGGTTTGGGAGGTGGAGGTGCTGCTGGGCCATCGCCCTGGCCCTGTTTAGCCTTCTCCGCTTTCAGCCTCTGCAAGTTCTGGAGATGCTGCTTGTACCAATACTGCTGCTGCTCCTGGATGACAAAACATACATATCATATCAACATGACAATATCAGACGTTCTGGTTAGCATGGTGTTCTAGCTACACAGCGCTTCTCTGGGACGTGATGACAGCTTGTGCAGGTAGACGAGATCTCATCACAACACTATGAGAAACTAGCTTGGCCCCAGATAGATCTTTATGCTGTTCCGTCAACTCGGTCCCCGACAACAACAAAAATCTTAGTCGACCAATAGGAGTCTGTTCTTTCGACCAATTGATGTTAAACGTGTATTTTTCCATCTATATACACATCCGGTGTGTTTAAATCAAATCAACTATATCATCTGAGCTTGTCTGATGCTTTAAGCAAACTGTTTGATTATTAAGACATATTATTAAGACATATAATTAAGACATACAAATGACATACAAATGGCTAGAGGGAGTCCGACCAGCAATTGATTGGATTGTGCCGGGCCGGGCAGTGAATGAGTAGCACCCGTTGTCTCTCTCTCCTCCCTGCTGCAGCGACCACCACAGAATATCAAAGTGTTTATCACGCTGTCCGCGTTGCTGAAGCTGTAACATAATTGCAGCCGTTTCTGACTGAAAAGTTCTGTTACTGAAATCCCTCTTTTGTTTAGGAAAAATATTCCCTATTCCCTCAAGCCGTGCTCTCTTTACGTGACACATGTACGCGCCGCATGCACGTGACCAAAGACCTATTCACAATGGACTAGTATTACTAGGGAAAGTTGGTAACCCTAACCTTAATGTAATTATTGCTCCAGAATGTCTGTTATTCCAGAAGACGATTTTAGTCCCCCCCCCCCAAACGTCCCCCATGTAATTCTTATTTTCAATAAATTGACAGTTATGACAGAAGCCTGCAGGTTTTTATTCTAGGTGTGAAAGATACAGTATTTCAACATGTCCAGGTGATGGGGCCATACTGATAACTTGGGAACCAAGCTGGAGTTTTCTAAAACATACCAAACCCCTTTTTCCTACAGTGTCGCCATAATATTAGAATTGAGGAAGTGTGATCATATTCATTAGGACATTTTAGCGATCCGCAGTACGTCCTAAATGCCCCCCAGCCTTCAGATGTGAGCTAAACAGTACGTCCTAAATGTCCCTCAGCCTTCAGATGTGAGCTAAACAGTACGTCCTAAATGTCCCCCAGCCTTCAGATGTGAGCTAAACAGTACGTCCTAAATGTCCCCCAGCCTTCAGATGTGAGCTAAACAGTACGTCCTAAATGTCCCCCAGCCTTCAGATGTGAGCTAAACAGTACGTCCTAAATGTCCCCCAGCCTTCAGATGTGAGCTAAACAGTACGTCCTAAATGTCTCCCAGCCTTCAGATGTGAGCTAAACAGTACGTCCTAAATGCCCCCCAGCCTTCAGATGTGAGCTAAACAGTACGTCCTAAATGTCTCCCAGCCTTCAGATGTGAGCTAAACAGTACGTCCTAAATGCCCCCCAGCCTTCAGATGTGAGCTAAACAGTACGTCCTAAATGCCCCCCAGCCTTCAGATGTGAGCTAAACAGTACGTCCTAAATGCCCCCCAGCCTTCAGATGTGAGCTAAACAGTACGTCCTAAATGCCCCTCAGCCTTCAGATGTGAGCTAAACAGTACGTCCTAAATGCCCCTCAGCCTTCAGATGTGAGCTAAACAGTACGTCCTAAATGCCCCTCAGCCTTCAGATGTGAGCTAAACAGTACGTCCTAAATGCCCCCCAGCCTTCAGATGTGAGCTAAACAGTACGTCCTAAATGCCCCTCAGCCTTCAGATGTGAGCTAAACAGTACGTTCTAAATGTCCCCCAGCCTTCAGATGTGAGCTAAACGGTACGTCCTAAATGCCCCCCAGCCTTCAGATGTGAGCTAAACAGTACGTCCTAAATGTCCCTCAGCCTTCAGATGTGAGCTAAACGGTACGTCCTAAATGCCCCCCAGCCTTTAGATGTGAGCTAAACAGTACGTCCTAAATGCCCCCCAGCCTTCAGATGTGAGCTAAACAGTACGTCCTAAATGCCCCCCAGCCTTCAGATGTGAGCTAAACAGTACGTCCTAAATGCCCCCCAGCCTTCAGATGTGAGCTAAACAGTACGTCCTAAATGCCCCCCCAGCCTTCAGATGTGAGCTAAACAGTACGTCCTAAATGCCCCCCAGCCTTCAGATGTGAGCTAAACAGTACGTCCTAAATGCCCCCCAGCCTTCAGATGTGAGCTAAACAGTACGTCCTAAATGCCCCCCAGCCTTCAGATGTGAGCTAAACAGTGCAACTGCACTTGAGATGCATTTTAAGCCTATGGACGAGAAAGTTAATTTCCAAACCTTTAGGTACAGTTGAATGCTGCTGCTTTGCAATCTATTAACAGTAAGGGTTGCATTAAATAGGCTCAATGTTTTTTTACTGATGCATTTGGTAATATTCAGTTCATACACAGACAAAACATATGAACAAAAGCATTCACTGATAGTTGATTAGACTACACGCAGCCTATTCATATATAGTTAAAACGCAGCACTTAGTTCAATTTATCCAATCAGTTATCGTTTTCTTGTGCAAACCGCAAGCAACAGCTGTCAAACTGAGACATTTCTCTCAAAAACACAGGGATGTCGATTCACACAGGGCTAGTATTATAAGAGGGCTTTTGGAGTTCGCCCCCCCCCCCCCCAAAAAAAAAAATTGTAGGTTATTCTGTCTGGAATTGTTACTCTCCTGCCATGTAAAAAATACTGACAAGGCAGATTCGGATGTGACTAATTGTGGAAAATACTGCAGATTAAGAAACAGAAGGTAAGGATTAAGTGATGTGTGTATATTATGTGCGCCAAACAGGTGCTGTATAGATTACACGATAAATTGTTCTGACCGTTTGGAACAATGTAAACACTAAATAAATTATAAGTAAACCAGAGTCTGTTGTAACGGTTTTGTTTTTGTTTTTTTGTTAAGCCTTTATAACAGCAAACAATACGAACAATCATATTCATTTGTGAACGCAATTTCTAAAATGGAACGATTTATTTATTTATTGTTTAAGCTAATTATTCAAGGCTCGCTTTATTTTATTTTAAAAACTAAAATGCTCGATTGCATTTCAAATCACGAATGACTCGTATGCTGTGTGATGACATGAACAAATGAATGATTGATACAGTAGCCTACATAAGTATTGAAATATAGTCAGTTACGCTATTAAGATTAAACAGGATATGCTCTTAGGCCTAGAGCTCAATGGTGGTTATACGAGGCTGCTATACTAAGTCTACTAATGATAATGACATTACTTATTATTCTAATAATTATCATAATAATAGTAATAATAATAAGAAGGAGATCAAGGAAAAGGAGCTTTATTATAATAAATAATCAATATTATTGTAATCAACACTAAATAAATTATAAATGATTTGTGTATACTAAATTATTATTTCATTCCAAGTCATCATCTCATCTCTATAGAGCACGCGGTCTGACAAAAATCACTATTTAGTAGTTCTACAAAGTAAATAAGGCATACTTTTATGACTGCTGAATGCAAACTATGAATCACTGATCATGGCTTTCTATATCCCCTCAAGATCGCGTATTCCTGTCTCTGCATAAAAGAAACACAGACCGGACAAGTATATGTGCAATGGATTATGGTCATTGTAGTGAATTAGCAAGTTTTATACACTAAACTATGTAAAACATTGTCTTGTTGGAAACTACAACTCCCTGCTACGTCGCACAGTTAATTAAGGCTGGATCCGTATTGAGCTAATAAATAAATAAAATAAATAATAAATAAACGGAATTTAAAAAAAAAATGTAATCGAAGTTGGTCGATTAGTTGTTTTAAAACCGAAAAATAACCGATATTTTGGTTAATTGCTCAGCACTAATGGAGACATAACATCCCTAGTTTAAAAGCCGACCGGGGTATAGCAGGTTGCCATTAGCAACTACATTTTACAACTTATTTTGTTTGTAATTTTACAATAATCGGTTCAAGGACATAACATCTAGTGTATTAGAAACAAGTATTGGTAACCATGATTGTCTTCAAAATTGGTATTATTATTATTATTATTATAATACATTTTTTTTTTTTTTTTGTTTACACGACCACGAAGATCGCCATTTTTCTATGTAATTATAATGTTAACAACGCCTGCAGTACCGCGGTCGCCCTTGAACCTCCGTGGCTTCAATGAGAGGAGGCCAGTCGTTCTCCCTGATCCGACTTTCCAATGTCGGGAAATGTAAGTCTTTTGGGGCCAACTATTCTTTCTATGTTTACCTCTTTAGTCGCGGGTGTAGCATTGTTCTGAGTGGGTACCTGTGGGTTCGCCTCTGATGGGGGTGGGTTCGCCTCTGATGGGGGAAGCTGGGTCTCTTTGGGCTGCGGCGGCTGAAGTTGTGGGCTGGTCGCCCCGGTTTCCATGGACTGATACTCATCTCGGTAAGAGGAAGGGGCACCGGCCCCCGTTGAACCATACCCATATCCCGAGTTGCCTTGCCACGACTCGGCCGTAGGACCACCGCCACCACCTCCATAGGGGTTTTCATTTACGTTCCTGTCGTGGTGCAGCACAGATTGAAGCTGTTTTTGGTGGAGTTGTTGCAGTTGCTGCATCTGCTGGAGATGCTGTTCCCGCAGGCTGTTGAACGTTGACCCGGGTGTAGCTGCGGGTGTAACAGCTCCATAGCCCCCGAATCCTCCCCCGAAACCTTCGCCTTGAGGAGACTGACCCCTCGGCGCACCGAAGTTCTGCTGCGAAGGTGGTTGATGGCCGCCACCACCACCATAGTTACTACCCCAAGAGGGATACATGCGTTGGAAGCAGCGAGTAATGTGTAGGCCTTTGTCCTCACATAAAGCTGGTGCAGTTAAAAAAATAATAATAATACAAATTAAAGCTACGTTATCCTCGATAGAGGTACGTTACCACGCGTGTTATCCGTAAACAAAACGTTGATTATTGATGTCGTTTGATGTATCAATAAATACTAACAAATGAAATAAAAACGCGTTGTTTCGTGGTGGGTTTTCGGGTTCCGTATCATTTAGCTACAAAACTAGCTGGTTGTGGAGGGAAACGTATACGCTGATTGGTTGGCATGTAGTCTTACACACATCATTTCCGGTTCGCCCAAATTGTTATTTGTTATCCATTCCACAAGAGGGCGACATTTCTTTATAAATATACAAGCCTCATACGCCACAGCCAAATTTCAGTAGTCCAGTCCAGCCAAGGATGATTGTCTATTATATTGACAAGATATTCAAGTGACCGAACTGACAATGGACAATATGTCCTCAAAGATGGAAGGCGAGATCAGATGGGACCATTCTAGCCAGTGAGAGGGCAGATAACCGTGAACAAACAGGCCGTAGAGATAGGCAGGGGACTCATCTTTGTATCTGTGCCTTTATAGCGTCTGTGACGGCATAAAATACAATTGTATTTGTCACCTTGAAATGCTTACCGATGAGCCCTTTCCCAACAATGCAGAGTTAAAAAGTAAGAAACATTTGCAAAACAAAAATAAATAAAAGACAGCACCATTGTGGCTAAATCCATTTTAAAGCCACAGTTATCTTCTTCATTGGCTGATTGCACCAAACGCATAGGAATCCCCATCCAGTTGACTACTTTAAAATGGTGGAAAGCCTCTGGCAATATCCATATCCACCATGAGTCCTCAATCTATGACAACAGGCACAACTATGCCCCCGACCGTAAATTGGATAATTTTTGTATTTTTCAAACACCTGAAACCTATTTTTCCTGCAATCTAGAGCCATAATCATTTGCCTAATTCTATGTAAAAATAAAATAAATAACATTTTTCTTTTTCTGTATATCTAAGTATACATCTTGAGCTGTCTGTATCCTCCTAACTGGTGTTTTTTAGTTTTTGTTTAGAAACTAAATATGCTTTTCTGCATCTCTGCTAAAATCTGGGTAAAACCAACTTCATAAAATTGTTAAGTGGCTATTAGTATTACAAAGAAACGACAACAAAACATTTAACAGGACAAATCTGAGGGGGCACACCAATGGGCATGACGCCTGAATTTCTTTATAACAGGCCTATTTTTTTTATGACCATCACAAAAGTCTGAACCATGAACAAATTATCGGAGCGTTGTGACGGTTTTGGAATCCTTTTGGTTTTTCCCCTTGAGCCTTTCAAGTTCAGCTGAGAGAGAGGGGAGGATAGAGAGAGGGATAGAGAGAGGGGAGGATAGAGAGAGAGGGAGGATAGAGAGAGGGGAGGATAGAGAGAGGGGAGGACAGGGAGGGGCTCACGGCCACAGACTTTCACCCTACCCTTCACCCAGTGTTACTGTTTTGCCCTCAGTTAGAATTAGCTCCACCAGTAAATCTGTATTCATTTTAAGCAGAACCACTTAAAAAGAATCGTTAAAGCGGATTAATCAACCGACGCCCCGTTTAATGTCTCACGTTAATGAGTTTGTCAGCAGTGTTTTAATATCTCCTAATGACCTCGTATTTTAGTGATGACATTAAAAGGGTGTTGGAGAAGAAATGGCCCATTCAGGATCCAAACAAGCCCCTCAATGACACCCTATTCCCCTATATAGTGCACTACTGTTCACCAGCCCTGTGGGGAACTATTCCCCTATATAGTGCACTACTTTTGACCAGCCCTGTGGGGGACTATTCCTCTATATAGTGCACTACTTTTGGCCAGCCCTGTGGGGGACTATTCCCCTATATAGTGCACTACTTTTGGCCAGCCCTGTGGGGGACTATTCCCCTATATAGTGCACTACTTTTGACCAGCCCTGTGGGGGACTATTCCTCTATATAGTGCACTACTTTTGGCCAGCCCTGTGGGGGACTATTCCCCTATATAGTGCACTACTTTTGGCCAGCCCTGTGGGGGACTATTCCCCTATATAGTGCACTACTTTTGACCAGCCCTGTGGGGGACTATTCCCCTATATAGTGCACTACTTTTGACCAGCCCTGTGGGGGACTATTCCCCTATATAGTGCACTACTTTTGACCAGCCCTGTGGGGGACTATTCCCCTATATAGTGCACTACTTTTGGCCAGCCCTGTGGGGGACTATTCCCCTATATAGTGCACTACTTTTGACCAGCCCTGTGGGGGACTATTCCCCTATATAGTGCACTACTTTTGACCAGCCCTGTGGGGGACTATTCCCCTATATAGTGCACTACTTTTGACCAGCCCTGTGGGGGACTATTCCCCTATATAGTGCACTACTTTTGGCCAGCCCTGTGGGGGACTATTCCCCTATATAGTGCACTACTTTTGGCCAGCCCTGTGGGGGACTATTCCCCTATATAGTGCACTACTTTTGGCCAGCCCTGTGGGGGACTATTCCCCTATATAGTGCACTACTTTTGGCCAGCCCTGTGGGGGACTATTCCCCTATATAGTGCACTACTTTTGGCCAGCCCTGTGGGGGACTATTCCCCTATATAGTGCACTACTTTTGACCAGCCCTGTGGGGGACTATTCCCCTATATAGTGCACTACTTTTGGCCAGCCCTGTGGGGGACTATTCCCCTATATAGTGCACTACTTTTGGCCAGCCCTGTGGGGGACTATTCCCCTATATAGTGCACTACTTTTGACCAGCCCTGTGGGGGACTATTCCCCTATATAGTGCACTACTTTTGGCCAGCCCTGTGGGGAACTATTCCCCTATATAGTGCACTACTTTTGGCCAGCCCTGTGGGGGACTATTCCCCTATATAGTGCACTACTTTTGGCCAGCCCTGTGGGGGACTATTCCCCTATATAGTGCACTACTTTTGACCAGCCCTGTGGGGGACTATTCCCCTATATAGTGCACTACTTTTGGCCAGCCCTGTGGGGGACTATTCCCCTATATAGTGCACTACTTTTGACCAGCCCTGTGGGGAACAATGCACAATAGAAGGACTAGGGTTCTATTTGGGATGCAGATTTTTCTACTCTCTAGACGGGACGACCTTCCCGACGCAAGGACAATGTCACACTACGAGCACTGGCCTTCAGGGAGAGATGCAGATACCTTATCAAGGGATGGGAGAGGAGGGTGGAGGAGGAGTCCCTATGGAGGAGCTCTGCGCTCTCTCCTTTTATAAAGCATGATTGGCACAATGTGACACAACAGCCTGGACTCAGAGCCATACAAAACATACTTTATGTATTTCTGAGCACCTCCAAGACTTATGATACTTACTGGTCTAGTTACTTGAGACAGAAATAAAGAAGGGAGGATGGTCGGGCGTAATCCGCGACAGTCTAGCAATACAAAGGTTGCGTGTTCGAGACACGTCATAGACAACTTTAGCATTTTTCAGCTAACCCTTATTCTGAACTTAACCAAAAATCACTTAACCTGCTACGTAAATTCACCTTACCTGCTACGTAAATTCCCTTAACCTGCTACGTAAATTCACCTAACCTGCTACGTAAATTCACTTAACCTGCTACGTAAATTCACTTAACCTGCTACGTAAATTCACTTAACCTGCTACGTAAATTCACTTAACCTGCTACGTAAATTCACTTAAGGAGGAGAGGAGATGTGTTGATATAGCGAAGACAGATGGATATCTGTGGGTCAGGAGGTGAGGGGTCAGGAGAAGAGGAGGAGAGGAGAGTGATGTGTTGATATAGCGAAGACAGATGGATATCTGTGGGTCAGGAGGTGAGGGGTGAGGAGAGGAGGAGAGTGATGTGTTGATATAGGGAAGACAGATGGATATCTGTGGGTCAGGAGGTGAGGGGTCAGGAGAGGAGGAGAGGAGAGTGATGTGTTGATATAGGGAAGACAGATGGATATCTGTGGGTCAGGAGGTGAGGGGTGAGGAGAGGAGGAGAGGAGAGTGATGTGTTGATATAGGGAAGACAGATGGATATCTGTGGGTCAGGAGGTGAGGGGTGAGGAGAGGAGGAGAGGAGAGTGATGTGTTGATATAGGGAAGACAGATGGATATCTGTGGGTCAGGAGGTGAGGGGTGAGGAGAGGAGGAGAGGAGGAGAGGAGAGTGATGTGTTGATATAGGGAAGACAGATGGATATCTGTGGGTCAGGAGGTGAGGGGTCAGGAGAGGAGGAGAGGAGAGTGATGTGTTGATATAGGGAAGACAGATGGATATCTGTGGGTCAGGAGGTGAGGGGTGAGGAGAGGAGGAGAGTGATGTGTTGATATAGGGAAGACAGATGGATATCTGTGGGTCAGGAGGTGAGGGGTGAGGAGAGGAGGAGAGGAGGAGAGGAGAGTGATGTGTTGATATAGGGAAGACAGATGGATATCTGTGGGTCAGGAGGTGAGGGGTCAGGAGAGGAGGAGAGGAGAGTGATGTGTTGATATAGGGAAGACAGATGGATATCTGTGAGTCAGGAGGTGAGGGGTCAGGAGAGGAGGAGAGGAGAGTGATGTGTTGATATAGGGAAGACAGATGGATATCTGTGGGTCAGGAGGTGAGGGGTGAGGTCAGGAGAGGAGAGTGATGTGTTGATATAGGGAAGACAGATGGATATCTGTGGGTCAGGAGGTGAGGGGTGAGGTCAGGAGAGGAGGAGAGGAGAGTGATGTGTTGATATAGGGAAGACAGATGGATATCTGTGGGTCAGGAGGTGAGGGGTGAGGAGAGGAGGAGAGGAGAGTGATGTGTTGATATAGGGAAGACAGATGGATATCTGTGGGTCAGGAGGTGAGGGGTGAGGTCAGGAGGAGAGGAGAGTGATGTGTTGATATAGGGAAGAATGATGTATATCTGTGGATTAGGTGAAGGAGGGGTTGAGATCAGGGTTTCATCCAGCCATTTCATGCGGATGAATAACCTGATGCTTTTAAAAAAAAAAAAGGCTGACGGAAACAGCATAATGCCGGTACAATTTTATAAATGCCGACAGATATTTTGTTCGTTCGACATGGTGTGATCTTTTTTTGTTTCTGTAAAATTAATTATGCAAGAAATGGCATTGGAAACACTTTTATGCACAAATATTGATATAATAACCATCGTATCGAAAGTTAACTTGGGAGACTTAAAGATATATAATGTGTGGTCCTCTCACTACGACTCAGCAAACCATGCAGTAAGCTACAGATGAAATACATTTTGATGAACTTCACAGGCTGGTGAATGTGCACTCGATGAGCTTGACGCTCCTTTAAATATCGAGGGTTTTATTCTGGCGACATGATAATCGATGCTTGGCTACACGTTTGACAAATACAATTAATATCTCTCTTATCCATAATGGTGTAATCACATAGGTAGCCTACCCACACTGTATCTGCAAGCTGTTGGCTACAGCGCAAGTCCAGTGGGCACGTTTGATATACACTGTAGCACGTTTGATATACACTGTAGCATGTTTGCTATACACTGTAACATGTTTGCTATATACTGTAGCATGTTTGCTATACACTGTAACATGTTTGATATACACTGTAACATGTTTGCTATACACTGTAACATGTTTGCTATATACTGTAGCATGTTTGCTATACACTGTAACATGTTTGCTATACACTGTAACATGTTTGCTATACACTGTAACATGTTTGCTATATACTGTAGCATGTTTGCTATACACTGTAACATGTTTGCTATATACTGTAACATGTTTGATATACACTGTAACATGTTTGCTATACACTGTAACACGTTTGCTATACACTGTAACATGTTTGCTATACACTGTAACATGTTTGCTATACACTGTAACATGTTTGCTATACACTGTAACACGTTTGCTATACACTGTAACATGTTTGCTATATACTGTAACATGTTTGATATACACTGTAACACGTTTGCTATACACTGTAACATGTTTGCTATACACTGTAACATGTTTGCTATACACTGTAACATGTTTGCTATACACTGTAACACGTTTGCTATATACTGTAACATGTTTGCTATACACTGTAACATGTTTGCTATATACTGTAGCATGTTTGCTATACACTGTAACATGTTTGCTATACACTGTAGCATGTTTGCTATACACTGTAACATGTTTGCTATACACTGTAACATGTTTGCTATACACTGTAACACGTTTGCTATATACTGTAACATGTTTGCTATACACTGTAACATGTTTGCTATATACTGTAGCATGTTTGCTATACACTGTAACATGTTTGCTATACACTGTAACATGTTTGCTATATACTGTAGCATGTTTGCTATACACTGTAACATGTTTGCTATATACTGTAACATGTTTGATATACACTGTAACATGTTTGCTATACACTGTAACACGTTTGCTATACACTGTAACATGTTTGATATACACTGGAGCATGTTTGCTATACACTGTAACATGTTTGCTATACACTGTAACATGTTTGCTATACACTGGAGCATGTTTGCTATACACTGTAGCATGTTTGATATACACTGTAACATGTTTGCTATATACTGTAACATGTTTGATATACACTGTAACATGTTTGCTATACACTGTAACATGTTTGCTATACACTGTAACATGTTTGATATACACTGGAGCATGTTTGCTATACACTGTAACATGTTTGCTATACACTGTAACATGTTTGCTATACACTGGAGCATGTTTGATATACACTGTAGCATGTTTGCTATACACTGTAGCATGTTTGCTATACACTGTAACATGTTTGATATACACTGTAACATGTTTGCTATACACTGTAACATGTTTGCTATACACTGTAACATGTTTGATATACACTGGAGCATGTTTGCTATACACTGTAACATGTTTGCTATACACTGTAACATGTTTGCTATACACTGGAGCATGTTTGCTATACACTGTAGCATGTTTGCTATACACTGTAGCATGTTTGCTATACACTGTAACATGTTTGCTATACACTGTAACATGTTTGATATATACTGTAACATGTTTGCTATACACTGTAACATGTTTGCTATACACTGGAGCATGTTTGCTATACACTGGAGCATGTTTGCTATACACTGTAGCATGTTTGCTATACACTGTAGCATGTTTGCTATACACTGTAACACGTTTGCTATACACTGTAGCATGTTTGCTATACACTGTAGCATGTTTGCTATACACTGTAGCATGTTTGCTATACACTGTAACACGTTTGCTATACACTGTAGCATGTTTGCTATACACTGTAGCATGTTTGCTATACACTGTAGCATGTTTGCTATACACTGTAACATGTTTGATATACACTGTAGCATGTTTGCTATACACTGTAGCATGTTTGCTATACACTGTAACACGTTTGCTATACACTGTAACCTGTTTGCTATACACTGTAACATGTTTGCTATACACTGGAGCATGTTTGCTATACACTGTAGCATGTTTGCTATACACTGTAGCATGTTTGCTATACACTGTAACACGTTTGCTATACACTGTAGCATGTTTGCTATACACTGTAGCATGTTTGCTATACACTGTAACACGTTTGCTATACACTGTAGCATGTTTGCTATACACTGTAGCATGTTTGCTATACACTGTAGCATGTTTGCTATACACTGTAACATGTTTGATATACACTGTAGCATGTTTGCTATACACTGTAGCATGTTTGCTATACACTGTAACACGTTTGCTATACACTGTAACATGTTTGCTATATACTGTAGCATGTTTGCTATACACTGTAGCATGTTTGCTATATACTGTAGCATGTTTGCTATACACTGTAGCATGTTTGCTATATACTGTAGCATGTTTGCTATACACTGTAGCATGTTTGCTATACACTGTAACATGTTTGCTATATACTGTAGCATGTTTGCTATATACTGTAGCATGTTTGCTATACACTGTAGCATGTTTGCTATACACTGTAACACTTTTGATATATACTGTAACATGTTTGCTATACACTGTAACATGTTTGCTATACACTGTAGCATGTTTGCTATACACTGTAACACGTTTGCTATATACTGTAACATGTTTGCTATACACTGTAGCATGTTTGCTATACACTGTAACACGTTTGATATACACTGTAACATGTTTGATATACACTGTAGCATGTTTGCTATACACTGTAACACGTTTGATATACACTGTAACACGTTTGATATACACTGTAACACGTTTGATATACACTGTAACATGTTTGATATACACTGTAACACGTTTGATATACACTGTAGCATGTTTGCTATACACTGTAACATGTTTGCTATACACTGTAACACGTTTGATATATACTGTAACACGTTTGCTATATACTGTAGCATGTTTGCTATACACTGTAGCATGTTTGCTATATACTGTAGCATGTTTGCTATACACTGTAACATGTTTGCTATACACTGTAACATGTTTGATATACACTGTAACATGTTTGATATACACTGTAACATGTTTGCTATACACTGTAACATGTTTGATATACACTGTAACACGTTTGCTATACACTGTAACATGTTTGCTATACACTGTAACATGTTTGCTATACACTGTAGCATGTTTACTATACACTGTAACACGTTTGCTATATACTGTAACATGTTTGCTATACACTGTAACATGTTTGCTATACACTGTAGCATGTTTGCTATACACTGTAACACGTTTGCTATATACTGTAACATGTTTGCTATACACTGTAGCATGTTTGCTATACACTGTAACACGTTTGATATACACTGTAACATGTTTGATATACACTGTAGCATGTTTGCTATACACTGTAACACGTTTGATATACACTGTAACACGTTTGATATACACTGTAACATGTTTGATATACACTGTAACACGTTTGATATACACTGTAGCATGTTTGCTATACACTGTAACATGTTTGCTATACACTGTAACACGTTTGATATATACTGTAACACGTTTGCTATATACTGTAGCATGTTTGCTATACACTGTAGCATGTTTGCTATATACTGTAGCATGTTTGCTATACACTGTAGCATGTTTGCTATATACTGTAGCATGTTTGCTATACACTGTAGCATGTTTGCTATACACTGTAACATGTTTGCTATATACTGTAGCATGTTTGCTATATACTGTAGCATGTTTGCTATACACTGTAGCATGTTTGCTATACACTGTAACACTTTGATATATACTGTAACATGTTTGCTATACACTGTAACATGTTTGCTATACACTGTAGCAATGTTTGCTATACACTGTAACACGTTTGCTATATACTGTAACATGTTTGCTATACACTGTAGCATGTTTGCTATACACTGTAACACGTTTGATATACACTGTAACATGTTTGATATACACTGTAGCATGTTTGCTATACACTGTAACACGTTTGATATACACTGTAACACGTTTGATATACACTGTAACATGTTTGATATACACTGTAACACGTTTGATATACACTGTAGCATGTTTGCTATACACTGTAACATGTTTGCTATACACTGTAACACGTTTGATATATACTGTAACACGTTTGCTATATACTGTAGCATGTTTTGCGATACACTGCTAGCAGTTTTGCTATACTACTGTAGCATGTTTTGCTATACACTGTAGCATGTTTGCTATACACTGTAACATGTTTGCTACACTGTGTAGTTTTGCTATACACTGTAACACGTTTGCTATACACTGTAGCATGTTTGCTATACACTGTAACATGTTTGCTATACACTGTAACATGTTTGCTATACACTGTAACATGTTTGCTATACACTGTAACATGTTTGCTATACACTGTAACATGTTTGCTATATACTGTAACATGTTTGATATATGTGACAAAACCATCAATAACGTTGAAAATGCGATGGGAACCCATTTAACTTATTTTTCATTTAGTATATGGGGATTTAACCGCAAAGTAATTTTAATGTGCACTTCATCATCACTTACAGACTGTTATCCACAATAAGTCATTTTGATGGAAACATTGGCCTATTATTTTATTGCAGATTTTTAACAATATTCGCATGAAAATCTGTGGTAACTTAGCAACGTGCAAACTTTCTTCTTATATTTTTAACTTCAACAACCCCACCGTGAAGTCAGCGGGTTTTAAATTTCTAACCACTTTTAATAAAACATCTGTGTGTTTACACTTGGATTGATCTATTTATTCCGCATCCAACGATACCATCCATTGGTCATGTGTGATTAACAAAGGCTGAGCTAGAGCTGTGTCTGGGAGACAAAGGGATGGATCCTGAAGGGACCTGGGGACAGGTCTTTTTTTTAAAAACCAAAAACATATGTAGACTGGTTTGAGCTACAAACTATTACAAGCCATCTGTGAAAAGTTGAGACTCACGAACACGCACACGCTTTGCTCTATGACCCTCACGAGCTACACAAGAGTCGTTAACAAGGTAGTAAGGGGTTTTTCTACAAAGAATATCATAGTAAACCCCAGGTCATAGTGTCTATAATACTGTAACATGCTCACATAGTTGCTGTCACAAACTCCACACTGTTGTCATTGAATAGTTGAATAATCATTTTACAATGAGCAAACAATTTGTCAATAAAACTCGTGAATGCAACTCTTTATGTCAAATTGTTTTGTCTTCTAGTTGTAGCCCTGGTTGTTCTGAACAGAACATGATAGAACCCTTCATTGTGAGGCTAAATATAAGGGCTGGACATGCTGTCAAGGTTGGCTCAAGGAAGCAGGAGAGGTAGAGTCAAGCGCAGGGGACAGAAAATCCGTAAACACACTTTTAATGGGCATCCACTCAGTACGAAACAAGGTAGGGCAGGGCGCATAAAACAAACACTCCAAAAACACAGCTCAACACAAAGTAGGGACGCAGCCCACAATAACCTCTGCGGGGAAAAAACACAGGCACAGGGAAACACTCGTTCCTCTAACGACATACGTCCTGACACCGAACAATCACGCACAAAACACAAACCTACCTAGCTAGACTAAATACCCCCCCCCCCCCCCCCCCCCACTAACAACTAATACAAAACAGGTGCATGCCTAACCTAGACCTAACTAACAGAAAGTGAAACAGAGGATCGGTGGCAGCTAGTAGGCCGACGACGACGACCGCCGAGCGCCGCCCGGGCGAGGAGGGGCGCCACCTTCCGTCGGTGTCATGACACATGCAAATAAATGAAAGTCAGATAAATTAAAAGCTGATTTTTGCTGGGGTCTCAGGACTGTTAGGGTTAACCACATATCATAGCAATACACTGGTAGACACTGGTATGGTGCTGGAGATAATGAATATGAGGTTGAAAAGTGGTAGAATTGCCCTTTAACTGGTTTGAACGTCACTTTCACCAGGCTGTTTGAACAATTTCACTTAATATTGAGGACAGTGTATCTTATCCTGGGAATCAAATCTTCTGCAAAACAAAATACTCAATGAGGGCTAATGAATCCAGCACAAGCCCATGCATCGATGGATGTTCCCTGGCTGGCTGTTCCCTGGCTGGCTGTTCCCTGGCTGGCTGGATGTTCCCTGGCTGGGTGGATGTTCCCTGGCTGGCTGGCTGTTCCCTGGCTGGCTGGTTGTTCCCTGGCTGGTTGTTCCCTGGCTGGCTGTTCCCTGGCTGGCTGGTTGTTCCCTGGCTGGATGTTCCCTGGCTGGCTGGCTGTTCCCTGGCTGGATGTTCCCTGGCTGGCTGTTCCCTGGCTAGTTGTTCCCTGGCTGGCTGTTCCCTGGCTGGCTGTTCCCTGGCTGGCTGGTTGTTCCCTGGCTGGATGTTCCCTGGCTGGCTGGCTGTTCCCTGGCTGGATGTTCCCTGGCTGGATGTTCCCTGTCTGGCTGTTCCCTGGCTGGCTGTTCCCTGGCTGGCTGTTCCCTGGCTGGCTGTTCCCTGGCTAGCTGGTTGTTCCCTGGCTGGATGTTCCCTGGCTGGCTGGCTGTTCCCTGGCTGGATGTTCCCTGGCTGGATGTTCCCTGGCTGGATGTTCCCTGTCTGGCTGTTCCCTGGCTGGATGTTCCCTGGCTGGTTGTTCCCTGACTGGCTGTTCCCCGGCTGTCTGGCTGTTCCCTGGCTGGCTGGCTGTTCCCCGGCTGTCTGGCTGTTCCCTGGCTGACTGGCTGTTGTCTAGCTGTCTGTCTGTCTCTTTGGCTGTCTGTTCCCTGGCTGTCTGGATGACTAGCTGGCTGGCTGCTTCCAAAACGCTTTGCTTTGTTTGACAAATCAATTTTCCCATAACCCTGTGAGGGGAAAAGTGATGCCGATTGATTGGCCTCTGACTTTGTTTTCCAGAATATTGTTTGATGGCTGGATAGATTAATTGGTGCGACATTTGAAAGCCTCCCACCTCTCTCTGTCTCTCTCTCTCTCTCTCTTCCTCTCCTCTCCTCTCCTCTCCTCTCCTCTCCTCTCCTCTCCTCTCCTCTCTCTCTCCTCTCCTCTCCTCTCCTCTCCTCTCCTCTCCTCTATTCTCCTCTCCTCTCCTCTATTCTCCTCTCCTCTCCTCTCCTCTCCTCTCCTCTCCTCTATTCTCCTCTCCTCTCCTCTCCTCTATTCTTCTCCAATCGATCCCCAGAGTTGCATCCCAAATGGCAACCTAATTCCCTTTTTTAGTGCACTACTTTTGACCAGAACCCATAGGGTATTGTTTTTTAAAGTATTGTAGTGCACTGTATACTAATCGTATGGCCTGTAAGAGAGTATTTGTTCTGGAATGCAGTCACTTCTCCAATTAGGAGACAGCGCATCTGAAAGGTATTCCTAATAGAACATATAATAACACAGCTGCAGCGATATGTGCTGCTACTCCATCAAGTGTTAGTTTGAGTGGTGGGATGTCGTCTTGATGACATGAAGCTGATTAATAAAGTACGTCACCTATAACGCAGAGTCAGCATTCATGCCTGTTTTCAGCAGCCCGGTATATGAATTGTCAAATGTACAGTAAGCCTACAGAGACAGATGGAGGCCCGATGTTAGTGAGAGGAAAACACACACATTGACAGATGATTCTTTGCATGGTTGGTTGAAGAGAAAATACACGTTTACAACATGGGGCTCGTCGGTGGACTGTCTTTTTGGATTCGGTTTGGGATTCTTTCTGAAGAGGTAGAATAACTTTAAGGAACTGAGATCAACCTGGTCCTGTCTAAATACTATACCTGGACCTTTCTAAATACTATACCTGGACCTTTCTAAATACTATACCTGGACCTTTCTAAATACTATATCTGGACATTTCTAAATACTACACCTGGTCCTTTATAAATACTACACTATGTCCTTTCTAAATACTATATCTGGTCCTTTCTAAATAC
Organism: Salmo trutta; assembly: GCF_901001165.1. Taxonomy (NCBI): domain Eukaryota; kingdom Metazoa; phylum Chordata; class Actinopteri; order Salmoniformes; family Salmonidae; genus Salmo; species Salmo trutta. Next base: position 37,367,251 of record NC_042991.1, read on the forward strand.
TATATCTGGTCCTTTATAAATACTATACCTGGTCCTTTATAAATACTATATCTGGTCCTTTATAAATACTATATCTGGTCCTTTGTAAATACTATATCTGGTCCTTTGTAAATACTATACCTGGTCCTTTCTAAATACTATATCTGGTCCTTTATAAATACTATATCTGGTCCTTTCTAAATACTATATCTGGTCCTTTATAAATACTATACCTGGTCCTTTGTAAATACTATATCTGGTCCTTTCTAAATACTATATCTGGTCCTTTATAAATACTATACCTGGTAAACTCTGGACACCGTTGAGAGAGGAAATGTAAACTCTGGACACCGTTTCATTTAGTAGGATAGCTTCTCTGTTGTCCTGTCCTACACCTCTCCTCTCCTCTCCTCTCTTCAACCTCCCTTTACACATGGTACCTTGTTCCCTCTCTATCACCTCAGCAACAACCACTCGCCTTTCAAAACCTGTAATTGAATGAGTTTATGTCGTCAATTTGATGAATCATATTAATTTGTACTTATTAGGGGCCGCTTGAAACGATGACAATGAGATTAATGAAATTAGTTAATTTTCCCTCCCCTTTATACTGAGAGAGGGGGAGAGAGAGAGAGAGAGAGAGAGAGAGAGAGAGAGAGAGAGAGAGAGAGAGAGAGAGAGAGAGAGAGAGAGAGAGAGAGAGAGAGAGAGAGAGAGAGAGAGAGAGAGAGAGAGAGAGAGAGAGAGAGAGAGAGAGAGAGAGAGAGAGAGAGAGAGAGAGAGAGAGAGAGAGACTGTTAAGATGACATTGCCAATCAAGATTTGGTTGCTAATTGAATGTCTGCTTTTATTAATGAGAATATTTATTAAAAGTCCTTGAGAGAGGAATATTAATTAATGAATCAACACAAACTACAAATTAAAGGGGAAGTGTAGGTCTACAAGGCAGCTGGTTTATCCTCCATATTCTGTTTTGACTTTTCCATTTTAATTTATTCTATAAAGAAACAAAATAAACTGTTTAAACTGACCTTTTGCTAAAATATTACACCCATAAGATATTTTACCTAATTTGTTTCTGATAATAGCTTAATAATAATACCTGTCACGCTCTGACCTAAGAGAGCTGTTTTTCTCTGTTTAGTTAGGTCAGGGTGTGATAGGTGGGTGGGCATTCTATGTGTTTTGTTTCTATGTTTTGGCCGGGTATGGTTTCCAATCAGATCCAGCTGTCTATCGTTGTCTCTGATTGGAAGCCATACTTAGGCAGCCCTTTTTCCCCCTTTGGTTTTCGTGGGTAGTTATTTTCTGTTTCGTTTGTATTTACCTGACAGATCTGTTGGCTGTCATTTTGTTTATTTTGTCTAGTGTTCGTTTTTCATTCAAATATACCGATGAGCACTCAACACGCTACGCCTCGGTCTCCTCTATATGACGCCCGTTACAAATACCTATATTTATATCAGGGGTTTCCAACAGGTTGATCAGGAGCCTGTAGTAGCCCACCTACACTAGATTACCAGAAGTACGTGAACACCTGCTCGTTGAAAATCTCATTCCAAAATCATGGGCATAAATTATGGAGTCAGTCCCTCCTTTGTTGCTATAACAACCTCCACTCTTCTTCTGGGAAGTTAGAACATTGATGCGGGGGGGACCTGCTTCCATTCAGCCACAAGAGCATTAGTGAGGTCGAGCACTGATGTTTGGCGATTAGGCCTGATTCACGGTCTGCATTTCAATTCATCCCAAAAGTGTTCAATGGGATTGAGGTCACAGGCTCTGTGCAGGATAGTTAAGTTCTTACACACCGATCTCGACCAACCATTTCTTTATGGACCTCGCTTTAAAAATATATACAGTATATATATTTTTTTTTTACAGGGATTTTTCTAATTTATTTAGTATTATGCCTCGCTTTTGTGTGCAAAGCGGCACCAGAATTGAAGTAAAAACACGTCTTAACTTGTTGTACTTAATAAATCCAAAGTGAAACATGATAACTATTGTATCCTTAACTAGCGTTGAAAACGTTAATCCATTCTTCTCTAATTAAAAAACTATTTCCCTAATTACTGAATCATGCTTTTAAAGTCAGTAGGCTACACTAACCTAGGCTTCACACTGGTAAAGATTTTCAGCTGGCAGGCAGACACTGAAATACATTTTTGAGTGACAGAGGGAGAACTTTGTATATGCGCTTTGGTGCGTTTTGTTTTTTGGAGAGAAATAAAATTGTCCAGAACGTTACTAACCAGTTCCCACGCTTTTAAAATAGCAGTTATGTTCCAGGAACAGTATAGATCACTTTAGTTTTCGGTTCGGGCTCTGTTCCTCAATTTTTTTGTTGTTGTTATTTTCTGGTTTTCTGTTCTGTTCCCTAAACCGGTTCCAACCCCTTGTTTTAACCCCACCCCAACACCTTAACCATTAATAACTTCGAAAGTTGACCGTGAGAAAAAGTGAGAAAACATACAATTCTGCAGTGAGACAGAGCTTGTTCGGTTAAATATGGACACATCCAAATGTGAGAAAACCCACCACACAACATGGCCAGACTGGACGAGTGAGTAGACATCTGTGTGCGTGTCCGTCTGTCCATGTGCGTGTGTGTGCATGTGTGTGCGTGCACGAGCCCCTGTGAGTGGCTTAGTTAATTGCACAATGAAAAGCTGTTCACTCGTAATTAATTCCTCCCCTGTCCAAAACAAGATTGATCATGGAAAGCAAGCCATCCCACAGAACACCATTTAAATATCTAACCTCTAACAATCTAAGCTAACCAAAGTAGACAACACCATTGTGTTTGTGAGAATCTTCCCTTTTCATAGAAAAGTTTGTACTGCTGCAGACAGTCCTGTTGTATTGCTTATAGTGTAGATTACCCTGCAGACAGTCCTATTGTATTGGTTTTAGTATAGATTACCCTGCAGACAGTCCTATTGTATTGGTTTTAGTATAGATTACCCTGCAGACAGTCCTATTGTATTGGTTATAGTGTAGATTACCCTGCAGACAGTCATATTGTATTGGTTATAGTGTAGATTACCCTGCAGACAGTCCTGTTGTATTGGTTTTAGTGTAGATTACCCTGCAGACAGTCCTGTTGTATTGGTTTTAGTATAGATTACCCTGCAGACAGTCCTATTGTATTGGTTTTAGTGTAGATTTGTCACGGTTGTTGTCGGTGAAGGAGGACCAAAACGCAGCAGGTACGTGTATGCTCATCTTGATGATTATTTATTTTAAAAAAATGAATACAAAAGGAACAAAAACACGAGAACTAACGAACGAACAACAACAACAACAACAACAACAACAAACAGTCTGGCAAAGCCTAAGGCTCAACACAGAACAATCACCCGCAAATACCAAACACAAACACACCCTACTATATGGGACTCTCAATCAAAGGCAGATAGACAACACCTGCCTTCAACTGAGAGTCCCAACCCCAATTAACCAAACAGACATACACTCACTAGACTCCACATAGAAATACCTAAACATAAACCAAAACCCGGAATTACTAAATCAAACACCCTTTTAACAAAACACACCACCCTGAACCACATAAAACAAATACCCTCTGCCACGTCCTGACCAAACTACAAAAACAATTAACCTTATACTGGCCAGGACGTGACAAGATTACCCTGCAGACAGTCCTATTGTATTGGTTTTAGTATAGATTACCCTGCAGACAGTCCTATTGTATTGGTTATAGTGTAGATTACCCTGCAGACAGTCCTGTTGTATTGGTTTTAGTATAGATTACCCTGCAGACAGTCCTATTGTATTGGTTATAGTGTAGATTACCCTGCAGACAGTCCTGTTGTATTGGTTTTAGTATAGATTACCCTGCAGACAGTCCTATTGTATTGGTTATAGTGTAGATTACCCTGCAGACAGTCCTGTTGTATTGGTTTTAGTGTAGATTACCCTGCAGACAGTCCTATTGTATTGGTTATAGTGTAGATTACCCTGCAGACAGTCCTATTGTATTGGTTATAGTGTAGATTACCCTGCAGACAGTCCTATTGTATTGGTTATAGTGTAGATTACCCTGCAGACAGTCCTATTGTATTGGTTATAGTGTAGATTACCCTGCAGACAGTCCTATTGTATTGGTTATAGTGTAGATTACCCTGCAGACAGTCCTATTGTATTGGTTATAGTGTAGATTACCCTGCAGACAGTCCTATTGTATTGGTTTTAGTGTAGATTACCCTGCAGACAGGCCTATTGTGTTGGTTTTAGTGTAGATTACCCTGCAGACAGTCCTATTGTATTGGTTTTAGTGTAGATTACCCTGCAGACAGTCCTATTGTATTGGTTTTAGTGTAGATTACCCTGCAGACAGTCCTATTGTATTGGTTTTAGTGTAGATTAATAGATTACCCTGCAGACAGTCCTATTGTATTGGTTTTAGTGTAGAGGTCAATGGTTTCACGTGGACGTTGTAGGATAACCACTAACCCAGTTCAATTACCTGACCGTAATACTTTGTACATGGTCTGTTCCACTGAAACGGAGATTACTAAACAACTGTGCCACACAGGACGGATGTATTTGTCCTCTCTGTCATCACGGGCGGCATCTCCCTCCATTCTACATGCGCAACAATAACAGACTTGCCGACGGCACCTCTCCAACTAAGTCGTCCTTGTGTCTCGGTGACACTGCCGTTCACGGTGTGACAGGTGCTCTGTACCTCCGCAATTACTTTTCAATTAGCAACGAGGAGCGTTTGTCGTCGAGCGTGGCCGCCCCGCTATTTTACATCCCCAGTGTCTTGGTCCATTAGCAGCTGTGTGTGTGTGTGTGTGTGTGTGTGCGCGCTGGATATGGGCAGATAAACCATCTGGCGTGGCTCCTTAGGAGAGATAGCAGGCAGCACCACACTTAATGGAGTGAGAAAGCACAAGCAATTAACGCCACATTAACACAGTGTTAATAAGGTAGGTGCTACAGTGGGCTGAGGATATGGGAATAAGCACTGGTTCAGACAAGAGAGTAGTCATATGAACAGGTAAGCCTAGAATGTTGTTTTGGGAAGGCTATGTTCCACCTGGATGTCACCAATCAGAGAAAGACAGTCAAAAAGCTGGAAAACGTATCAGTTAAAAAAGAAGACAGATCAGTGGTTATGAGAATCTCAATGCGGCAGTTTCATAGCCATCGTGACCTCAATACAAAGCTGAAACATTCTTCAGACATACATACTTCAATCTCTTGCGCTTTACAAAAACATAAATCTGCAGAGATTATTTCAGTGTTTTTAGCTAAAGTTCTGGTCTGAATAAAGTAGGATTTTACAGTAAACTGGCAGGAGGTTTTATTAATTGTTGCTGTTACGAATCCCTTTGGCCCAGCGGTCTAGGGGGGGATGGATACGAGACCCGTAACATAAATCATGCAAATTATATTCGTGACAAGTAACAGTGAGAACCAAAAACCACAGACAACTGAAATCTACCGTCAAACTCAAAAGGTTTATTTTAAACACACGGTAAAGGGGTGTGAGAAAAGGGTCTGAGCTGGACCCAAGCAAAGAAACAATAATCAAAAACACCCCTAAGCTAGACTAGCCTATTTCCACAACAGCTAGCTAACTAACCAAAAATACAGTGGGTGGTCCGCCCAGTTCTAACTAGGGTACTTAGACACAGTATTCCTACGGGTAATGTATGCCCATGGGCGACTTGTCTTGGTACCCCCTTTTCCCACTAAACAAACAAACAAAACAATACTCACAGGATTACCAGACAAATGTGACATGTAGTTGCAAAAACAAAAGAGATCAATACAGAGATGGCGAGAGAGACACAGGGAGATAGAGATTGGACACAAGCGCGATTGAGAGAATGAACACAAAGATTGATCACAGAGTGAGAAATGAGCTGGGGAGAAAACAACTGACTGGGTTTTTAAACCAGGGGAAAGGGACTGTGATTGGTTGAGGGAAAAGGAACAGGTGTCTTCTGATTGGGGAGTGATGATTGTCACCTGTGAAGAGGAGAAGGAGGGAAAAGAAACACACAGGAGACACACTTGTATCCGTAACAGTTGCCTTTTCCACTGTTTAATACATTTTAAAACCATCTAAGTAGTACCATTGTTATTCTCCTCATTCTCTAATTCCACCCTGTTAGTTCCACCTATTACGTTTATTAAGTTGTGTTAATTGTGGGGTTTATATTCTGTCGTCATGCTCATTGTGTTAGAGGTGACACTGGCCTTCATTGGATAACAGGTCAATGAGACGGATGCACTTTTCTCTGATGAAACATATTGGTGTGTGATGAAAATGTACACAAAGACCCATTGGTTAAGCAGGTATGGAAACATCATAGACCCTGGTTAAAGCTACAAATTATGCCCTTTGTCTTTTACTGTTTGATGACCTGTTCTTGATTAGAAATATTGGCTCATTGTGTTTTCATAACCAACCCTGACAAAGAACACGAAACTTAGTAGCAGGGAGTACCTTACAAAAATACTTAATCACTGCCCAATTAACAATATGAACACTCCTTAGCAACTGGTTCCTGACCTACAGAACCGGTCAAACGTTTGGACACACCAACTCATTCAAGTGTTTTTCTTTATTTTTTACTATTTTCTACATCGTAGAATAATAGCGAAGACATAAAAACTATGAAATAACACATATAGAATCATGTAGTAAGCAAAAAAAAAGTGTTAAACAAATCAAAATATATTTTATATTTGAGATTCTTCAAAGTAGCCACCCTTTGCCTTGATGACAGCTTTGCACACTATGGGCATTCTCTCAACCAGATTCACCTGGAATGCTTTTCCAACAGTCTTGAAGGAGTTCCCACATATGCTGAGTGTAACGGCCGTCGAAGGGAGTAGACCAAGGCGCAGCGGGTTGAGTGATCATTTTAACTTTTATTGAACACTTAACAACAAAAACAAGAAAACTAACGCACAGTATTGCAGGCTAAACACAGCTATGCAAAAACAACTTCCCACCAAAAGACAGGTGAAAAAAGGGCTACCTAAGTATGACTCCCAATCAGCAACAACAATGTTCCTGATTGAGAGCCACACCAGGCCAACACAAAGAAATACACAACATAGAAAAACATAGAAATACAAAAACATAGAACCATACCCAAAAACCCCGATAGCACAAAACAAACACACCCCTGCCCGCCCTGACAAAACTACAATAACAAATAACCCCTTATACTGGTCAGGACGTGACACTGAGCCCTTGTTGGCTGCTTTTCCTTTACTCTGCGGAGTGTTCAGAGCCCGGACTTGAACCCGATCAAACATCTCTGGAGAGACCTGAAAATAGCTGTGCAGCGACGCTCCCCATCCAACCTGACAGAGCTTGAGAGGATCTGCAGAGAAGAATGGGAGAACCTCCCCAAATACAGGTGTGCCAAGCTTGTAGCGTCATACCCAAGAAGACTAAAGGCTAAAATCGCTGCCAAAGATGTTTTAACAAAGTACTGAGTAAAGGGTCTGAATACTTACGTGTATGTAAACATTTCAAAAAAACTGTTTTTGCTTTGTTATTATGGGATATTGTGTGTAGATTGATGAGGAAAAAAAGCTATTTAATCAAATTTACAATAAGGCTGTAATGTAACAAAATGTGGAAAAAGTCAAGGGGTCTGAATACTTTATGAATGCTCTGTATATACATATCTACCTCAATTACCTCGTACCCCTGGTATCCCGTGTGTATGGACATTGTATAGGTATTGTATATAGCATAGTAATCGCTATTCATTGTACAGGTATTTTTTATAGCCTAGTAATCGCTACTCATTGTGTATTTATTGTATATAGCCTAGTAATCGTTACTCAGTGTGTATTTATTGTATATAGCCTAGTAATCGCTACTCATTGTGTGTTTATTGTATATAGCCTAGTAATCACTACTCATTGTATATTTATTCTATATAGCCTAGTAATCGTTACTCATTGTGTATTTATTGTATATAGCCTAGTAATCGCTACTCATTGTGTGTTTATTGTATATAGCCTAGTAATCGTTACTCATTGTGTATTTATTGTATATAGCCTAGTAATCGCTATTCATTGTACAGGTATTGTTTATAGCCTAGTAATCACTACTCATTGTGTATTTATTGTATATAGCCTAGTAATCACTACTCATTGTATATTTATTGTATATAGCCTAGTAATCACTACTCATTGTGTATTTATTGTATATAGCCTAGTAATCACTACTCATTGTATATTTATTGTATATAGCCTAGTAATCACTACTCATTGTGTATTTATTCCTTGTGTTATTATCTTTCTAATGTGTTTCTGTCACGTCCTGACCAGTAAAAGAGGTTGTTTGTTATTGTAGTTTGGTCAGGGCGTGGCAGGGGGTGTTTGTTTAGTGTGTTTCGGGGTTTGTTGGCCTATGTTCTTATTTAAGAGGGGGTGTTTGTTTAGAGTGTTTCGGGGTTTGTTGGGCTATGTTCTATGTTAGTCTATTTCTATGTTCATTCTAGGTTTTCTATTTCTATGTCTAGTTTATTGGTTTGACCTTCAATTGGAGGCAGCTGTTTCTCGTTGCCTCTAATTGAAGGTCCTATTTAATAGGGGTGTTTTGTCTATGGGACTTGTGGGTAGTTATTTCGTGTATAGCTGTATGCCTTTACATGTCACGGTTGTCGTTGGTTAAGGAGGACCAAAACGCAGCAGGTATGTGTAAGCTCGTCTTGACGTTTATTAACTTCCAAAATGAACACCAAAAATAACAAAACAAGAGAACGAACGATCAACACACAGTCTGGCAAGGCACAAGGCTAAACTCAGAACAATCTCCCACAATTAAACAGACAAACACACCCAACTAATATAGGACTTCCAATCAAAGGCAACACCACACAGCTGCCTTCAATTGGAAGTCCACCCCAATTAATTAACCAAACATAGACATACAACTAACTAGATCAACATAGAAATACGTGAAACTCAAACAGTGCCCAAAAACCCCGGAATACTAAATCAAATGCCCTTACAACAAAAACACCACCCTGAACCACATAAAACAAATACCCTCTGCCACGTCCTGACCAAACTAAAATGACAATTAACCCTTATACTGGCCAGGACGTGACATTACAGGACTGTTTGTCGTCGTTGTTTTTGTATACGAATGTTTTGTTTTGTTTTTTCCTTCTTTCTGCCAATAAAAAAAGATGAGTATACACATTCTCGCTGCATTTTGGTCCAATCCTTACGACGCCCGTGACAGTTTCTCTCTGAGTTGTTGGAAAGGGCCTGTAAGGAAGCATGTCACCGTTAGTCTACACCTGTTGTTTACCAGGCATGTGACAAATAAATTGTTTTTGATTTGATTTAGTTGACTGATGTATATAGAGGATAAACAGTTGGCCGACCTAATTAGAGGATGGACATTCCTTAGTTGGCTGACCTAATTAGAGGATGGACATTCCTTAGTTGGCTGACCTAATTAGAGGACGGACATTCCTTAGTTGGCTGACCTAATTAGAGGACGAACATTCCTTAGTTGGCTGACCTAATTAGAGGATGGACATTCCTTAGTTGGCTGACCTAATTAGAGGATGGACATTCCTTAGTTGGCTGACCTAATTAGAGGACGGACATTCCTTAGTTGGCTGACCTAATTAGAGGACGGACATTCCTTAGTTGGCTGACCTAATTAGAGGATGGACATTCCTTAGTTGGCTGACCTAATTAGAGGACGAACATTCCTTAGTTGGCTGACCTAATTAGAAGACGGACATTCCTTAGTTGGCTGACCTAATTAGAGGATGGACATTCCTTAGTTGGCTGACCTAATTAGAGGATGGACCTTCCTTAGTTGGCTGACCTAATTAGAGGATGGACATTCCTTAGTTGGCTTACCTAATTAGAGGACGAACATTCCTTAGTTGGCTGACCTAATTAGAGTACGGACATTCCTTAGTTGGCTGACCTAATTAGAGGATGGACATTCCTTAGTTGGCTGACCTAATTAGAGGACGGACATTCCTTAGTTGGCTGACCTAATTAGAGGATGGACATTCCTTAGTTGGCTGACCTAATTAGAGGATGGACATTCCTTAGTTGGCTGACCTAATTAGAGGATGGACATTCCTTAGTTGGCTGACCTAATTAGAGGATGGACATTCCTTAGTTGGCTGACCTAATTAGAGGATGGACATTCCTTAGTTGGCTGACCTAATTAGAGGATGGACATTCCTTAGTTGGCTGACCTAATTAGAGGACGGACATTCCTTAGTTGGCTGACCTAATTAGAGGACGGACATTCCTTAGTTGGCTGACCTAATTAGAGGATGGACATTCCTTAGTTGGCTGACCTAATTAGAGGATGGACATTCCTTAGTTGGCTGACCTAATTAGAGGACGGACATTCCTTAGTTGGCTGACCTAATTAGAGGACGGACATTCCTTAGTTGGCTGACCTAATTAGAGGATGGACATTCCTTAGTTGGCTGACCTAATTAGAGGACGAAAATTCCTTAGTTTGCTGACCTAATTAGAGGACGGACATTCCTTAGTTGGCTGACCTAATTAGAGGATGGACATTCCTTAGTTGGCTGACCTAATTAGAGGACGGACATTCCTTAGTTGTCTGACCTAATTAGAGGACGGACATTCCTTAGTTGGCTGACCTAATTAGAGGACGAAAATTCCTTAGTTTGCTGACCTAATTAGAGAACGAACATTCCTTAGTTGGCTGACCTAATTAGAGGACGGACATTCCTTAGTTGGCTGACCTAATTAGAGGATGGACATTCCTTAGTTGGCTGACCTAATTAGAGGATGAACATTCCTTAGTTGGCTGACCTAATTAGAGGACGGACATTCCTTAGTTGTCTGACATAATTAGAGGACGGACATTCCTTAGTTGGCTGACCTAATTAGAGGACGGACATTCCTTAGTTGGCTGACCTAATTAGAGGACGGACATTCCTTAGTTGGCTGACCTAATTAGAGGACGAACATTCCTTAGTTGGCTGACCTAATTAGAGGACGGACATTCCTTAGTTGGCTGACCTAATTAGAGGATGGACCTTCCTTAGTTGGCTGACCTAATTAGAGGATGGACATTCCTTAGTTGGCTTACCTAATTAGAGGACGAACATTCCTTAGTTGGCTGACCTAATTAGAGTACGGACATTCCTTAGTTGGCTGACCTAATTAGAGGACGGACATTCTTTAGTTGGCTGACCTAATTAGAGGATGGACATTCCTTAGTTGGCTGACCTAATTAGAGGACGAAAATTCCTTAGTTTGCTGACCTAATTAGAGGACGAACATTCCTTAGTTGGCTGACCTAATTAGAGGACGGACATTCCTTAGTTGGCTGACCTAATTAGAGGATGGACATTCCTTAGTTGGCTGACCTAATTAGAGGATGGACATTCCTTAGTTGGCTGACCTAATTAGAGGACGGACATTCCTTAGTTGTCTGACATAATTAGAGGACGGACATTCCTTAGTTGGCTGACCTAATTAGAGGACGGACATTCCTTAGTTGGCTGACCTAATTAGAGGATGGACATTCCTTAGTTGGCTGACCTAATTAGAGGACGAACATTCCTTAGTTGGCTGACCTAATTAGAGGACGGACATTCCTTAGTTGGCTGACCTAATTAGAGGATGGACATTCCTTAGTTGGCTGACCTAATTAGAGGATGGACCTTCCTTAGTTGGCTGACCTAATTAGAGGATGGACATTCCTTAGTTGGCTTACCTAATTAGAGGACGAACATTCCTTAGTTGGCTGACCTAATTAGAGTACGGACATTCCTTAGTTGGCTGACCTAATTAGAGGATGGACATTCCTTAGTTGGCTGACCTAATTAGAGGACGGACATTCCTTAGTTGGCTGACCTAATTAGAGGATGGACATTCCTTAGTTGGCTGACCTAATTAGAGGATGGACATTCCTTAGTTGGCTGACCTAATTAGAGGATGGACATTCCTTAGTTGGCTGACCTAATTAGAGGATGGACATTCCTTAGTTGGCTGACCTAATTAGAGGATGGACATTCCTTAGTTGGCTGACCTAATTAGAGGATGGACATTCCTTAGTTGGCTAAGCTAATTAGAGGACGAACATTCCTTAGTTGGCTGACCTAATTAGAGGACGGACATTCCTTAGTTGGCTGACCTAATTAGAGGATGGACATTCTCTCAAGTGGAACACTAGACTTAATAAGCATCAGAGTCTGAACAGACACTATGCCAGGATACAAAATGTCAGTAGAGACAGCTACGTCACTCATTACAACAGGGCCTCTCTCTCTCCACACTGACAACAGGGCCTCTCTCTCCCCACACTGACAACAGGGCCTCTCTCTCCCCACAGTGACAACAGGGCCTCTCTCTCTCTCCCCACACTGACAAGGCCTCTCACTTACCCCACACTGACAACGGGGCCTCTCTCTTCCCTACACTTACAACAGGGCCACTCAATCTCCACACACTGACAACAGGGCCTCTCACTCTCCCCACACTGACAACAGAGCCTCTCACTCTCCCCTCACTGACAACAGGGCCTCTCACTCTCCCCACACTGACAACAGGGCCTCTCTCTCCCCACACTGACAACAGGACCTCTCTCTCTCCCCACATTGAAAACAGGGCCTCTCTCTCCCCACACTGACAACAGGGCCTCTCTCTCTCCCCACATTGAAAACAGGGCCTCTCACTCTCCCCACACTGACAACAGGGCCTCTCTATCTCTCCACACTGACAACAGGGCCCCTCTCTCTCCCCACACTGACAACAGGGCATCTCTCTCCTCGCAAGGACAACAGGGCCTCTCTCTCCCCACACTGACAACAGGGCCTCTCTCTCTCCCCACACTGACAACAGGGCCTCTCTCTCTCCCCACACTGAAAACAGGGCCTCTCTCTCCCCACACTGACAACAGGGCCTCTCTCTCTCCACACTGACAACAGGGCCTCTTTCTCTCCCCACACTGACAACAGGGCCTCTCTCTCTCCCCACACTGAAAACAGGACCTCTCTCTCCCCACACTGACAACAGGGCCTCTCTCTCCCCACACTGACAACAGGGCCTCTCTCTCTCCACACTGACAACAGGGCCTCTCTCTCTCCCCACACTGACAACAGGGCCTCTCTCTCCCCACGCTGACAACAGGGCCTCTCTCTCCCCACACTGACAACAGGGCCTCTTTCTCCCCACACTGACAACAGGGAATCTCTCTCTCCCCACACTGACAACAGGGCCTCTCTCTCCCCACACTGACAACAAGCTCTCTCTCTCTCCCCATACGGAAAACAAGCGCGCTCTCTCTCCACACACTGTCAACAAGCCCCCTCTCTCTCCCCACTCTGAAAACAAGCGCTCTCTCTCTCTCCCCACGCTGACAACAGGACCTCTTTCTTCCCACACTGACATCAGGACCTGTCTCTCCCCACCTTGCATTCTATGCCTCCATGTGCTGTGTTGAGGTTTGGACTCTCAGGTTCTCAGTCTGCGTGGATTCTCACTGATGGCTGTATGTTTTCATCTCATCTGTACTCATCTCATTTTGGTAAACCAGTCTTCTCGCCACAGCTTTCTCCAGAGAAACCTTTTCCAGAGTCAGTTCCTCTGGTTGCCTATAGATGGTGCTCACCTCATTTTGATCAGCAGAGACCTCCTCAGAAGCTGTCCGTCACTGAGTGCCACTGACTGTGAAACGCAGAGAGAGAGAGAGAGAGAGAGAGAGAGAGAGAGAGAGAGAGAGAGAGAGAGAGAGAGAGAGAGAGAGAGAGAGAGAGAGAGAGAGAGAGAGAGAGAGAGAGAGAGAGAGAGAGAGAGAGAGAGAGAGAGAGAGAGAGAGAGAGAGAGAGAGAGAGAGAGAGAGAGAGAGAGAGAGGAGAGAGAGAGAGAGAGAGAGAGAGAGGAGAGAGAGAGAGAGAGAGAGAGAGAGAGAGAGAGAGAGAGAGAGAGAGGAGAGAGAGAGAGAGAGAGAGAGAGAGAGAGAGAGAGAGAGAGAGAGAAAGACCTTTATCTGTCCTTGAGCCAGCCAACAGATTGGAGAGAGAGAGAGAGAGAGAGAGAGAGAGAAGAATAAAATAGTAGATTCAGCATTCAGATTCAACAGACGACCTCAACGCCTAGAAGATATAAGTCATGACCTCCTCCTTCAATTTTTATACACTGAGCATATTGATGGTCTTCTATCTCATTCTATGACTCTCTCCTGGTGTATCTGTATCTCCTAACGGTCAATGAGTTCTGGGTCCAACACCCTTCACGGGGTATTCCCCCAAGTCAGATTTCTTTAAAATAAATACTTTCTGGTGAATTTCTTGATTTGATTTGGTCCAATTATTATCAGGTATTTTCTGCATATGCATTGCTCTTTTTTTCGATGGCCAAACCCATCATGTAATCTGCAGCGGTCTAAGGCACTGCATCTCAGTGCTAGAGGCGTCACTACAGACACCCTGGTTTGAATCCAGGCTGTATCACAACCGGGCCGTGATTGGGAGTCTCATAGGGCGGCGCACAATTGGCCCAGCGTCGTCCGGGTTTGGCCGGTGTAGGCCGTCATTTTAAATAAGAATTTATTCTTAACTGACTTGCTAGTTAAATAAAGGTTAAATTAAATTAAATTAAATTAAAAAAAAAAAATATATATATATATATATATATTTATATATATATACAAATCCGCAAGGTGCAAAACCACGGCTTCTGAGGACCTGGCCAAACCAAAACATTATTAGTGGTGGGGGATCCAATCGTAAAATTAGAAAATGAGTATCACTGTGTGGTGTAAAAGCACCCCTTCAAATGAGTGGATTCGACTATTTCAGCTACACCCGTTGGTGACAGGTATATAACATCGAGCACGCAGCCATGCAATCTCCATAGACAAACATTGGCAGTACAATGGCCCTTACTGAAGAGCTCAGTGACTTTCAACGTGGCACCGTCATAGGATGATGCCACCTTTCCAACAAGTCAGTCAGTTCATCAAATTTCTGCCCTGTTAGAGCCGTCCTGGTCAACTGTAAGTGTGCTTATTAAGAAGTGGAGCAACAACGGCTCAGCTGCGAAGTGGTAGGCCACACAAGCTCCTGGAACGGGACCGCAGAGTGCTGAAGCGCGTAACACGTAAATACCGTCTGTCCTCGGTTGCTGCAACAATTCCAAACCGCCTCTGGAAGCAACTTCAGCAAAATAACGGTTCATCGGGAGCTTCATGAAACACGTTTTTATGTCCCGAGCAGCCACACGCAAGCCTAAAATCACCATCCATAATATCAAGTGTCGGCTGAAGTGGTGTAAAGCTCATCGCCATTGGACTCTGGAGCAGTGGAAATGTGTTCTCTGGAGTGATGAATCACGCTTCACCATCTGGCAGTCCGACGGATGAATCTGGGTTTGGCGGATGCCAGGAAAACGCTACCTGCCCCAATGCATAGTGCCAACTGTCAAGTTTATAATGGTCCGGGGCAGTTTTTCATGGTTCGGGCCTCTTAGTTCCAGCGGAGGGAAATCTTATCGCTACAGCATACAATGACATTCTATACGATTCTGTGCTTCCAACTTTATGGCAACAGTTTGGAGAAGATCCTTTCCTGTTTCAGCATGACAATGCCCCCCGTACACAAAGCGAGGTCCATACAGAAATGGTTTGTTGAGATCGGTGTGGAAGAATTTGACTGGTCTGCACGGAGCCCTGACCTCAATCGAATACCTTCGGGATGAACTGGAACACAGACTGCGAGCCAGGGCCTAATCGCCCAACATCAGTGCCAGACCTCACTAACGCTCTTGTGGCTGAATGGAAGAAAGTCCCTGCAGCAATGTTCCAACATCTAGTGGAAAGCCTTCCCAGAAGAGTGGAGGCTGTTATAGCAGCAAAGGGGGGACCAACTCCATATTAATGCCCATGATTATTTAAATTAGATGTTCGCGTACTTTTGGTCATGTAGTGTACTGTATTTTAGTCCAAAGTCTAAACACAGATTTTTGTTTGAGCGTTATATCTGTACACATCTACAAAGTGTAAGTATAAATCATTTTAAAAAAACTAGTTTGGAGACAAAATATATTGATGAATAAAAAATACAGTGGTTTGATTCATCCTGAAAGTTGCCATATTCAAGTTGAATCCATGAAATATTGGAAGGTGGAAAAAGAGTCTACAATAAGGGTTGAACAACAGTCCTATTAATCTACCACAATTCCTGCGTGGCTCAGTTGGTAGAGCATGGTGCTTTCAATGCCAGTGTTGTGGGTTTGATCCCTACGGGGTCCCAGTGTGAAAATGTATGCACTCACAGTAGTGAGTAGTTGCTCTGGATAAGAGGGTCTGCTAAATGACTCTGTCTAATTCTCACAGATCATGGAACTGTAATGACAACGGTCCAGTCATGGTGAACCGTGCGTCAGGCTCCAGGTTTAACCTGCTACTTGTGGTCTGAGTTCCATAATGATTCAAACAGGCTACATGTCCTAAATTATTGTACAACGTTAACTTAATATGATCCACTAATTCTAGCGACCCTCTGGAACAACTACACAGACGTGACAGAGGTAAGAAAGGTAAACGAAATGGAACGATGCAAAAAAATGTAAAGTTACAAATTTGAAGAAAACAAACAGTCAAAGTGACAGTTATAAATGTATGTGTGTGTTACTAACGGTGGCTCCCGATAGGCTAATATTTAACATGATATAGAAGCCTATATATTGGGTTCAGCCCTACAGAAGCCTAGATCTTGGGTCTCTAAATTTAATCCACATTAATTAGGAATAACGGCCCAGGTATTTGTATTCTATTTCAGCGTGGAAAAGGACCTGCAATACATCTCAAGTTGATATGATTTTCAGTTTCCTTCCATATGACTGGTTTCACAGTCATCTCCAGGGATTATAAGGAACAATCATTTCAAACATTTGCTTTGTGTGTTTTCAATAGCTGTTATCAATAGCTGTTATCAATAGCTGTTTTCAATAGCTGTTTTCAATAGCTGTTATCAATAGCTGTTATCAATAGCTGTTATCAATAGCTGTTATCAATAGCTGTTATCAATAGCTGTTATCAATAGCTGTTATCAATAGCTGTTTTCAATAGCTGTTATCAATACCTGTTTACAATACCTGTTATCTATAGCTGTTATCTATAGCTGTTATCAATAGCTATTATCAATAGCTGTTATCAATAGCTGTTTTCAATAGCTGTTATCAATTTATTTAAAAAAAACCCTGGTTATTTCCGTTATTTCTATTGGATAATATAAAGAAGATGCTTTTCCACTTGGAACCAGTAGGTAAATAAATAGACTGTTACTATGGGGTTGACTAGCTAGGTAACTAGTTCGTCCTTATCCATGGTTTGCTCACATGTAAAGCTGGTGGAATTATGAGGGAATTAATTCAAGGTCAGAATATGGTGTATCTATAGACACACCTCCTCCACACCTTCATTAATATGGTGTATCTATAGACACACCTCCACACCTTCATTAATATGGTGTATCTATAGACACACCTCCACACCTTCATTAATATGGTGTATCTATAGACACACCTCCACCCCACCTTCATTAATATGGTGTATCTATAGACACACCTCCACCTCCACCACACCTTCATTAATATGGTGTATCTATAGACACACCTCCTCCACACCTTCATTAATATGGTGTATCTGTAGACACACCTCCACCACACCTTCATTAATATGGTGTATCTATAGACACACCTCCACCCCACCTTCATTAATATGGTGTATCTATAGACACACCTCCACCATCACACCTTCATTAATATGGTGTATCTGTAGACACACCTCCACCCCACCTTCATTAATATGGTGTATCTATAGACACACCTCCACCATCACACCTTCATTAATATGGTGTATCTATAGACACACCTCCACCCCACCTTCATTAATATGGTGTATCTATAGACACACCTCCACCCCACCTTCATTAATATGGTGTATCTATAGACACACCTCCACACCTTCATTAATATGGTGTATCTATAGACACACCTCCACCCCACCTTCATTAATATGGTGTATCTATAGACACACCTCCACCACACCTTCATTAATATGGTGTATCTGTAGACACACCTCCTCCACACCTTCATTAATATGGTGTATCTATAGACACACCTCCACCCCACCTTCATTAATATGGTGTATCTATAGACACACCTCCACCATCACACCTTCATTAATATGGTGTATCTGTAGACACACCTCCACCCCACCTTCATTAATATGGTGTATCTATAGACACACCTCCACCATCACACCTTCATTAATATGGTGTATCTATAGACACACCTCCACCCCACCTTCATTAATATGGTGTATCTATAGACACACCTCCACCCCACCTTCATTAATATGGTGTATCTATAGACACACCTCCACCACACCTTCATTTATTCAATCTCCAACCCAAACGAATAAGGGGTGAAAAACGGGTAAATAGCAGGTGAATGGCAGGTGAATAGGGGGTGAATAGGGGGTGAATAGTGGGTGAATAGGGGGTGAATAGGGGGTGAATAGCGGGTGAATAGGGGGTGAATAGCAGGTGAATAGCGGGTGAATAGGGGGTGAATAGCGGGTGAATAGCGGGTGAATAGGGGGTGAATAGGGGGTGAATAGCAGGTGAATGGGGGTGAATAGCGGGTGAATAGGGGGTGAATAGCGGGTGAATAGGGGGTGAATAGGGGGTGAATAGCAGGTGAATAGCAGGTGAATAGGGGGTAAATAGGGGGTGAATAGCGGGTGAATAGCGGGTGAATAGGGGGTGAATAGCAGGTGAATGGGGGTGAATAGCGGGTGAATAGGGGGTGAATAGCGGGTGAATAGGGGTGAATAGGGGGTGAATAGCGTGTGAATAGTGGGTGAATAGGGGGTGAATAGCGGGTGAATAGGGAGTAAATAGCAGGTGAATAGCAGGTGAATAGCTGGTGAATAGCGGGTAAATAGCAGGTGAATAGCAGGTGAATAGCTGGTGAATAGCGGGTGAATAGCAGGTGAATAGCGGGTGAATAGCAGGTGAATAGCGGGTGAATAGGGGGTGAATAGCAGGTGAATAGCTGGTGAATAGGGGGTGAATAGCAGGTGAATAGCTGGTGAATAGCGGGTGAATAGCAGGTGAATAGCAGGTGAATAGCAGGTGAATAGCGGGTGAATAGGGGGTGAATAGCAGGTGAATAGCTGGTGAATAGGGGGTGAATAGCAGGTGAATAGCGGGTGAATAGCAGGTGAATAGCGGGTGAATAGGGGGTGAATATGTAAATGTAAATGTAATTTTTTCCCCTCACTATACGAGGCCTGTTAGAACATTTCTGTACGTTGTATATTTTCTTGCAACAGAACGGTAAACAAAAAAAACAACGATGTTGTGAGATGTACTTTAATAAAACATGTGATTTTTATTGTCACTGTACATTTAGTGCACAGGTAGAACTGACCCACTCAAACAAAACAAAACACATATTTACACATGAATACAGTGAGCATGACCACTACAAAACACATCAAATGCCCCATAATCTTTCCCAAATATGTGTGTCAAACATAGAGCTTCCATAATGTTTACATTATTTACAATTTACATTATTCTATTTGGCTTTTGTGGCGGCAGGTAGCCTAGTGGTTAGAGCAGGTAGCCTAGTGGTTAGAGCAGGTAGCCTAGTGGTTAGAGGCAGTAGCCTAGTGGTTAGAGCAGGTAGCCTAGTGGTTAGAGTGTTGGGTCATTAACCGAAAGGTTGCTGGATCGAATCCCCTGAGCTGACAAGGTAAAAATCTGTCGTTCTGCCCCCTGAACAAGGCAGTTAACCCACTGTTCCCCGGTAGGCCGTCATTGTAAATAAGAATTTGTTCTTAACCGACTTGCCTAGTAAAATGAATGTACTTTTTTTTTATAAATAAATCTGAGATGAATATACACAGTCTCTCTCCATAGTCTCTCTTTAAAGGTAGGAGAAGTTCGTCCTGTAGGTATCACAATGAACCAAAGCTTTCATTCTTACCCAGATACCTCATACATCTTGCTTTTGTTAAGGGGGAATCAACCCTCTAGGGTAATCAAATATCTAGGGTGCATACTAGTCAATACACCGCGGACCACAACGAGCCCTAAGTCGGAGGCAAATTGTTGTTTGTGTTTTATGTAAATTCTAGTCATCTCAATGATAAGATACTCTAGTCCTCCACAAATAGAACATTGAATAAGCAGCTTCCTTCCTCCCATGAACGTGCCCCTTTTCACCTCCATGTTTTTAAAACCCAGACAAGCAGTGATATTCCTGTATTTCTTTGCCACCGGGTCTCAGGGGGGGACAGCCTGGCCCGCTTCCAAAACCAGGAGTAATTGATATGTTCTGTCTGCTTTGTTCTGTACCACAATTCATGGTAATGTACTGTATATAGCGCTATGTTCCCCCGTTTTACGACGCAAGGAGCCGTGGCTTCATCAAGTTCCCAAACACAAAAAAAATGCACCACTGGCTCAACTTTTTGCTCGTCTCTTTTCGTTTTTTTTGTTTGTTTTTCTTCTTCTTCGTTTTTCTCAAAATAGGTGATGACTAATATATTACTTAATTTCCTTTAATACTGAATCAAAACAAATAATAACATATCATTTGTGAAAACACAACAGCCAAATCCCAAACGTCTATAGTAGTTTAGGACTGGGAACAGCTATCATGGCAGCTAGAACTGAAGTGGGTGGAATATGTAATATACTAACAGTCGCTGTGTATTTTTAACTGCATTCTCTTCATTTAAACATGTTAACAAAAGTACAACCAAAGATTCAACAGTCAGCTCATTAACAAACACAATAGTATTGGCCATATTTGCCTTGCATAGCTCATTGATCACTGTGTTACACTATTACACTGCTAATATAACTGTTATAACTCCTCTTATTAACTGTTAATAAACCGTTAAAGACGCCCATGCAATCGCGTTAGCCGTCTAGAGTCATTTAACCAAAAACGCTTCCATGAAAATCCTGTTAAACAGTCTCCTCTCTGTCCCAGAGGTGACAGAGTCAATGCTGAGATTTAATTGCTCTATATCTTTTGAGAATTTTCAGCTTATGAAGACAATTAAAATTAATTGGATATATACCAGTTTTAGCCTCTTAAAATAAATTAAGCATTTTTCTCTTTTATTTTTGTTACATTAATTTGAGCGAATAAGGGGGACGGGGACGTTAGGAACAATAATTATCTTGAATTAATCATTATCTTTCAGGAGAACAGAGAAGGGAATAGTACTGAAACTCACAACTCATTGGAGAGATAATCTCTTTGTCTTAGTATTATTAACATAGTTAATAATATTGTATGCGACCTTTACCCAACACCTCACAACCCTTTATCAGGAGACTTGAATCTCTTGCCATAATAGGTAAGGTGTTTGCTTGACAGTTGCTGGACCCAGGTTCAAACACCGGTCGGTGCTACTCCCAAATTTACTACAATATAAAGTCTGGTTGTAAGCTTCTAGGAGCTATTGGAATATGAAGTAAGTATCTGGATAGTTAATTTATATTCCCAATAGATTAAAATACTGTGGCAAATTGGGGAGAGAACTGATCTTGGACCTGTACAAAGGACATATTATCACTGTCCTGAGATCCTTTAAATGACTGAATTACAGTGTTGGAGTCAATTCCATTCAACTCATGAAGCGCACTGAAATTCTAATTCTCTCCAATATTTTTTTATAAGGGTACATTTGGAATTGTAATTTGGTTTAATTTCTGAATTGACTGGAGTTTAAATGAAATGTATTATTATTATTATTATATATATATTTTTTTATCTTTATTTAACAAGGCAAGTCAGTTAAGAACAAATTCTTATTTACAATGACGGCCTACCCAGGCCAAACCCGGACGACACTGGGCCAATTGTGCACCGCCCTATGGGACTCCCAATCACGGCCAGATGTGATACAGCCTGGATTCGAACCAGGGACTGTAGTGACGCCTCTAGCGCTGAGATAAAGTTCCTTAGACCGCTGCGCCACTCGGCAACCCAAACCCTGCTGAATTAGGCTGGGTTCACACAGGCAGCCCAATTCTGATATTTATTTTGACCAATCACAGCTCAGAAAAAATATGATGTGAAAACATGTGATTGGTCAAAAGATCAAATTAGTCGGAAAAATATCAGAGTTGTGTAAACACAGCCTTTGGCAGTTATCATCGACCTTTTCATTCCCATAACTCTTTCTCATTGTCAACATTACAGTAGACTATGGTTGACTGTAGAGGAGATGAGATGTTCTGAACAGTTAATCGGTTTGATCGTTACACCTTTGAGAGGAGGGAGTTAGTGGTTGGTGGGTGCCAAGGGAACAGCAGTCTATCTCTTCTGTATTTAGCTATAATTAGCTACACATTACATTACAGTGAGTTGTTGGGAGGTTAAGCTCTGTTCCCCACAGGGATCTCTGAAGTGGGGAACCCTGCTCCCTCTGCTCGGGGTACAACATAGTAGGGGTGTCATGACACCAGTATCGTGACACCACTGTACCTTCCTTGGCAAAAAAAGAAAACATGAAGCAGACTTCACTCTATAGTCATTTAAAAAAAAAAACGGCTTTATGTAAAATATTGTGTGATATAACAGAGAGGGGAAAAAACTCTCGGGGACTTCTGGGAAGGCTCTCTGACGACGGAAGGCTGTGCGTTTGAAACATTAAAATGTTTTTTTCTCAAGTAAATTAAATCGGCGTCATGTTTTGTATCCTTGCCACGATACTTTCAAGTATTATGAAACACCAATATCGTGACACAACTCTATGACAGACTGTCACTGTGCCTTCCTTCTCCATCAGATGTTTGAGTAATGTAACTAAAAACCACATGACATGTCTTTTCATTTCATTTAATGGAACCACCATATCCTGGATTAACTGAGCTTGCTTGGCCAATTGGACTAATGGTATAGTCCCAAAAGTGTATACCACACCCATCTGGCATTCCAAGCAAATGCTCAAAATATTTTGAAAGATTTAGATTTTATTTCAACCAAGGTCTGGTTACAAAGTGCTCAAACTCTTACCCCTAAAGGTGTATGGATGTGTTTCTTTGATAAATAATATAACACAATTACTACCAAATCATACCCAATCCATTCCTGGGGAAATTGACACAATATACAGTACATATACAGTACCAGTCAAAGGTTAGGACACACCTACTCATTCAAGGGTTTTTCTTTATTTTACTATTTTCTACATTGTGGAATAACAGTGAAGACATCAAAACTATGAAATTACAAATATGGAATCAAGTAGCAACCAAAAAAGTGTTAAACAAATCAAAATAGATGTTATATTTTCGATTCTTCAAAGTAGCCACCCTTTGCCTTAATGATAGCATTGCACACTCTTGGCATTCTCTCAACCAACTTCACCTGGAATGCTTTTCCAATAGTCTTGAAGGAGTTCCCACATATGCTGAGCACTTGTTGGCTGCTTTTCCTTCACTTTGCTGTCCAACTCATCCCAAACCAGCTCAATTGGGTTGAGGTCAGGTGATTGTGAAGGCCAGGTCATCTGAGGCAGCACTCCATCACTCTCCTTCTTGGTCAAATAGCCATTACATAGCCTGGAGGGGTGTTGGGTCATTGTCCTGTTGAAAAACAAATGATAGTCCCACTAAGCGCAAACCAGATGGGATGGCGTATCGCTGCAGAATGTTGTGGTAGCCTGCTGGTTAAGTGTGCCTTGAATTCTAAATAAATCACAGACTTCTTTGAGGAAAAGATCATGATCATTAGAAAGCAAATTACGGACTCCTCTTTAAATCTGTATATTCCTCCAAAGCTCAGTTGTCCTGAGTCTGTACAACTCTGCCAGGACCTAGGATCAAGGGAGACACTCAAGTGCTTTAGTATTATATCTCTTGACACAATGATGAAAATAATGATGGCCTCTAAACCTTCAAGCTGCATACTGGACCCTATTCCAACTAAACTACTGAAAGAGCTGCTTCCTGTGCTTGGCCCTCCTATGTTGAACATAATAAATGACTCTCTATCCACCGGATGTGTACCAAACTCACTAAAAGTTGCAGTAATAAAGCCTCTTTTGAAAAAGCCAAACCTTGACCCAGAAAATATAAAAAACTACTGGCCTATATCGAATCTCTCATTCCTCTCCAAAAATGTTACTAAAAGCTGTTGTGCAGCAACTCACTGCGTTCCTGAAGACAAACAATGTATACGAAACGCTTCAGTCTGGTTTTAGACCCCATCATAGCACTGAGACTGCACTTGTGAAGGTGGTAAATGACCTTTAAATGGTGTCAGACCGAGGCCCTGCATCTGTCCTCGTGCTCCTAGACATTAGTGCTGCTTTTGATACCATTGATCAACACATTGTTTTGGAGAGATTGGAAACCCAAATTGGTCTACACGGACAAGTTCTGGCCTGGTTTAGATCTTATCTGTCGGAAAGATATCAGTTTGTCTCTGTGAATGGTTTGTCCTTTGACAAATCAACTGTAAATTTCGGTGTTCCTCAAGGTTCCGTTTTAGGACCACTATTGTTTTCACTATATATTTTACCTCTTGGGGATGTCATTCGAAAACATGATGTTAAATTTCACTGCTATGCGGATGACACACAGCTGTACATTTCAATGAAACATGGTGAAGCCCCAAAATTGCCCTCGCTGGAAGCCTGTGTTTCAGACATAAAGTGGAAGTGAATGGCTGCAAACCTTCTACTTTTAAACTCGGACAAAACAGAGATGCTGGTTCTAGGTCCCAAGAAACAAAGAGATCTTCTGTTGAATATGACAATTAATCTGGATGTTTGTACAGTCGTCTCAAATAAAACTGTGAAGGACCTCGGCGTTACTCTGGACCCTGATCTCTCTTTTGACAAACATATCAAGATTGTTTCAAAGACAGCGTTTTTCCATCTACGTAACATTGCAAAAATCTGAAACTTTCTGTCCAAAAATGATGCAGAAAAATGTATCCATGTTTTTGTTACTTCTAGGTTAGACTACAGCAATGCTCTACTTTCTGGCTACCCGGATAAAGCACTAAATAAACTTCAGTTAGTACTAGACATGGCTGCTAGAATCTTGACTAGAACCAAAACATTTGATCATATTACTCCAGTGCTGGCCTCCCTACACTGGCTTCCTGTTAAGGCAAAGGCTGATTTCAAGGTTTTACTGCTAACCTACAAAGCATTACATGGGCTTGCTCCTACCTATCTTTCCGATTTGGTCCTGCCATACATACCTACACGTACGCTACGGTCACAAGACGCAGGCCTCCTAATTTTCCCTAGAATTTCTAAGCAAACAGCTGGAGGCAGGGCTTTCTCCTATAGAGCTCCATTTTTATGGAATGGTCTGCCTATCCATGTGAGAGACGCAGACTCGGTCTCAACCTTTAAGTCTTTATTGAAGACTCATCTCTTCAGTAGGTCCTATGATTGAGTGTAGTCTGGCCCAGGAGTGTGAAGGTGAAAAGAAAGGCACTAGAGCAACGAACCGCCCTTGCTGTCTCTGCCTGGCCGGTTCCCCTCTCTCCACTGGGATTCTCTGCCTCTAACCCTATTACGGGGGCTGAGTCACTGGCTTACTGGTGCTCTTCCATGCCGTCCCTAGGAGGGGTGCGTCACTTGAGTGGGTTGAGTCACTGACGTGATCTTCCTGTCTGGGTTGGCGCCCCCCCTTGGGTTGTGCCGTGGCGGAGATCTTTGTGGGCTATACTCGGCCTTGTCTCAGGATGGTAAGTTGGTGGTTGAAGATATCCCTCTAGTGGTGTGGGGGCTGTGCTTTGGCAAAGTGGGTGGGATTATATCCTGCCTGTTTGGCCCTGTCCGGGGGTATCATCGGATGGGGCCACAGTGTCTCCTGACCCCTCCTGTCTCAGCCTCCAGTTTTTATGCTGCAGTAGTTTATGTGTCGGGGGGCTAGGGTCATGATGACTCCTTGTTGTTCCCAGTCCAACTGACCGTGCTGCTGCTCCAGTTTCAACTGTTCTGCCTGCGGCTATGGAACTCTGACCTGCTCACTGTGATTACTATTATTTGACCATGCTGGTCATTTATGAACATTTGAACATCTTGCCCATGTTCTCTTATAATCTCCACCCGGCACAGCCAGAAGAGGACTGGCCACCCCTCATAGCCTGGTTCCTCTCTAGGTTTCTTCCCAGGTTTTGGCCTTTCTAGGGAGTTTTTCCTAGCCACCGTGCTTCGACACCTGCATTGCTTGCTGTTTGGGGTTTTAGGCTGGGTTTCTGTACAGCACTTTGATATATCAGCTGATGTAAGAAGGGCTGTTTAAATAAATTTGATTTGACAGTGTCACCAGCAAAGCAAAATCACACCTCCTCCTCCAAGCTTCACGGTGGGAACCACACATGCAGAGGTCATCTGTTCACCTACTCTGCGTCTCACAATGACACGGCAGTTGGAATAAAAAATAAAAAATTTGGACTCATCAGACCAAAGGACAGATTTCCATCGGTCCAAATGTCCATTGTCTCTTCTTCTTATTGGTGTCCTTTAGTAGTGGTTTCTTTGCAACAATTCGATCATGAAGGCCTGATTCATGCAATCGCCTTTGAACAGTTGATGTTGAAATGTGTCTGTTACTTGAACTCTGTGAAGCATTTATTTGGACTGCAATTTCTGAGGCTGGTAACTCTAATGAACTTATCCTCTGCAGCAGAGGTAACTCTGGGTCTTCCTTTCCTGTGCGGTCCTCATGAGAGCCAGTTTCATCATAGCGCTTGATGGTTTTTGCGACTGCACTTGAAGAATCTTTCAAAGTACTTGAATTTTTCTGTGTTGACTGATCTTCATGTCTTAAAGTAATGAGGGACTGTTGTTTCTCTTTGCTTATTTGAGCTGTTCTTGCCATAATATGGACTTGGTCCAAATAGGGCTATCGTCTGTATACCACCCATACCTTGTCACAACGCAACTGATTGGCTCAAACGCATTAAGAAGGAAAGAAATTCCACAAATTAACTTTTAACAAGGCACACCTGTTAATTGAAATGCATTCCACCTCATGAAGCTAGTTGAGAGAATTCCAAGAGTGTGCAAAGCTGTCATCAAATAGGCAAAGGGTGGCTACTTTGAAGAATCTCAAATGTGTTTGATTTGTTTAACACTTGTTTGGTTACTACATGAATCCATATGTGTTATTTCATAGTTGTGATGTCTTCACTATTATTCTACAATGTAGAAAATAGCAACAACAAAAAAGAAAGACCCTTAAATGAATAGCTGTGTCCAAACTGTTGACTGGGACTGTATATACCAGACTATAATGTTATACAACTGACATAAATAAACCAACAAGAGAGAAAAAAAACAAATCAGATTGATCAGATATTCGAGTAGCTCTAACCAATCAGATTGATCAGATGCTCTAGTAGCTCTAACCAATCAGATTGATCAGATGCTCGAGTAGCTCTAACCAATCAGATTGATCAGATACTCGAGTAGCTCTAACCAATCAGATTGATCAGATGCTCGAGTAGCTCTAACCAATCAGATTGATCAGATGCTTGAGTAGCTCTAACCAATCAGATTGATCAGATGCTCGAGTAGCTCTAACCAATCAGATTGATCAGATGCTCGAGTAGCTCTAACCAATCAGATTGATCAGATGCTCGAGTAGCTCTAACCAATCAGATTGATCAGATGCTCGAGTAGCTCTAACCAATCAGATTGATCAGATGCTCGAGTAGCTCTAACCAATCAGATTGATCAGATGCTCGAGTAGCTCTAACCAATCAGATTGATCAGATGCTCGAGTAGCTCTAACCAATCAGATTGATCAGATGCTCGAGTAGCTCTAACCAATCAGATTGATCAGATGCTCGAGTAGTTCTAACCAATCAGATTGATCAGATGCTTGAGTAGCTCTAACCAATCAGATTGATCAGATGCTCGAGTAGCTCTAACCAATCAGATTGATCAGATACTTGAGTAGCTCTAACCAATCAGATTGATCAGATACTTGAGTAGCTCTAACCAATCGGATCATATTATTCCTATTCACAGGGTGAAAAGAAACCAAACCTCTCAGTAGTTACAGGTGATCTAGAGCCAAGAGTCTCTGATTATAACAGCAGTTCTGTACACAGCATCTTTATATACATGACTATATTCCACAGCGTTTATATATTCACCCCTAAAATAAGTTTGTCTCGCTTCTCTGTATTCCTCATTCATTTCGTTCCATAGAAACAACTGTCAGCGTTATAATGTCACTATCATAGGTCTCCATGGCATCACCCCACCTATTCAGGGCCTGTCCTTCATCCTCATTGGGCGATGCAGCTGTCATTCAAGCCTCCCCGCCCAATTATCAAGCCTTGGCCTCCAGCATCTCCAGGAAGAGTTTGTGCATGGGCACTTTTCCCTGCACTTTGATGCTGTAGAAGTGCTGCACTGCCTTGGCGGCGGTCTGACGGAGCAAGGGAAGGGTCATCAGCAGCTTTCCTGTCCGCCGAGGGTCCTCCGTGTTGTGGGCACCTTCTAAGTCCTGCAAGGCCTCATGGAGAGAGTCCTGGAGCCGCTGAACAGCCTCCACATTCTCTATATGCGTGGAGTCTATAAGGAGAGAGAGGAGGAGGAGGAGGGAAGGGGTAGAAAGAGAGAAGGAGGGGGAGAGAGAGATGCAGAGAGAGACAGAGAGAGGGAGGGGGGGAGAGAGAGATGCAGAGAGAGAGAGACAGAGAGAGGGAGGGGGAGAGAGAAAGAGGTGAGGTGAGGTAGAGAGAGAGAGAGGGGAGGGGGGAGAGAGAGAGAGAGAGAGAGAGAGGAGGAGGTAGAGAAAGGGAGGGGAGAAAGAGGAGAGGGGGCGAGAGGGAGAAGAGGTGAGGTAAAGAGAGAGAGAAGAGAGAGAAAGAGGAG